>NW_028270171.1:21303030-21603030 GCF_037043375.1 Chiloscyllium plagiosum
GGGATGGGTGTGTGTGTGTGGGGGGGGGGATGGGTGTGTGTGTGGGGGGGGGGATGGGTGTGTGTGTGGGGGGGGATGGGTGTGTGTGTGGGGGGGGATGGGTGTGTGTGTGGGGGGGATGGGTGTGTGTGTGGGGGGGGATGGGTGTGTGTGTGGGGGGGGATGGGTGTGTGTGTGGGGGGGGATGTGTGTGTGTGTGTGGGGGGGGGGATGGGTGTGTGTGTGTGGGGGGGATGGGTGCGTGTGTGGGGGGGGATGGGTGCGTGTGTGGGGGGGGATGGGTGTGTGTGTGTGTGTGTGGGGGGGGATGGGTGTGTGTGTGTGTGTGGGGGGGGGGATGGGTGTGTGTGTGTGTGTGTGGGGGGGGATGGGTGTGTGTGTGTGTGGGGGGGATGGGTGTGTGTGTGTGTGTGGGGGATGGGTGTGTGTGTGTGTGGGGGGGGGATGGGTGTGTGTGTGTGTGTGGGGGGGATGGGTGTGTGTGTGTGGGGGGGATGGGTGTGTGTGTGTGTGGGGATGGGTGTGTGTGTGTGTGGGGATGGGTGTGTGTGTGTGTGTGTGTGTGTGTGTGTGTGTGTGTGGGGATGGGTGTGTGTGTGTGTGTGTGGGGATGGGTGTGTGGGGACGGGTGTGTGTGTGTGGGGACGGGTGTGTGTGTGTGGGGACGGGTGGGTGTGTGTGTGTGGGGACGGGTGGGTGTGTGTGTGGGGACGGGTGGGTGTGTGTGTGTGGGGACGGGTGGGTGTGTGTGTGGGGACGGGTGGGTGTGTGTGTGTGGGGACGGGTGGGTGTGTGTGTGTGGGGACGGGTGGGTGTGTGTGGGGACGGGTGGGTGTGTGTGTGGGGACGGGTGGGTGTGTGTGTGGGGACGGGTGGGTGTGTGTGTGTGTGGGGACGGGTGTGTGTGTGTGTGGGGACGGGTGTGTGTGTGAGTGGGGACGGGTGTGTGTGTGAGTGGGGACGGGTGTGTGTGTGTGTGGGGACGGGTGTGTGTGTGTGTGGGGACGGGTGTGTGTGTGTGTGGGGACGGGTGTGTGTGTGTGTGGGGACGGGTGTGTGTGTGTGGGGACGGGTGTGTGTGTGTGTGGGGATGGGTGTGTGTGTGTGTGGGGATGGGTGTGTGTGTGTGGGGATGGGTGTGTGTGTGTGTGTGTGTGTGTGGGGATGGGTGTGTGTGTGTGTGGGGATGGGTGTGTGTGTGTGTGTGGATGGGTGTGTGTGTGTGTGTGTGTGTGGGGATGGGTGTGTGTGTGTGTGTGTGTGGGGACGGGTGTGTGTGTGTGGGGACGGGTGTGTGTGTGTGGGGACGGGTGTGTGTGTGTGGGGACGGGTGGGTGTGTGTGTGTGTGGGGATGGGTGTGTGTGTGTGTGTGGGGATGGGTGTGTGTGTGTGTGTGTGTGGGGATGGGTGTGTGTGTGTGTGTGTGTGGGGACGGGTGTGTGTGTGTGGGGACGGGTGGGTGTGTGTGTGTGGGGATGGGTGTGTGTGTGTGTGGGGATGGGTGTGTGTGTGTGTGTGTGTGTGTGTGTGGGGATGGGTGTGTGTGTGTGTGTGGGGATGGGTGTGTGTGTGTGTGTGGGGATGGGTGTGTGTGTGTGTGTGTGTGTGGGGATGGGTGTGTGTGTGTGTGTGTGTGTGGGGACGGGTGTGTGTGTGTGGGGACGGGTGGGTGTGTGTGTGTGGGGACGGGTGTGTGTGTGTGGGGACGGGTGGGTGTGTGTGTGTGTGGGCACGGGTGGGTGTGTGTGTGTGGGGACGGGTGGGTGTGTGTGTGTGGGGACGGGTGGGTGTGTGTGTGTGGGGACGGGTGGGTGTGTGTGTGTGGGGACGGGTGGGTGTGTGTGTGGGGACGGGTGTGTGTGTGTGTGTGGGGACGGGTGTGTGTGTGTGTGGGGACGGGTGTGTGTGTGAGTGGGGACGGGTGTGTGTGTGAGTGGGGACGGGTGTGTGTGTGTGTGGGGACGGGTGTGTGTGTGTGTGGGGATGGGTGTGTGTGTGTGGGTGTGTGTGTGTGTGTGGGTGTGTGTGTGTGTGTGGGGATGGGTGTGTGTGTGTGTGGGGATGGGTGTGTGTGTGGGGATGGGTGTGTGTGTGGGGATGGGTGTGTGTGTGTGTGGGGATGGGTGTGTGTGTGTGTGGGGATGGGTGTGTGTGTGTGTGTGTGTGTGTGGGGATGGGTGTGTGTGTGTGTGTGGGGGATGGGTGTGTGTGTGTGTGTGGGGGGGATGGGTGTGTGTGTGTGGGGGGGATGGGTGTGTGTGTGTGGGGGGGATGGGTGTGTGTGTGTGTGTGGGGATGGGTGTGTGTGTGTGTGTGGGGATGGGTGTGTGTGTGTGTGTGTGTGTGTGGGGATGGGTGTGTGTGTGTGGGGATGGGTGTGTGGGGACGGGTGTGTGTGTGTGGGGACGGGTGTGTGTGTGTGGGGACGGGTGGGTGTGTGTGTGGGGACGGGTGGGTGTGTGTGTGGGGACGGGTGTGTGTGTGTGTGGGGACGGGTGTGTGTGTGAGTGGGGACGGGTGTGTGTGTGAGTGGGGACGGGTGTGTGTGTGTGTGGGGATGGGTGTGTGTGTGTGTGTGGGGACGGGTGTGTGTGTGTGTGGGGATGGGTGTGTGTGTGTGTGTGGGGACGGGTGTGTGTGTGTGGGGATGGGTGTGTGTGTGTGTGGGGATGGGTGTGTGTGTGTGTGGGGATGGGTGTGTGTGTGTGTGGGGATGGGTGTGTGTGTGTGTGGGGATGGGTGTGTGTGTGTGTGTGTGTGTGTGTGTGTGGGGATGGGTGTGTGTGTGTGTGTGTGGGGATGGGTGTGTGGGGACGGGTGTGTGTGTGTGGGGACGGGTGTGTGTGTGTGGGGACGGGTGGGTGTGTGTGTGTGGGGACGGGTGGGTGTGTGTGTGTGGGGACGGGTGGGTGTGTGTGTGTGGGGACGGGTGGGTGTGTGTGTGTGGGGACGGGTGGGTGTGTGTGTGGGGACGGGTGGGTGTGTGTGTGGGGACGGGTGGGTGTGTGTGTGTGTGGGGACGGGTGTGTGTGTGTGTGGGGACGGGTGTGTGTGTGTGTGGGGACGGGTGTGTGTGTGAGTGGGGACGGGTGTGTGTGTGTGTGGGGACGGGTGTGTGTGTGTGTGGGGACGGGTGTGTGTGTGTGTGGGGACGGGTGTGTGTGTGTGTGGGGATGGGTGTGTGTGTGTGTGTGGGGACGGGTGTGTGTGTGTGGGGATGGGTGTGTGTGTGTGTGGGGATGGGTGTGTGTGTGTGGGGATGGGTGTGTGTGTGTGTGGGGATGGGTGTGTGTGTGTGTGGGGATGGGTGTGTGTGTGTGTGGGGATGGGTGTGTGTGTGTGTGGGGATGGGTGTGTGTGTGTGTGTGTGTGTGTGTGTGTGTGGGGATGGGTGTGTGTGTGTGTGTGGGGATGGGTGTGTGTGTGTGTGTGTGTGGGGATGGGTGTGTGTGTGTGTGTGTGTGGGGACGGGTGGGTGTGTGTGTGGGGACGGGTGGGTGTGTGTGTGGGGACGGGTGGGTGTGTGTGTGTGTGGGGACGGGTGGGTGTGTGTGTGGGGACGGGTGTGTGTGTGAGTGGGGACGGGTGTGTGTGTGAGTGGGGACGGGTGTGTGTGTGTGTGGGGACGGGTGTGTGTGTGTGTGGGGACGGGTGTGTGTGTGTGTGGGGATGGGTGTGTGTGTGTGTGTGGGGACGGGTGTGTGTGTGTGGGGATGGGTGTGTGTGTGTGTGGGGATGGGTGTGTGTGTGTGTGGGGATGGGTGTGTGTGTGTGTGGGGATGGGTGTGTGTGTGTGTGTGTGTGTGTGTGTGTGTGGGGATGGGTGTGTGTGTGTGTGTGGGGATGGGTGTGTGTGTGTGTGTGTGTGTGGGGATGGGTGTGTGTGTGTGTGTGTGTGGGGATGGGTGTGTGTGTGTGTGTGTGTGGGGACGGGTGTGTGTGTGTGGGGACGGGTGTGTGTGTGTGGGGACGGGTGGGTGTGTGTGTGTGGGGACGGGTGGGTGTGTGTGGGGACGGGTGGGTGTGTGTGTGTGGGGACGGGTGGGTGTGTGTGTGTGGGGACGGGTGGGTGTGTGTGTGTGCGGACGGGTGGGTGTGTGTGTGTGGGGACGGGTGGGTGTGTGTGTGTGGGGACGGGTGGGTGTGTGTGTGGGGACGGGTGTGTGTGTGTGTGTGGGGACGGGTGTGTGTGTGTGTGGGGACGGGTGTGTGTGTGAGTGGGGACGGGTGTGTGTGTGAGTGGGGACGGGTGTGTGTGTGTGTGGGGACGGGTGTGTGTGTGTGTGGGGATGGGTGTGTGTGTGTGGGTGTGTGTGTGTGTGTGGGTGTGTGTGTGTGTGTGGGGATGGGTGTGTGTGTGTGTGTGGGGATGGGTGTGTGTGTGGGGATGGGTGTGTGTGTGGGGATGGGTGTGTGTGTGTGTGGGGATGGGTGTGTGTGTGGGGATGTGTGTGTGTGTGTGTGTGGGGATGGGTGTGTGTGTGGGGATGGGTGTGTGTGTGGGGATGGGTGTGTGTGTGGGGATGGGTGTGTGTGTGGGGATGGGTGTGTGTGTGTGTGGGGATGGGTGTGTGTGTGTGTGGGGATGGGTGTTGTGTGTGTGTGGGGATGGGTGTGTGTGTGTGGGGATGAGTGTGTGTGTGTGTGGGGATGAGTGTGTGTGTGTGTGTGGGGATGGGTGTGTGTGTGTGTGTGGGGATGGGTGTGTGGGTGTGTGTGTGTGTGTGTGTGTGGGGATGGGTGTGTGTGTGTGTGGGGATGGGTGTGTGTGTGTGTGTGGGGATGGGTGTGTGTGTGTGTGTGGGGGATGGGTGTGTGTGTGTGTGTGGGGGGGATGGGTGTGTGTGTGTGGGGGGGATGGGTGTGTGTGGGGATGGGTGTGTGTGTGTGTGTGTGTGTGTGTGTGTGGGGATGGGTGTGTGTGTGTGTGTGTGTGGGGATGGGTGTGTGGGGACGGGTGTGTGTGTGTGGGGACGGGTGTGTGTGTGTGGGGACGGGTGGGTGTGTGTGTGTGGGGACGGGTGGGTGTGTGTGTGTGGGGACGGGTGGGTGTGTGTGTGTGGGGACGGGTGTGTGTGTGTGGGGACGGGTGGGTGTGTGTGTGGGGACGGGTGGGTGTGTGTGTGGGGACGGGTGTGTGTGTGTGTGGGGACGGGTGTGTGTGTGAGTGGGGACGGGTGTGTGTGTGAGTGGGGACGGGTGTGTGTGTGTGTGGGGATGGGTGTGTGTGTGTGTGTGGGGACGGGTGTGTGTGTGTGTGGGGATGGGTGTGTGTGTGTGTGTGGGGACGGGTGTGTGTGTGTGGGGATGGGTGTGTGTGTGTGTGGGGATGGGTGTGTGTGTGTGTGGGGATGGGTGTGTGTGTGTGTGTGTGGGGATGGGTGTGTGTGTGTGTGGGGATGGGTGTGTGTGTGTGTGTGGGGATGGGTGTGTGTGTGTGTGTGGGGATGGGTGTGTGTGTGTGTGTGGGGATGGGTGTGTGTGTGTGTGTGGGGATGGGTGTGTGTGTGTGTGTGGGGATGGGTGTGTGTGTGTGTGGGGATGGGTGGGTGTGTGTGTGTGGGGATGGGTGGGTGTGTGTGTGTGTGTGTGTGTGGGGATTGGTGTGTGTGTGTGTGTGGGGATTGGTGTGTGTGTGTGTGTGTGTGTGTGTGGGGATGGGTGTGTGTGTGTGTGTGGGGATGGGTGTGTGTGTGTGGGGATGGGTGTGTGTGGGGATGGGTGTGTGTGTGTGTGTGGGGATGGGTGTGTGTGTGGGGATGGGTGTGTGTGTGGGGATGGGTGTGTGTGTGTGTGTGTGTGTGTGGGGATTGGTGTGTGTGTGTGTGTGGGGATTGGTGTGTGTGTGTGTGTGTGTGTGTGGGGATGGGTGTGTGTGTGTGTGTGGGGATGGGTGTGTGTGTGTGGGGATGGGTGTGTGTGTGTGTGTGGGGATGGGTGTGTGTGTGGGGATGGGTGTGTGTGTGGGGATGGGTGTGTGTGTGTGTGTGGGGATGGGTGTGTGTGTGTGTGTGGGGATGGGTGTGTGTGTGTGGGGATGGGTGTGTGTGTGTGGGGATGGGTGTGTGTGTGTGTGTGGGGATGGGTGTGTGTGTGTGTGTGGGGATGGGTGTGTGTGTGTGTGTGGGGATGGGTGTGTGTGTGTGTGTGGGGATGGGTGTGTGTGTGTGTGTGGGGATGGGTGTGTGTGTGTGTGTGGGATGGGTGTGTGTGTGTGTGGGGATGGGTGTGTGTGTGTGTGTGGGGATGGGTGTGTGTGTGTGTGTGGGGATGGGTGTGTGTGTGTGGGGATGGGTGTGTGTGTGTGTGGGGATGGGTGTGTGTGTGTGTGTGGGGATGGGGGTGTGTGTGTGTGTGGGGATGGGGGTGTGTGTGTGTGTGGGGATGGGGGTGTGTGTGTGTGTGGGGATGGGTGTGTGTGTGTGGGGATGGGTGTGTGTGTGTGGGGATGGGTGTGTGTGTGTGGGGATGGGTGTGTGTGTGTGGGGATGGGTGTGTGTGTGTGGGGATGGGTGTGTGTGTGTGGGGATGGGTGTGTGTGTGTGTGGGGATGGGTGTGTGTGTGTGTGTGTGTGGGGATGTGTGTGTGTGTGGGGATGTGTGTGTGTGTGGGGACGGGTGTGTGTGTGTGGGGATGTGTGTGTGTGTGGGGACGGGTGTGTGTGTGTGTGTGTGGGGATGTGTGTGTGTGTGGGGACGGGTGTGTGTGTGTGTGTGTGGGGACGGGTGTGTGTGTGGGGACGGGTGTGTGTGTGTGGGGACGGGTGTGTGTGTGTGGGGACGGGTGTGTGTGTGTGGGGACGGGTGTGTGTGTGTGGGGACGGGTGTGTGTGTGTGGGGATGGGTGTGTGTGTGTGTGGGGATGGGTGTGTGTGTGTGTGGGGATGTGTGTGTGTGTGTGTGGGGATGTGTGTGTGTGTGGGGACGGGTGTGTGTGTGTGGGGACGGGTGTGTGTGTGTGGGGACGGGTGTGTGTGTGTGTGGACGGGTGTGTGTGTGTGTGTGTGTGTGTGTGGGGATGGGGGTGTGTGTGTGTGTGGGGATGGGGGTGTGTGTGGGGATGGGGGTGTGTGTGTGTGTGGGGATGGGTGTATGTGTGTGGGGATGGGTGTGTGGGGATGGGTGTGTGTGTGTGGGGATGGGTGTGTGTGTGTGGGGACGGGTGTGTGTGTGTGGGGACGGGTGTGTGTGTGTGTGGGGATGTGTGTGTGTGTGGGGACGGGTGTGTGTGTGTGTGTGGGGACGGGTGTGTGTGTGGGGACGGGTGTGTGTGTGTGTGGGGACGGGTGTGTGTGTGTGGGGACGGGTGTGTGTGTGTGTGGGGATGTGTGTGTGTGTGGGGATGTGTGTGTGTGGGGACGGGTGTGTGTGTGTGGGGACGGGTGTGTGTGTGTGGGGACGGGTGTGTGTGTGTGGGGACGGGTGTGTGTGTGTGGGGACGGGTGTGTGTGTGTGTGGGGATGGGTGGGTGTGTGTGTGTGTGGGGATGTGTGTGTGTGTGGGGATGTGTGTGTGTGTGGGGATGTGTGTGTGTGTGGGGATGGGTGGGTGTGTGTGTGTGTGGGGATGGGTGGGTGTGTGTGTGTGGGGATGGGTGGGTGTGTGTGTGGGGATGGGTGGGTGTGTGTGTGGGGATGGGTGGGTGTGTGTGTGTGGGGATGGGTGGGTGTGTGTGTGTGGGGATGGGTGGGTGTGTGTGTGGGGATGGGTGGGTGTGTGTGTGTGGGGATGGGTGGGTGTGTGTGTGTGGGGATGGGTGGGTGTGTGTGTGGGGATGGGTGGGTGTGTGTGTGTGGGGATGGGTGGGTGTGTGTGTGTGGGGATGGGTGGGTGTGTGTGTGTGGGGATGGGTGGGTGTGTGTGTGTGGGGATGGGTGGGTGTGTGTGTGTGGGGATGGGTGGGTGTGTGTGTGTGGGGATGGGTGGGTGTGTGTGTGTGGGGATGGGTGGGTGTGTGTGTGTGGGGATGGGTGGGTGTGTGTGTGTGGGGATGGGTGGGTGTGTGTGTGTGGGGATGGGTGGGTGTGTGTGTGTGGGGGTGGGTGTGTGTGTGTGGGGATGGGTGGGTGTGTGTGTGTGGGGATGGGTGGGTGTGTGTGTGTGGGGATGGGTGGGTGTGTGTGTGTGGGGATGGGTGGGTGTGTGTGTGTGGGGATGGGTGGGTGTGTGTGTGTGGGGATGGGTGGGTGTGTGTGTGTGGGGATGGGTGGGTGTGTGTGTGTGGGGATGGGTGGGTGTGTGTGTGTGTGTGGATGGGTGTGTGTGTGTGTGTGGGGATGGGTGTGTGTGTGTGTGTGTGGGGATGGGTGTGTGTGTGTGTGTGTGTGGGGATGGGTGTGTGTGTGTGGGGGGATGGGTGGGTGTGTGTGTTGGGGGGACGGGGGTGCTCTGTGTGGTGTTTTATCGGGGTGTGTGGGGACGGTGGGGTGGGTGTGTGGGGACGGTGGGGTGGGTGTGTGGGGACGGGGGGGTGTGGGGGTGTGTGTGGGGATGGGGGGGTGGGTGTGTGTGGATGGGGGTTGGGTGGGGACGTGGGGTGGGCGTGTGGGGCTGTGGGGACGTGGGGTGGGTGTGAGGTGACCGGGGGGGTGTGTGGGGACGGGGGGTGCTCTGTGAGGTGTTTTATCGGGTTGTGTGTGTGGGAACGGGGGTGGGTGTGTGGGGACGGGGGTGTGTGTGGGGACGGGGGTGTGTGTGGGGACGGGGGTGTGGGTGTGTGGGGACGGGTGGGTGTGTGGGGACGGGGGTGCTCTGTGAGGTGTTTTATCGGGGTGTGTGTGCTCTGTTCCAGGAGTTATCAATGTGATGGTCACCACTCCACTGTGGGTTGTAAACACCAGGCTCAAACTGCAGGGGGCAGTGCTCCGGAGTGATGACATTGAACAGACCAATTACACGGGGATTCTGGGTAAGCGCACTATCACCAACTGAGCTGGACCGGGAGTACCGGAGCCTTCAGTGCCACTCCAGGGTGGTATCTGTTTGTGATGTTGGTTAACTCCTCGTCTCCCTCCCTGGCAAGGTCAAGGGGTCAGCTATCACAATTCCATAGCTCACCATTAGCGGGCAGCACTGAGTGCTCTGGCTGTGGCCAATCCCTCATCAGGGTTTGCGGAGACCCTATATTTCCTGACCCCGTGAAGAGGCACCGGGAGAATCAGTGCTGAGGGAGTGGGCACTGTTGGAGGGTCAGTGCTGAGGGAGCAGGCACTGTTGGAGGGTCAGTACTGAGGGTGCACCACATTGTTGGAGGGTCAGTGCTGAGGGAGCACCGTATTGTCGGAGGGTCAGTGCTGAGGGAGCGGGCACTGTCGGAGGGTCAGTGCTGAGGGAGCGGGCACTGTCGGAGGGTCAGTGCTGAGGGAGCGGGCACTGTCGGAGGGTCAGTGCTGAGGGAGCGGGCACTGTCAGAGGGTCAGTGCTGAGGGAGCGGGCACTGTCAGAGGGTCAGTGCTGAGGGAGCGGGCACTGTCAGAGGGTCAGTGCTGAGGGAGCGGGCACTGTCAGAGGGTCAGTGCTGAGGGAGCGGGCACTGTCGGAGGGTCAGTGCTGAGGGAGCGGGCACTGTCGGAGGGTCAGTGCTGAGGGAGCGGGCACTGTCGGAGGGTCAGTGCTGAGGGAGCGGGCACTGTCGGAGGGTCAGTGCTGAGGGAGCGGGCACTGTCGGAGGGTCAGTGCTGAGGGAGCGGGCACTGTCGGAGGGTCAGTGCTGAGGGAGCGGGCACTGTCGGAGGGTCAGTGCTGAGGGAGCGGGCACTGTCGGAGGGTCAGTGCTGAGGGAGCGGGCACTGTCGGAGGGTCAGTGCTGAGGGAGCGGGCACTGTCGGAGGGTCAGTGCTGAGGGAGCGGGCACTGTCGGAGGGTCAGTGCTGAGGGAGCGGGCACTGTCGGAGGGTCAGTGCTGAGGGAGTGCCGCACTGTCGGAGGGTCAGTGCTGAGGGAGCGGGCACTGTCGGAGGGTCAGTGCTGAGGGAGCGGGCACTGTCGGAGGGTCAGTGCTGAGGGAGCGGGCACTGTCGGAGGGTCAGTGCTGAGGGAGCAGGCACTGTCGGAGGGTCAGTGCTGAGGGAGTGCTGTATTGTGAGAGGGTCAGTGCTGAGGGGCCCCCAGCCCCCAAACTCTCTCTGATGAGGGGGCACGTCTTCCATTTTCCACAGGGGCTGTTCCAGCTCCTGAGTGTTTCCGGAATGTTCTCTGTTACCGGTTTGTTGGTTGACCTCTGGTGTCGGGGCGATCTCCTGTTGGACTGGGCAGTCTGAGTTGCTCTCTGACCCTCTCGGTGTTGCCGTGCCGACCCAGTGCCGTGACCATCCCACACCCCAGTTCCGTGGTTTCCAACACAGTGTTCCTCTATGCTCTGTTGCAGATGCCGTTGGCCGAATCGTGAGGGAGGAGGGCATCTTGGCTCTGTGGAGCAGCACCTTCCCTTCCCTCCTCCTCGTCTTTAACCCCGCCATCCAGTTCATGTTCTACGAGGGGCTTAAGCGCCAACTGAGGAGGGGCCGCACTGAGGTAAGGAGTTTCGGGCCTACCCTCCATTAACACGGAGGAGCCAGATCCTGCTCTGATGGGATTTCGGGGCAGACAGTAGGTAACGGCCCTCAACTGGTTATTGGAGAGACCCAAACACCTTGGGAAAATGGGTTCAAATCCTGCCACAGGGGATAGAATTTAAATTCAATTAATAAAATCTCCAAAATCAAGCTCACATCAGTTTGGTTAACTGTGCAACTTCCACCCAGTGTATTAAAAACCAAATGATTCCATAATGTCTTTCAAGGAAGGAAATCTGTGGTTCTGGGCCTACATGGGACTCAAGACCCCAATGTGGTTGACTCTTAATTGCCCTCTGGAATGACCAGGCAAATCTCTTCAAAGTGCAATTAGGGACGGGCAACACGCTGGATCAAATTTAACAGCTCCATGCCTGCAGGAGATTCCGGACTCTGCTGGTGATCCAGGGAATTGGTTGAGAGACGGGCAGTCAGTGAGAGATGGATTGGACTCTGCTCTGATGCTGTCTCCCCACCCACCCACTCACTGAACAAACGATTGACTGATTGATTGATTGTCACATGTACCTAAATGCAGTGAGAGAAGCTTTGTTTTGTGAGCACGAATGGCAGATCATAACAAATATGGTCGTAGTGATCGTAGGGCACTTAGACTGAGTGAGACATACAAGGTCACACTGCACAACATGTGGGCAAAGCAAGATCACCGTTAACAAGATCCCCATTATGTGAATTTACAGACATCCATTCAGCAGTCTGATAACAGCGAGGAGGAAGCTGTTCCTGAACCTGTTGCTGAACCTGTTGGAGCGTGTGTTCAAGCTTCTGTATCTTATGCCTGACGGAAGAGGCTGTGGGAGAGCATTACCGGGGTGGGAGAGGGCTATGATGATGTGAGAAGTGTAAATGGAGTCCATGGATGGGAAGGTTGGTTTCCGTGATGGTCTAGGCTGTGCACACAACCTTCGATAGTTTCTTCCGGTCCTGGGCAGAGTGGTTGCCGTACCAGGCTGCTATGCACCCGGGCAGTATGCTTTCTACAGTTTCTGGAGAAGTTGGTGAGGGTCCTTATGGACGTGCCAGATTTCCCAAGCTCTCTGAGGAAGAACAGGCATTGTTGTGCCTTCTTGGTCATCGCATCTAAGTGGGAAGTCAAGACAGGTTGTCGGTTATCATCACTCCTAGGAACTTGATACTCTCAATCCATTTCAAAAGGGGCTATTTACCGGGGAGAAAGTCAATGAAAAAATATTGACGCGATTATCCCAGATTTAGGCTTATCCTGGTTGTACACAGTCTGAAATGGAATGGCCTCTGCCGGATGGGCACCTTAGGGCCAGAGCTGCCAAAGCCTGAACACTAGGCCCGGGAACAGCCTCGGGTGGAGGGGTTGGAGCCCAGTGACCCTGGGGATGAGGTTAGACCCAGAGAGTGTCTGATGGTTGGATTGGGGTCAGGATCATGGCGTGAGGCCTGCGGTTGGAGGTTTGGCCCAGACACGATGTGAGTCCTGAGTCCGGGATCTTGTCTGCTGAAGCCAGAGGGTTTGTTTTGAGTTTGGTTTTGTCACACGGAGGGTGGCCGTATTTCAGGATGTTTCTGTCTCCATCTGTTTTCCCAGCTTTCCGCGCTTGAGGTCTTCATTATCGGAGCAATCGCCAAGGCAATTGCCACAACAGTGACATACCCCCTCCAGACGGTGCAGTCCTTGCTGAGGGTAAGTTGGAGAATATTTCCTGATTGGAAATGGCTGGTTTCCCTCAGCCTTTCCTTTTCCCTGTCATGGTTGAGGCAGTAACCCAGAGAATATTCTAGAAGCAGCAGCTGTTCATGGTGGCCACCCAACCATGTGATGTCATGCCACCACTGCCGGATTCCTGGTCACGTGATCTCCTCACTGGCAGTCCCGGGTAGTCCGGCCTACCCTCAGGCATGGAACCGGAGAGTTCTGGAACTTCTTTGCCTCAGTGCCATTCGGCAAGGGATTGGTCAGCAGCGACCCAAGAGATCACTTTCAGGTCAAAGGTCATGGGTTCAGGCCCCACTCCAGGGACCTGAACACACAACCTGGGCCACAACCCCGAATCTGGGACTGACAGAGTGCTGCGTTGTCACAGGAGTCTGAGTAAGGCTCATCCACTGGCCTCAGCTGGAGGGGGGAGTATCCCTGGGCCTCTACCTGCAGAAGGTTGTTGCGAGGACGGGAGGAGGGGTTTTCCCGGGTTTGCTTTGTTTGTGGGATCTTGCTCTGCTCATTGACCACTGTGATGTCGGGAAACATCGCAGCCGACAAAGTCCCAGGAGTGTCCTGGGAAAAGCTGTGTGGACAGACTGGGGTATATTGCTCCGATCCCAGTGAATACAGATCTCCTCCTGTTGGGTATTGACCCAGGGCTGGCCTCAGTTGTGAGGCCTTCTGTTCTTCAATAGTCGACCGAGGATTCGCCGTCAATGCTCATGTCTGTGAAAGGGGGCCCACTGTTGTGGCCCAGTGCCTGTGGGGAAATAGCAGGGGCTTTGCCCTCCTGTGGTAAATCCGGTTTGTCTTTTTCTCCCCCACCCCCTCCACCCCTCCCCAGTTTGGCCAACAGAAGAGGGATTCAGAGGGGAGGATTGTGGGAAGCCTCCGAAGAGTGGTCTACATCTTGAGACAGAGAGTGAGGTGAGTTGGGGCCTAGTTGAGTTGGCTCTTAGCTCTTTAGAACACAGCTCACTGGCTAACAGAAAAAAATGTCACAAACAAACCGGTCCAGAGGGTCTTCAAACAGATTCATGGAATGATATCAAGAATTAGGAATCATAGAATGAAACAGTACAGAGTAGGCCCAACGGCCCATCGGGTCTGTACCGTCACTAACTACCAGTAACGGCCTGCTATTTCCTGCAGACATCCCATATCCCTGAATGTTACGATATTTGAAGTGCTCATCCAAACATTTTTGAAAGGTAAGGGTTCCTACCTCCACCACCTCCCCAGGCAGTACATTCCAGATTCGCACCACCCTCTGAGTGAAAAAGATTTTTCACCAAATTCCCTCTGAGTCTCCTGCCCCTTATCCTAAATCTATACCCCCTCGTGATTGACCCCTCAACTAAGGGGAACAGCTGCTCCCTACCCACCCCGTCCATCACCACCCCCATAACCTTATACACCTCAATCGTGTCCCCTCCTCAGTCTTTTCTGCTCTAAAGAAAACATTCCAAGCCTGACTAGTCTGTCATTGTAGCTCAACAACTCCGTCCCAGATAATGTCCCCGTGAACCACCTCTGTGTACCCCCTGTAGTGTTGTCACATCCTTCCTGCAGTGAGGTGACCAGAACTGCACAGAGTACTCCAGCTGGGGCCTGAGCAACGCTCTGTGCAACTCCAACATTACCTCCTTGCCCTTCTACTCTATGCCACGGCTAATGAAAGCAAGTGTCCCATAGACCTTTGTAACTATCCTTTTTACATGCTCTGCTGACTTCAGGGATCTGTGAATAATTACCTCAAGATCCCTCAGTTTCTCTGAGACACCCACTGTCTGGCCATTTATTAAATACAGTCGCGCCTCGACATACGAACGACCCCGTTCACGGACAAATTGGTTTACGAACAGGATTGTACGTAAAATTTTGCTTCAACGTACGTACGAAATTCAAGGTACGAACGCAAAAAGCCCCGTGTCCGACCGCGTGGTTTCATTGCTCTGCTTTGCTACGCGCTTGTTGAACACAAAAGCTCTCAGGCCCCGCGTGATCTCATTCAGTCCGTCTTTGGCGCGTGCGCGGTGAACAGCATTTATTATTACATCCAAGCATTCTTACGCTATCCGAACAATGGGAAAAATTGATTCAGTTCGGGTCCCGGAATGTATTAAGTTCGTAAGTCGAGGTGCGACTGTACTCCCTTCCCTTGTTTCTTCTTCCAAAGTGCATCACCCTGCACTTATCGGGGGTTAAGTACCGTCTACCCATCAGACCAACCTATCTATATCTTCCTGTAACCTAAAGCCATCTTCACTATTAACTACTACACCATCTGAAAATTAGCTCAACATTTCCCCTATATTTTCATCCATATCATTTGTGTATATGACAAACAGTAACGGTGCCAGTGCTGATCCACGTGGTACACTGTGGGACACCGGCCTCCAGTCACTCAAACTGCCTTCTACCACTACCCTCTGTATCCTAATGCTAAGCCAGGTTCTGACCCATCTCACCACGTTTCATAGTTAAGACCATAAGACATAGGAGTGGAAGTGAGGCCATTCAGCCCATCGAGTCCACTCCGCCATCCAATCATGGCTGATGGTCATTTCAATGCCACTTACCCACACTCTCCCCGTATCCCTTAATTCCTTAATTACAAGATTAAGAATTTAGCAATCTCGGAGGTTCTTTGAAAATGGAGTCACAGGTAGAGAGGATAGTGAAGAAGGCATTTGGTATGCTTTCCTTTATTGGTTGGAGCATTGAGTATACGAGTTGGGAGGTCATGTTGAGCCTGGACAAGACATTGGTTCAGTCACTTTTGCAAAATGGCATACTATTCTGGTCTCCCTGCTGTTGTGAAACTTGAAAGGGTTCAGAAAAGATTCATAAGGATGTTGCCAGGGTTGGAAGTTTTGAGTTGGAGGGAGATGTTGAATAGGCTGGGGCTGTTTTCCCTGGAATATCGGAGGCTGAGGGGTGACCTTATAGAGATTTATAAAATCATTGGGGGGCATGGATAGGATAAATAGACAACGTCTTTTCCCTGGGGTGGGGGAGTCCAGAACTAGAGGGCATAGGTTTAGGGTGAGAGGGGAAAGATATAAAAGGGACTTAGGGGCAACTTTTCCATGCAGAGGGTGGTACGTGAATGGAATGAGCTGCCAGAGGAAGTGGTAGAGGCTGGTACAATTGCAACATTTAAGAGGCATCTGAATGGGTATATGAATAGAAAGGGTTTGGAGGGATATGGGCCAAATAGTGACAATTGGGACTAGATTAATTTAGGATATCTGGTCGGTATGGACGGGTTGGACCGAAATGTCTGCTGTCCATCTCTATGACTCTGTAACTTTCCCTGAATACCATTCGCTGTAACCTTCTCAGTCAGTCTCCCATGAGGGATCTTGTCAAAAGCTCTGCTAATCTCCAAATAACCTACATCAGCTGAACTTCCCTCATCCACACACATTTTTGAAAAATTCTACTAAATCTGTTAGGCATAACCTCCCTCTGCCAAAGCCATGCTCAATATCCCTAATTAACCCATGCCCTTCCAAGTGAAGATTAATTCTCTGCATCAGTAGTTTCCCTACCATACAGTCAGAGAGATGTACAGCACGGAAACAGACCCTTCGGTCCAACCCGTCCATGCCGACCAGATATCCGAACCCAATGTAGTCCCACCTGCCAGCACCCGGCCCATATCCCTCCAAACCCTTCCTATTCATATACCCATCCAGATGCCTTTTAAATGTTGTAATTATACCATCCTCCACCACTCCCTCTGGCAGCTCATTCTCTCTTTTAAAACTGCTGTTGTTTTGACTTTTTTTCTCTCCAAAGCTCCAAAACAATGCAACAGCATATAAAACAGTAATTGCTGCTCCTGGAATTCGAGGAAATCACCTCCAACACCTAAAATGCCTCAATAAAAGGAGCAACTGTTACAGCCAGAAATTTTTCCCATCCTCCATCGTGGGTTACCCAGAATCCTAAGCCACTGACATGAGGTTTTCCAATGGGTTTACCTTGTGCAAAGAGTTTCAGACAATGAGAGAATAGGCAAGTTCTTTAGCTCCTGAGGAAATTTGTCCAGACTCAACTGGGTTCAAATCCGAGATCTATATATTCCCAGCCACAATGGGTTATCTATCCTTTTTCTGAAAGTGTTGCTGTCTGCCTCCATGTAAACCACTTGTTCATACACTTCCACTCAGAATTGAATTGAATTAGTTTTATTGTCACATGTACTCAGGTGAGTTCAGTGAAACGTTTACAAGGTGCCACCTTAGGTACAAAGGTACTTGGGCACAGATTTGTCAGTACAAGTTCCTTCGGGGGAAAAAAATTAGAAAAATAAAGAAATAATAAGTCCAACATTACAGATTGTCGGAGTAAAAAAACAGAGAAATGAAACAATTCAGAATAACCGTCCTTCCAACGGCCAGTATCTTTAGTTTTACCGAGTGTTCTTTCACTGCCTCGTCAACGATAAACTGAATTAATCCCATAAAGTTGCCACCCAAGTTGATAAGGTTGTTAAGAAGGCGTATGGTGTGTTTGATTAGCCGAGGGATTGAGTTTAAGAGCTGCAAGGTTATGCTGCAGCTCTATAGAGCCCTGGTTAGACCACACTTGGAATATTGTGTTCAGTTAGATTAGATTAGATTCCCTGCAGTGTGGAAATAAGCCCTTTTGGCCCAACAAGTCACACCGACCCTCCGAAGAGTACCCACCCATTCCCTCTGACTAATGCACCTAACACTATGGGCAATTTAGCATGGCCAATCCACCCTGACCTGCACATCTCTGGACTGTGGGAGGAAACCAGAGCACCCGGAGGAAACCCACGCAGACACGGGGAGAACGGGCAAACTCCACAAAGACAGTTGCCCAAGGCTGGAATTGAACCTGGGACCCTGGCACTGTGAGGCAGCAGTGCTAACCACTGTGCCACCGTGCCATCTCATTATAGGAAGGATGTGGAAGCTTCAGAGAGGGTGCAGAGGGGATTTCCCAGGATGCTGCCTGGACTGGAAGCATGTCTTATGAAGAAAGGTTGAGGGAGCTATGGCTTTTCTTATTGCAGTGAAGAAAGATGAGAGGTGACTTGATAGAGGGGTACAAGATGATGAGAGGTATAGATACAGTGGATAGCCAGAGACTTTTTCCCAGGGCAGAAATGGCTACCGTGAGGAGGCATAATGTTAAGATGATTGGAGGAAGGTTTGGGGGGAATATCAGAGGTAGGTGGGAGTGTGGAATGCACTGCCAGTGATGGTAGTAGAATCAGATACATTAGGAACATTTAAGCGACTCTTGGATAGGCACATGGATGATAGAAAAATGAAGGGTCTGTAGGTTAGTCTGATCTCAGAGTAGGATAAAAGATCGGCACAACATTGAGGGCCGAAGGGCCTGTACGGTGCTGTACTGTTCTATGTTCTAATATTTTGGATAACCCGTCTTTGTAACAGCCTTTGTTTGTAACCTACAATTGACTGTCCCTCCCGTCCTCTCGCTGTGATAACATTGTCTTTTATCTAAAGGAAAATCTCCTTCTTTAAAACAGGAAGCAGGGTCTCCTGGGCCTGTACAAGGGATTGGAAGCCAAGCTTCTGCAGACCGCTCTCACCTCTGCTCTCATGTTCCTCATCTACGAGAAGATTGCCGGGTTCATCTTCCGACTCATGGGAGTGAACCCTCGCGTGGGACATTAACAGGCGAAGGTACAATCTCCGGAGTGCTGTCTGCGTTAATGCTGAACTCGGCGTCTCCATCTCCCCTACCCACGTCCCCTTTCCCTCCCCCACAATGCACTGCCACCCAGGACATTGCACGTTCACAGGTCACGATGGTGAGGATGGTATTCCCTGTGCCATCCCAGTATCAATAAAGGCGATCGGTGTTGGAATGAGAAAACGTTGGTAGATATTAAAATGTGCTTTATTGAGGACGATGGCTCTCCCTCTGACTGACTGTGTACCAGTTTCTTTCCGTGGTCCATTGACGATCCAGCACTTGGAACAAGCTCTTTAGCTTCAGTGGTCCAAATGGGCACTTACCCTCCACTCAGCTACACCCTTTCCATCCCATGGGCCTGACCGAATTTACACCCATGTCCCCACAGCTTTAGACTCAGCCTCTGGATTGCTGGACCCATTTGTAAATCTGAAATATAAAGCCAGTCTGCAGAATGTGAACCAACTGTTGATGACCACTTAAAACTCAATGGATCCTGCTGTCAGAGTGTCTGCTGAGGGAGGAGGAACACGCTGACAGGAAAAAAAAACCCTGTAACATAGAGCGGTCCTGAGGACCTGGTCTGAACCCTGTCTGCAGTGGAATTTCAATTCAGTAATAATCTGGGATTGAGAGTGTAATGAAACCATTTCAGGATAAAACCATCTGGTTATGTTAGAGCCCGGGTGTCCTTGGAGAAGGAGCAGGCAGTCTCCACCAACACCCTGGAGTTGTTCAGGGAGAGGTGGGCGCCGCAGGGAGTGGAGTGCATTATTTCTCCCTCCAACTCTATTTTGATTTAGTCCCTACCCTCCCCTTCACTGTTTTGATCATACAGCACTGCCCTTTGATGTTTGTCACTGGCCACTCGGGTGTTTTCCTATCTTCCTGGTGGTGGAAATTGAATAAAGATTCGTGCACTTTGTCTCTCACTGTGTCTCACACCTGCACATACACACCATGGGTGCTGGGCAAAAATAAGCACTACTGCAGTTAGGCGGTAGTGTGGGGGTTAAAAAAGAAAAGAAAACAGGAGTGTCAGAGGTTCTGCTCACTCTGAGAGCTGGCTCTGGGGAAGCTGGATCAGTGTGTGTGCAAGGACTCTCCTCCTTGACTGTGTCTGAGAGGAAGCGGACTGTCCCTGGACCAGCTGCCCCACATTCCGAGAGGAAGGAAGGAAGAAAGAGAAGAGGAAGGAGGAGGAGGCAGAGGCAGAAGGATGTGGGAGCTTTGAGTCCTGGGCCTGCTTTTGGAGCTGCACCCTGGGCCTCACCCAGGTCAAGGGAGTGTTGCTGCTGACCTGCGGCCCACTCCCACTGCTAGTCTCTGGGACCCTGCCCGGACCTGCCTCAGCTGCTACTACTGGGGGCCTGCCTCACTGCTGCTGCCTGGGACTCGTCTTTGGCCCCTCCAGGACCTCCACCGCTGCTGCCTGGGACTTGCCCGGGGGACCCTCCCCAACAGGTCTGACCCCTACCGCTGTGACCAAGAGCCTGCCTGGGACTTGCCTGAGGCCTGCCTCCACCACCGCTGCCTGGGACTCACCTTGGGCCCCTCCCCAGGACCTCCACCACTGCTACTGCTGGAGGCCCACCTCCACCGCTGCTGCCTGGGACTAAATTTTGGGGCTGCCTGGGACTTGCCTGGGGGACCCTCCCCAACAGGTCTGCCCCCCACCACTACGACCAAGGGCCTGCCTGGGACTTACTCTGATGCTGCCTGGGGACCTGACTGGACTCTTAACAAGCCTGTGGAAGACAGCAAAGCATGGTGAGCCCAAAGGTCGCAGGGCCCAGCCGCACCTACGCTGGGGTAGCCGCTGCCTTAGGCTCGGCTGCAACCACGACCCCCTTCAGGCACGGGAAGGCCGTCTTTTTCCTGAAGACCGAGCAGGCGGTCCACCTGGCCGTGGAGAGGGGGCTCACTGTGGGCGGGATACATCTGCCTGTCGACCCTCTGGAGGTTATGGCCCAGAGGGTCTTGATCTCTAACGTCCCGCCCTTCATTGCCATCGAGCTCCTTCTCCCCCACCTCACCACCTTGTGGGAGATCTGGTCGGGTGTGCAACCGCTCCTGCTCGGACCCCGCCCTCCAACACACCTACTCCTTCCGGCACCAGGTGTTTATTTGCTTGGCCCGGGAGGAGGTCACCGAGGGCTCTTTCACCCTCCTCCATGAGGGCACGGCCTACCACGCCTTCTGGATGGCGGACGGCGTGCAGTGCCACCTGTGCCATGAGGTGGGGCACATTAGAAAAAACTGCCCCACCCAGAAGGTTGCCCAGCCCACACCAACAGCTGAGGGTGGCGCCACTGCACCCACTCCCCCTCCCCCTCCCCCGAAGTCAACACCACAAGCCCTGGTACCGGGGGCTAAGCCGGAGGCTTCCAATGCCTCAGCCTGTGGCAGGGAGGGGGGTGAGTGTCCAGCAGGCCGGAAGACGCTCAGGAATGCCGAATGCGTCAGGCCCACCCCACGGTGAGACCACCCTATCACCTTCCCCTACACCTAGCCCACGACCTGCCCCGCCCAGCACGACAATGCCCCCGCGGCCATGCCAGTGTCACCCCAGCGTGGGAACCCTGACCCCCAAACCCGTACCTGATCCTGGCCCTGCTACACCCACTGACCCGGCACCCAACCCCTGGGGCTTCAATGCCTGGCCCGGGGTCCCTGAGCCCAAGTCCCACCACACCCTAGCACTGACCTGCAGGGAACTACCGCTGCCTCACCTCCTGCAGCAGCTGTGTCTCTGGGCTCCGGGGAGGGAACTGGGCCCCTGCCCCACCCAGCCCACCATCACCTGATAAACCAGGGGCGGGGCAAGAAGTAACACGGCTGACCCTCCCCACCCTGGCCACACCCCCTGCTTTCCCCCAGCCAATAGTGTTCTGGGAAAGGCTTGGGGGGGGGGAACCTCGGGCCCCATGACCACCAAGGCGGGTGGGTAGGGGAAGGCCCATAAATTCCCCCTGTTTCTCTCAGGAAGCAGTGCTGGCCCTTGGAGGGGAGAGACGCTCTACCAGCGCGCCGGTGGTACTGCCCCTCTCTAGGGGATGAGCCTTCACTGTTTCTTGACTATCTCGCACCGCGGCCTGACTTACCTGAACCCCCCAGGGACTACAGCAGGGCCTTTCTGCTGCCTCAACTCCTCTGGCACCTGATTAGATTAGATTAGATTAGATTAGATTAGATTAGATTAGATTAGATTAGTTACAGTGTGGAAACAGGCCGTTCGGCCCAACAGGTTCACACTGACCCGCTGAAGCGTAACCCACCCAGACCCATTCTCCTACATTTACCCCTTCACCTAACACTATGGGCAATTTAGCATGGCCAATTCACCTAACCTGCACGTTTTTGGATTGTGGGAGGAAACCGGAGCACCCGCAGAAACCCACGCAGACACGGGTAGGACTTTAATAACCACGAGAGCCGTGGTGCCGGCGACAACGGAGAACCCTCTGCTGGGTCGTCGAGCGGCGGAGGGGAGGAAGGTGTTATCCTCACTCCTCCCTCCCAGACTGTTTTTCCGGGGGCCTTGGCCCTGGGGGATGACCTTTTCCTGGGGGATGACCTTTTCCCCGAGGAGCCAGGCGTCCCGGTGTCGGGAGAGGAGCGGGGCCCCGAGCCTCTGCCGCCCGACGACCCGAACTCGGGGCGTTCCGGGAAGGGGTGCGTCGAGGAAGGTACCGCCGGTGACCCTGGGGGTGGGGTCGCCGGGGGTTTGAGGCCGGTTGGCGGCGCCGGACCAGCCCCCATTCTCTCGGTGGGGGAGGGGTCGGTGACCGAGGGCGACCTCCCGGAGGAGGGTTCGGGATCGGTGGCGGACACCGGGGACGACGCGGACTCCGTCTGCAGTGACTTTTTTGAGTCCCGGGTGCCCCCCACCGATCTCTCCCTCATCCCCCTCGAGGAACTCCGGGAATTTGTCGAGGAAACTCGGAGTCGCCGGGATAGAGCCCAACTGGCGCTCGACCGCTGGAGCTCTTTTGAGAAAGTTTACTGGTCGGCCCTCGCTGCCCGTCAGGCGCCTGGGCTCGATGTCAATGAGCGAAAGCGAGTCAGGAACTTCCTGGGAGCACTCCTGGTGAGGGCGAGGGACTTCAGTGCCCCTCCCTCGTCCTCCCTGTAAATATATACACGGGTTTGTTAATTGTACTGGTGGTGGTTGCACAACGCTTCCGACATGGAGACAACTATAGCCAGCCTCAACATCAACGGCAGCAGGGAGTCGCAGCGCAGATTCCAGACCCTCTCGGTCCTTCGGGACGGGAGGTATGCGGTGTGCTTCCTGCAAGAAACCCACACTACCCCGGGAGACGAAGCCACCTGGCTCCTGGAGTGGCGAGGGGGGGTCTACATGAGTCACCTCACCCGCAGATCTGGCGGGGTGGCTATCCTGTTGGCCCCGCATTTTCAGCCGGAGATCTTGGGGGTCAGGGAGCCAGTGCCAGGCCGTTTGCTTCACCTGACGGTTCGGCTGGGGGGCGCGGTGCTTCACTTGGTGAACGTCTACGCTCCCCCGGCCGGGCCGAGGCAAGCGAGCTTCTTCCAAGAAGTGTCCGCTCATCTCGCTTCCATCGACGAGGGCCAGTGCGTCGTCCTCGGGGGAGATTTTAATTGCGTCCTCGAGGGCAGGGACCACGGCGGTGCCCGCACTGACCGCGCGTCAGGGAAGAGGTTGGGGGACTTGGTCAAGTCCTTCGACCTGGTGGACGTCTGGCGGAATCTCCATCCCGACTCCATCGCCTTCACCTTCGTGAGGCCTGGGGTCGGAGTGTCCAGAATCGACCGCCTGTACGTTTCGCGGGCGTACGCCTCCTGTTTCCCGAAGGCCTCCACGCGGCAGGTGTCGTGCACGGACCACCACCTGGTGTGGGCGGAACTCCTTCCGTTCGGCGCCAGGCTCGGCTCCGCGTACTGGCACTTTAACAACCTGCTGCTGGAGGACGAGCGGTTCCGGGACTCGTTTCGTCGCTTCTGGGCCGGCTGGAGAAGGAAGCGGGGAAGCTTCCCCTCCCTGAGGCTATGGTGGGACGTGGGCAAGGCTCACGTCCGCGTCTTCTGTCAGGAGTACGCGAGGGGGTCGACGAAGAGGCGGA
The DNA here is from genome assembly GCF_037043375.1 of Chiloscyllium plagiosum. Taxonomy (NCBI): domain Eukaryota; kingdom Metazoa; phylum Chordata; class Chondrichthyes; order Orectolobiformes; family Hemiscylliidae; genus Chiloscyllium; species Chiloscyllium plagiosum. The sequence continues at coordinate 21,326,092 of NW_028270171.1, forward strand.
AATCCAGGATCGGGGAGTTGGAGAGGGAGTTGCTCGACCTGGAGTCACGCCTCGGTCAGCCCGACGCGGACCCGGCCCTGCGCGGGGTGTACGAAGAGAAGAAGGCCGCGCTCCGGGACCTGCAGCTCGTCGGGGCTCGGGGCGCGTACGTGAGGTCGCGGATCCAGCTCCTCCAGGACCTGGACCGCGGCTCCCCCTTCTTCTACTCGCTGGAAAAAAGGCGTGGCACCCGTCAGCAGCTCCTTGTGCTGCTGGCCGACGACGGGTCCCTCGTCTCGGATCCGGAGGGCGTCAGGGCCCACGTCCGAAACTATTACACAGCCCTGTTCTCTCCGGATCCGTCCAGCGAGGATGCTCGCAGAGTTCTGTGGGAGGACCTGCCGCAGCTCGGCCCGGAGGACGCCGGAAGGCTCGACGCTCCCGTCACTTTGGAGGAGCTGACCGGCGCCCTCGACCGGCTCTCGAGGGGCAAAACCCCGGGGCTGGACGGGCTGACTGTGGAGTTCTTCAGGGCGTTCTGGGACGTCCTGGGGAGCGACTACGCACAGGTCCTGGGGGAGTGTTTAAATGCCGGACAGCTGCCCCTTTCTTGGCGCAGGGCGGTCATCGTCCTGCTGCCAAAGAAGGGGGACCTTCGTTCCTTAAAGAACTGGCGTCCGGTCTCCCTCCTCGGCACGGATTACAAAATCTTCGCCAGGGTGTTGTCTTCTCGCCTGGCCTCCGTGCTGGCCCACATGATCCACCCGGACCAGTCCTACACGGTCCCGGGCCGGAGGATACACGATAACGTCCACCTGGTCCGGGACCTGATCCATTTCTGTCGACGGGCTGGTCTGCCGAGCGCCTTCCTGTCTCTCGACCAGGAGAAGGCGTTCGACAGGGTCGATCACGAGTACCTGCTCGGGACTCTGCGGGCATTCGGGTTCGGGGCGCAGTTCGTCGCCCGGATCCGACTTTTGTACGCCGCCGCAGAGTGTCTGGTTAAAGTTAACGGGTCCCTGACGGCGCCCCTTCGCTTCGGGAGAGGAGTGCGTCAAGGCTGCCCCCTGTCCGGCCAGCTGTATTCCCTGTGCGTGGAGCCTTTCCTGCGCCTCTTGCGGAGGAGGTTGTCGGGGCTGGTTCTGCGCGGCGCGGGCACGGGGGTGGTCCTCTCGGCCTACGCCGACGACGTGCTCCTCACTTTCACCGACCCGGCTGACCTGGGGAGGATGCGCGAGTGCCAGGCCGTGTACTCGGCGGCGTCTTCCGCCAGGATCAACTGGGCCAAATGTTCCGGACTACTGGTCGGCCCGTGGCGGGTGGACTCTCTGCCGGAGGAGTTACGGGGGTTCAGCTGGAGTACCACCCATCTCCTCTACCTGGGGGTCTACCTCAGCCCGGCTGAGGAATCCTGGCCGGCCAACTGGCAGGAGCTGGAGGCCAAAGTCTCGGCTCGCCTAGGCCGCTGGACAGGACTGCTCCGAGTGCTATCTTACAGGAGTCGAGTGCTGGTCATAAACCAGCTGGTGGCCGCCATGCTGTGGTACCGGCTGGTCACTTTGGTCCCTCCTCTTGGCTTTGTCGCTGGCATCCAGAGAACGTTGGTCGATTTCTTCTGGGACAAAAAGATGCACTGGGTCGCCGCGCAGGCTCTGAGTCTCCCTATTGAGGAGGGCGGTCAGTCGCTGGTGTGCGCCCGCACCCAGGTCGCGACGTTCCGCCTTCAGACCTTGCGGCGATACCTTTACGTCGAGCCTCCTCCTAGATGGTGCGCCCTGGCGACGTATTTTTTCCGCCAGGTGCGTAACCTCAACTACGACACGCAGCTCCTGTTCGTCGACCGTGACGGTTTGCAGGTCGCCCTCAAGACGCTGCCTGTCTTTTACCAGGACCTGATCACTGTCTGGAACATGGTCGAATCGCGTCGCGCCTACCCTCCGGCTGGAGTAGCGGCTGTCGTCAGGGAGCCGTTGCTCAGGAATCCGCACCTCCGTACTCGCGGGTTCGAGTGGCTGTCGGAGGAGAGGGCCGCGGCGGCGAGGGTGACCAGGGTCGGGGACGTGCTGGGTGCCGGGGGCCTGGGCTGGACGCTGCCGCAGGACATAGCAGGCAGGGCGGCGGTAGACGTCCAGTACGTGGCCACCGCCATCCGACGCCTCAAAACGGCGGTGCTCGGACCCGACGTAGTACACCAGTTGGAGGACGCTCAGGTGTGCGGTGGGATCCCGTCCGAGCTCACCCCAGCCCGGACGGAATTTCACATTGGCCCCAAGGTCCCGTACTTCCCGCGGGAGCCTGTGCCCCACAACCTGAGCCGCCTCCGAAATTTTAACTTTGTTTCGTTTAGGGAGGTGAACAGGAGAGCCCTGTACAGACTGCTGCTGCACACCGTCCACCTCTTCTCCCTCATCCACCGTCCGGACACGCCTTGGCGTGCCCATTTGCCACCGGGCGGTGGGGATCCCCAGTGGAGGGCTCTCTACGCGGGAGTCCTCCCCCTTTCTCTCGGGGATCTGGGGTGGAGGGTGCTGCACGCAGCAGTCCCCTGCAACCGCAGATTGCGGTGGTTCACGGACTCCCAGCCCAACTGCTTGTTCTGTGGCGCTGTGGAGTCCGTGGACCACGTGTATATTGGGTGTGGGCGTTTGCACTCCCTTTTTGATTTTCTGAAAAACCTTCTCCTCTGTTTTTGGCTGCACTTCAGTCCCACGCTCCTGATCTTTGGGCACCCGGTACGGAGGAAGGAGGGCAGGTCTGAAGACCTCCTCGTGGGTCTGCTCCTGGGCCTGGCCAAACTGGCCATCAACAGGTCCAGGCAGCGGGCCGTGGAGGGGGTCGTTAGGGCCGACTGCCTGCCCCTCTTCCGCGGTTATGTTAGAGCCCGGGTGTCCTTGGAGAAGGAGCACGCGGTGTCCACCAACACCCTGGAGTTGTTCAGGGAGAGGTGGGCGCCGCAGGGAGTGGAGTGCATCATTTCTCCCTCCAACTCTATTTTGATTTAGTCCCTACCCTCCCCGTCACTGTTTGATCACACAGCACTGTCCTTTGGTGTGAAGGGCAGTGCTTGTCACTGGCCACCCGGGTGTTTTCCTATCTTCCTGGTGGTGGAAATTGAATAAAGATTGGCGCACTTTGTGTCTTTCACTGTGTCTCACACCTGCACACACACACCATGGGTGCTGGGGATAAAATAAGCACTACCGCACTTAGGTGGTAGTGTGGGGGTTAAAAAAAGAAAAAAAAAAAAAAAAAAAAAAAAAAAAATAAATTCCCCCTGTTTCTCTCAGGAAGCAGTGCTGGCCCTTGGAGGGGAGAGACGCTCTACCAGCGCGCCGGTGGTACTGCCCCTCTCTAGGGGATGAGCCTTCACTGTTTCTTGACTATCTCGCACCGCGGCCTGACTTACCTGAACCCCCCAGGGACTACAGCAGGGCCTTTCTGCTGCCTCAACTCCTCTGGCACCTGATTAGATTAGATTAGATTAGATTAGATTAGATTAGATTAGATTAGTTACAGTGTGGAAACAGGCCGTTCGGCCCAACAGGTTCACACTGACCCGCTGAAGCGTAACCCACCCAGACCCATTCTCCTACATTTACCCCTTCACCTAACACTATGGGCAATTTAGCATGGCCAATTCACCTAACCTGCACGTTTTTGGATTGTGGGAGGAAACCGGAGCACCCGCAGAAACCCACGCAGACACGGGTAGGACTTTAATAACCACGAGAGCCGTGGTGCCGGCGACAACGGAGAACCCTCTGCTGGGTCGTCGAGCGGCGGAGGGGAGGAAGGTGTTATCCTCACTCCTCCCTCCCAGACTGTTTTTCTGGGGGCCTTGGCCCTGGGGGATGACCTTTTCCCCGAGGAGCCGGGCGTCCCGGTGTTGGGAGAGGAGAGGAGCCCTGAGCCTCTGCTGCCTGACGACCCGAACTCGGGGCGTTCCGGGAAGTGGTGTGCCGAGGAAGGTACCGCCGGTGACCCTGGGGCTGGGGTCACCGGGGGTTTGAGGCCGGTTGGCGGCGCCGGACCAGCCCCCATCCTCTCGGTGGGGGAGGGGTCGGTGACCGAGGGCGACCTCCCGGAGGAGGGTTCGGGATCGGTGGCGGACACCGGGGACGATGCAGAGTCTGTCTCCAGCAAAAGTTTTGAGTCCCAGGTGCCCCCCACCGATCTCCCCCTCATCCCCCTCAAGGAACTCCGGGAATTTGTTGAGGAAACTGAGTCGCCGGGATAGAGCCCAACTGGCGCTCGACCGCTGGAGCTCCTTCGAAAAAGTTTACTGGTCGACCCTCGCTGCCCGCCAGGCGCCTGGGCTCGACATTAACGAGCGAAAGCGAGTCAGGAACTTCCTGGGGGCACTCCTGGTGAGGGCGAGGGACTTCAGTGCCCCTCCCTCGTCCTCCCTGTAAATATATACACGGGTTTGTTAATTGTACCGGTGGTGGTTGCACAAAGCTTCCGACATGGAGACGACTATAGCCAGCCTCAACATCAACGGCAGCAGGGAGTCACAGCGCAGATTCCAGACCCTCTCGGTCCTTCGGGACGGGAGGTATGCGGTGTGCTTCCTGCAAGAAACCCACACTACCCCGGGAGACGAAGCCACCTGGCTCCTGGAGTGGCGAGGGGGAGTCTACATGAGTCACCTCACCCGCAGATCTGGCGGGGTGGCTATCCTGTTGGCCCCGCATTTTCAGCCGGAGATCTTGGGGGTCAGGGAGCCAGTGCCAGGCCGTTTGCTTCACCTGACGGTTCGGCTGGGGGGCGCGATGCTTCACTTGGTGAACGTCTACGCTCCCCTGGCCGGGCCGAGGCAAGCGAGCTTCTTCAAAGAAGTGTCCGCCTCATCTCGCTTCCATCGACGAGAACCAGTGCGTCGTCCTCGGGGGAGATTTTAACTGCGTCCTCGAGGGCAGGGACCACGGCGGTGCCCGCACAGGTTGGGCGTCGGGGAAGAGGTTGGGGGACTTGGTCAAGTCCTTCGACCTGGTGGACGTCTGGCGAAATCTCCATCCCGACTCCATCGCCTTCACCTTCGTGAGGCCTGGGGTCGGAGCGTCCAGACTCGACCGCCTGTACGTTTCGCGGGCGTACGCCTCCTGTTTTCCGAAGGCCTCCACGCGGCAGGTGTCGTACACGGACCATCACCTGGTGTGGGCGGAACTCCTTCCGTTCGGCGCCAGGCTCGGCTCCGCGTACTGGCACTTTAACAACCTGCTGCTGGAGGACGAGCGGTTCCGGGACTCGTTTCGTCGTTTCTGGGCCGGCTGGAGAAGGAAGCGGGGAAGCTTCCCCTCCCTGAGGCTATGGTGGGACGTGGGCAAGGCTCACGTCCGCGTCTTCTGTCAGGAGTACGCGAGGGGGTCGACGAAGAGGCGGAAATCCAGGATCGGGGAGTTGGAGAGGGAGTTGCTCGACCTGGAGTCACGCCTCGGTCAGCCCGACGCGGACCCGGCCCTGCGCGGGGTGTACGAAGAGAAGAAGGCCGCGCTCCGGGACCTGCAGCTCGTCGGGGCTCGGGGCGCGTACGTGAGGTCGCGGATCCAGCTCCTCCAGGACCTGGACCGCGGCTCCCCCTTCTTCTACTCGCTGGAAAAAAGGCGTGGCACCCGTCAGCAGCTCCTTGTGCTGCTGGCCGACGACGGGTCCCTCGTCTCGGATCCGGAGGGCGTCAGGGCCCACGTCCGAAACTATTACACAGCCCTGTTCTCTCCGGATCCGTCCAGCGAGGATGCTCGCAGAGTTCTGTGGGAGGACCTGCCGCAGCTCGGCCCGGAGGACGCCGGAAGGCTCGACGCTCCCGTCACTTTGGAGGAGCTGACCGGCGCCCTCGACCGGCTCTCGAGGGGCAAAACCCCGGGGCTGGACGGGCTGACTGTGGAGTTCTTCAGGGCGTTCTGGGACGTCCTGGGGAGCGACTACGCACAGGTCCTGGGGGAGTGTTTAAATGCCGGACAGCTGCCCCTTTCTTGGCGCAGGGCGGTCATCGTCCTGCTGCCAAAGAAGGGGGACCTTCGTTCCTTAAAGAACTGGCGTCCGGTCTCCCTCCTCGGCACGGATTACAAAATCTTCGCCAGGGTGTTGTCTTCTCGCCTGGCCTCCGTGCTGGCCCACATGATCCACCCGGACCAGTCCTACACGGTCCCGGGCCGGAGGATACACGATAACGTCCACCTGGTCCGGGACCTGATCCATTTCTGTCGACGGGCTGGTCTGCCGAGCGCCTTCCTGTCTCTCGACCAGGAGAAGGCGTTCGACAGGGTCGATCACGAGTACCTGCTCGGGACTCTGCGGGCATTCGGGTTCGGGGCGCAGTTCGTCGCCCGGATCCGACTTTTGTACGCCGCCGCAGAGTGTCTGGTTAAAGTTAACGGGTCCCTGACGGCGCCCCTTCGCTTCGGGAGAGGAGTGCGTCAAGGCTGCCCCCTGTCCGGCCAGCTGTATTCCCTGTGCGTGGAGCCTTTCCTGCGCCTCTTGCGGAGGAGGTTGTCGGGGCTGGTTCTGCGCGGCGCGGGCACGGGGGTGGTCCTCTCGGCCTACGCCGACGACGTGCTCCTCACTTTCACCGACCCGGCTGACCTGGGGAGGATGCGCGAGTGCCAGGCCGTGTACTCGGCGGCGTCTTCCGCCAGGATCAACTGGGCCAAATGTTCCGGACTACTGGTCGGCCCGTGGCGGGTGGACTCTCTGCCGGAGGAGTTACGGGGGTTCAGCTGGAGTACCACCCATCTCCTCTACCTGGGGGTCTACCTCAGCCCGGCTGAGGAATCCTGGCCGGCCAACTGGCAGGAGCTGGAGGCCAAAGTCTCGGCTCGCCTAGGCCGCTGGACAGGACTGCTCCGAGTGCTATCTTACAGGAGTCGAGTGCTGGTCATAAACCAGCTGGTGGCCGCCATGCTGTGGTACCGGCTGGTCACTTTGGTCCCTCCTCTTGGCTTTGTCGCTGGCATCCAGAGAACGTTGGTCGATTTCTTCTGGGACAAAAAGATGCACTGGGTCGCCGCGCAGGTTCTGAGTCTCCCTATTGAGGAGGGCGGTCAGTCGCTGGTGTGCGCCCGCACCCAGGTCGCGACGTTCCGCCTTCAGACCTTGCGGCGATACCTTTACGTCGAGCCTCCTCCTAGATGGTGCGCCCTGGCGACGTATTTTTTCCGCCAGGTGCGTAACCTCAACTACGACACGCAGCTCCTGTTCGTCGACCGTGACGGTTTGCAGGTCGCCCTCAAGACGCTGCCTGTCTTTTACCAGGACCTGATCACTGTCTGGAACATGGTCGAATCGCGTCGCGCCTACCCTCCGGCTGGAGTAGCGGCTGTCGTCAGGGAGCCGTTGCTCAGGAATCCGCACCTCCGTACTCGCGGGTTCGAGTGGCTGTCGGAGGGGAGGGCCGCGGCGGCGAGGGCGACCAGGGTCGGGGACGTGCTGGGTGCCGGGGGCCTGGGCTGGACGCTGCCGCAGGACATAGCAGGCAGGGCAGCGGTAGACGTCCGGTACGTGGCCACCGCCATCCGACGCCTCAAAACGGCGGTGCTCGGACCCGACGCAGTGCACCAGTTGGAGGATGCTCAGGTGTGCGGTGGGATCCCGTCCGCGCTCACCCCAGCCCGGACGGAATTTCACATTGGCCCCAAGGTCCCGTACTTCCCGCGGGAGCCTGTGCCCCACAACCTGAGCCGCCTCCGAAATTTTAATTTTGTCCCTTTTTAAGGATGTAAAAAGGCAGGCCCTGTACAGACTGCTGCTGCACACCGTCCACCTCTTCTCCCTCATCCACCGTCCGGACACGCCTTGGCGTGCCCATTTGCCACCGGGCGGTGGGGATCCCCAGTGGAGGGCTCTCTACGCGGGAGTCCTCCCCCTTTCTCTCGGGGATCTGGGGTGGAGGGTGCTGCACGCAGCAGTCCCCTGCAACCGCAGATTGCGGTGGTTCACGGACTCCCAGCCCAACTGCTTGTTCTGTGGCGCTGTGGAGTCCATGGACCACGTGTATATTGGGTGTGGGCGTTTGCACTCCCTTTTTGATTTTCTTAAAAACCTTCTCCTCTGCTTTTGGTTGCACTTCAGTCCCACGCTCCTGATCTTTGGGCACCCGGTACGGAGGAGGGAGGGCAGGTCTGAAGACCTCCTCGTGGGCCTGCTCCTGGCCTGGCCAAACTGGCCATCAACAGGTCCAGGCAGCGGGCCATGGAGGGGGTCGTTAGGGCCGACCTCCTGCCCCTCTTCCACGGTTACGTTAGAGCCCGGGTGTCCTTGGAGAAGGAGCACGCGGTGTCAACCACACCCTGGAGTTGTTCAGGGAGAGGTGGGCATGCAGGGAGTGGAGTGCATTATATCCCCCTCCAACTCTATTTTGATGTAGTCCCTGCCCTCCCCTTCACTGTTTGATCACACAGCACTGCCCTTTGATGTGAAGGGCAGTGTTTGTCACTGGCCACCCGGGTGTTTCCTTTCTTCCTGGAAAAAAACCCATCTGGTTCCTTTTAAGGAAGGAAATCGGCCATCCTTACCTGGTCTGACCTACGTGTGACTCCAGACCCACAGCAAGTGCCCAAATACCCCTCTGGCTAATTAGGGATGGCAATAAGTTCTGGCTCAGCCAGCAACACCCTCATTCCCGTGAATGAATGTAAAAACAAGGTTTTGAGCTCTTCAAGTAGTAAAGGAGTCATGAGGTGATGCTCTGCAGAATGCTGAGACACATTCCAGGCTGAACAAAGCAAAACCTATTGGACAAGAGGAAGAAATATCTGTAGACTGGCTAGCACCTGGGGGACTCCAATCCTGTCGTCATTACAACCTTAGTCTAACCATGGACAGAGGAGCTGATCTCCAGAGGTGAGGTGAAAGTGGTAGAATTTGACTGAATGTGGCATCACCTGGCCCGAAGGAAGGCAGCTGTGGTTATTGGAGGTCAGTCATCTCCTCAAGGAGAGAGTGAGGCCCGCAGATGCTGGAGATCAGAGTCGAAGAGTGTGGCGCTGGAAAAGCACAGCCGGTCAGGCAGCATCCGAGGAGCAGGAGAGTCAACGTTACGGGCATAAGCCCTTCATCAGTTTTCCAAATCAGAAAGAACTGGAGATCTGAAACCAAGCTGCACGACGTCTTCAGCGCCCCTGCAGATGGAGCGCAGCGTAGATACACCTGGTCACGGGCAGACGGGTCTATCCGCTCAAGGATAGATTACCTGTTTGTGTCCCGAACGCTCTCGGTCAGATCCACCGACGTCAAGCCGGTGTTCTTCTCCGACCACTGCCTCCTGCTGGCCGACTGTCACCTACAGGACGAGCAGCGGGCTGGTAAGGGAACGTGGAAGCTGAACACCAAGCTGTTGACCCCGGGAAACATTAAGGAGCTCAAGAGGGACTATGCAGGTTGGAGAACCGTGAAGTCCCTCTTTGAGTCTCCAGCAGACTGGTGGGAAACAGTAAAAGGGAACATCAAGAGGTTCTTCATCCTCAAAGGTGTTCAGGAGGTGAGAGAGAGACAGGGAAAACTGTCCCAGCTCCAGGAAAGTATGCAGAACCTGCTCCTGCTGCAGACGATGGGGGTGGACGTCACGGAGGACCTCAAGGAGGTGAAGGGCCAGCAAGCCTCGCTCTTTGCTTCGGAGGCCTCCAAGATAATCTTCCGGTCCAGGGTCTGCTCGATGGAGCAGGACGAGACGTGCTCACGTTTCTTCTTCCAGAAGGTGCACAAAGAGAGCTCTGTGCTTAGCAGCCTGAAGGAAGAAGATGGCTCGCTAACGTCATCCCAGGCTGACGTCATGAGGATCAGTAAATCCTTCTATGCCAGTCTGTATGACGCGAAGCCGACCGACAGCGCGGCCTCCCAGTCGTTCCTGTCCTCTATCACGGAGGTCCTAGACGACGGAACACGAGAGAGGCTGGACCAGCCACTATCTCTGGACGAGCTGACCAAGGCCCTCGAGTCCTTCGAAAAGAATAAAACTCCCGGAAGCGACGGCTTACCGGTCGAGCTCTATTCCGCTCTGTGGGACTTGATTGGCCAGGACCTGCTGGAGGTGTATGTCAGTATGCTTCGGGCAGGTACCATGAGTGAATCCATGAGGAAAGGCATCATCACCCTCGTCTACAAGCGGAAGGGGGAGAGGGAGGAACTCAAAAATTGGAGACCAATCTCACTGTTGAATACGGATTACAAAATTCTGTCAAAGATAATCGCCAACCGGGTCAGGTCTGCTCTGGGATCGGTGATTCACCCTGACCAAACCTGTGCTGTACCGGGCAGGAAGATCGCTGAGAGTCTCGCACTCCTCAGGGATACGATCGCCTACGTGCAGGACAGGGGGGTGGACACCTGCCTCATCAGCCTGGACCAGGAGAAAGCCTTTGACAGGATATCGCATACATATATGAGGGATGTCCTCTCCAAAATGGGCTTCGGGGAGGGATTCGCTAATTGGATCAGACTGCTCTACACCAACATTGTCAGTGCAGTCTCAATCAATGGGTGGGAATCAGATAGCTTCCCAGTCAGATCTGGAGTCAGGCAGGGCTGCCCTCTCTCTCCTGCCTTGCTTGTGTGCTGCATAGAGTCATTTGCCGAGTCCATCAGGAAGGATGCGAGCCTGAGAGGGGTGACTATTCCTGGCAGCGGGGGCCTGCAGGTTAAGGCCTCCCTGTACATGGATGACGTCGCCGTTTTCTGCTCGGATCCGCTGTCCGTGGGCAGACTCATGTGCATATGTGACCAGTTCGAACGGGCCTCGGGGGCCAAGGTAAACCGAGGCAAGAGTGAGGCCATGCTCTTCGGGAACTGGGCCGACCGATCCTCGATCCCCTTCACCGTCAGGACTGACCACCTGAAGGTGCTGGGTATTTGGTTCGGGGGGCCGGGGCGTGCGCCAAGTCTTGGGAGGAGCGTATCAGGAAGGTGAGGCAGAAACTGGGCAGATGGGAGCAACGGTCGCTCTCCATCGCGGGAAAAAACCTGGTCATCAGGTGTGAGGCACTGTCATTGCTGTTATACTTGGCACAGGTCTGGCCTATCCCCAGAACCTGTGCCGCTGCAGTCACCCGGGCCATCTTCCACTTCGTGTGGAGATCAAAGATGGACCGGGTCCGAAGGGACTCGCTGTACAAAGATCTGGGCAACGGGGGAAAAAATACACCCAATGCCACCCTCACCCTGATGGCCACCTTTGTGTGTGGCTGCATCAAGCTGTGCGTGGATCCCTGGTATGCAAACACCAAGTGTCACTACGTACTGAGGTTCTACCTGTCCCCGGTGTTGCGAAGGATGGGCCTGGCCTCGCTGCCGCGGAACGCTCCGAGTAGTTGGACCGTTCCATATCACCTGTCCTTCGTGGAGAAGTTTATGAAGAAAAACACCTTTGACCACAAGTCCATCAGGAAGTGGTCAGCACGTAGTGTCCTTGAGACCCTTCGGGAAAAGGAGAGGGCAGATCCTGTCGAGCAGTTCCCTGAGCAGACTGTCAAAGCCATTTGGCAGAATGCCTCATCGCCAGAACTTTCCAACAAGCACCAAGACATGGCTTGGCTGGTGGTGAGAAGGGCTCTGCCTGTGAGATCCTTTATGCACGCCCGGACTCTCAGCCGCACCGCACGCTGCCCTCGAAGCGGCTGCGGGGGGGACGAGACTGTCACACACCTCCTTCTGGAATGTGCCTATGCAGAGGAAGTCTGGAGAGGAATGCAGTGGTGTCTGTCGAGGTTCGTCCCGAGCAGCGCCGTGACGCGGGACTCCGTGCTCTACGGTCTGTTCCCTGGGACGCACACTGAGACGAACATCAACTGTGCCTGGAGGATCATCAACTCGGTGAAGGACGCTCTCTGGGTGGTCCGAAACCTGTTGATCTTCCAGCTGAAGGAGTTGACCCCGACTGAGTGTTGCAGACTGGCACATTCCAAGGTCCAGGACTACGTGTTGAGGGACGCGCTGAAGCTTGGGGCAGCTGCCGCCAAGGCGCGGTGGGGAAAGACCACCGTCTAACATCTGCCTGCCTAAAGAAGAACAGGGGGCCCACGCAGTTATTTGGGCTCCGCTGGCGTCTGAGCTCAATGTAATCGCACTAACCTGTGAATAGGAATGATTACCCTGTTCCGACACGCAAAGAAATGGAATGTTTACAGAATGATGACATGTCCAATTGTATAGATTAAATATATATGAATAAAGTATATTTTTGAAATTAAAAAAAAGTTTCTGTTCTTATCAGTTTAATCGCTGATATCTCCCGAACGTGGGAGTGTTTGTATTAAATGGATTTTTGGAGCAGGGAGATGGCTTAAGGGCTTGCTCTGTCCCCTCCATGTATCAGCCTGGTATTGCAGTGTTTCCAGGAATGGTGCAGCCAATGCCTACTAGCCAAGTTCAAAAGCAGGTTAATGGAATGTGAATCTCTTGCCTTTGCTAGTTTGCCGTGTTGATTGCAGTGATTGTTCCATCTCTTGTCTTTTCAGTTGCATGAAACTATCATCTTTTGTTACCAGTTTTCTGTCTTATGATCCTGCTCTGCAGTTACCTGACGAAGGTGCAGCACGCTGAAAGCCAGGACAGGGTAACCCCCATATCCGCGGCCCGAACGTGCTACAGGGAACATTCTGAAACCAGGGGGCTGCCAGGAAGGTAACTTTCCAATTTAAATGAATGGGTTTGCCCCTATCCGCCGTTTCGGTCTTCTGCGGTCGGTCTTGGAACGTATCCCACCGATGGTACGGCGGGGGTGGTGGTGACTGCTGTACTTCCAAATAACCCCGTTGAGCTGTAACCTGGTGTTGTGGGATTTTTAACACAGTCAAATCAGGTTGTGGGATCCCATAACTCAGCCAATGTCAAATGGCTATCAGATCAGCCCCCACGACCCCTTCCCCACACCCACCGACGCATCAAATTTATCCGAATATTTTCTTGAACAAGAAAGAAATGGCTTTGGTCTGTTTCCTGAATAGAGTGAAACCCCCATCTCTGTTTGTTTCTTCGCAAACTACTATACGGAAGCAACCTGCTTTAGTGGCTATGCCTGCACGTAAAGATTATTCACACAGACGATCGCCCGAGGCTGGAACTCACTTCAGCTCCCTGGTGCCACGAGGCAGCCGTACTAACCACTGAGCCACCGTGCCACCCGTACGATTTGGAATGGTTTGTCATCATTTGTGGTGCAAGTAGCAAAATAGTTGTCAGTTTGTCAACTGGATCGGCTTCAAATGTTCTCAGCGATCTGCAGTAATGTGGACGGAGAGGTCAAATCGAGCTGCTTGTGGCGATGAGGTGCACTTGCAGCGTGACCTGTTTACATAGGGAGATCAGCTCCCTCCCCATTCTACACAGAGAGTCGGATACAAGTAGAGAGGATATTGAAAGTGGACGATAAAGAAAGGGTGCACGGACGTAATTCACTTTTCACAACTTTTCAGATTGATGTGGAATGCCAAGGAGCGAATCCTGTACGTGAGGGAAACAATGATTCGCATCAATGGGCAAGCGACACGAACACAAGGGGAGGAAATGAATAGGATCTTTCTGTCAAGGCCAACATTTCTTGCCCATCCCGAGATCACCCTGGTGGTGAGCTGCTCTCTCGAACCGCTGCAGTCCATGTGCTGTCGGTAGCCCCGCGATGCTGTTTGGGCGGGGATTCCAGATTTTGACCCAGTGACACCGGAGGAACAACGATATATTTGCAATTCAGGACAGCGAGTGCCTCGGGAAAGAACTTGCGAATGGTGGTGTTCCCACGGATCTGCTGCCGTCATCCCTCAAGGCTGTGTTGGCCATGGGTTTGGAAGGTTGCTGCCCGAGGAATTCTGGTGAATCTTGTAGATGCCGGGGAAATGACCCTGCCGCCGCTGCTGCTGCTGCTGTCCCCGATCACCGGGAGAATGACCCTGCTGCTGTCCCCGATCACCGGGAGAAACCTCTCTGCAGTCGACCTGACGTGCGCTTCCATGGCGGCTCCAGCCCGTGCCATCTGATTGGTCGTCAGCGCGATCTACGCGGCTAGGTAACAGATGGACAGAAAACCACGGGGAAAGCACAGCGACTGCTGCAAAGTGACCTTCCGATCTGGTCGGAAATCTTGGAAGGTACACGGTCAGGGAATAAACGAACTTTGAATATCATCAACCTGATGGAAAGGATTGTCGGCAAATATGACCCCCACCGTTGGAGTATTGATGTGCTATCGCTTCTCGGCCTTTTGGCTCGGAATATGTGTAGTTTCTGTTCTTATCAGTTTAATCGCTGATATCTCCCGAACGTGGGAGTGTTTGTATTAAATGGATTTTTGGAGCAGGGAGATGGCTTAAGGGCTTGCTCTGTCCCCTCCATGTATCAGCCTGGTATTGCAGTGTTTCCAGGAATGGTGCAGCCAATGCCTACTAGCCAAGTTCAAAAGCAGGTTAATGGAATGTGAATCTCTTGCCTTTGCTAGTTTGCCGTGTTGATTGCAGTGATTGTTCCATCTCTTGTCTTTTCAGTTGCATGAAACTATCATCTTTTGTTACCAGTTTTCTGTCTTATGATCCTGCTCTGCAGTTACCTGACGAAGGTGCAGCACGCTGAAAGCCAGGACAGGGTAACCCCCATATCCGCGGCCCGAACGTGCTACAGGGAACATTCTGAAACCAGGGAAGGTAACTTTCCAATTTAAATGAATGGGTTTGCCCCTATCCGCCGTTTCGGTCTTCTGCGGTCGGTCTTGGAACGTATCCCACCGATGGTACGGCGGGGGTGGTGGTGACTGCTGTACTTCCAAGTAACCCCGTTGAGCTGTAACCTGGTGTTGTGGGATTTTTAACACAGTCAAATCAGGTTGTGGGATCCCATAACTCAGCCAATGTCAAATGGCTATCAGATCAGCCCCCACGACCCCTTCCCCACACCCACCGACGCATCAAATTTATCCGAATATTTTCTTGAACAAGAAAGAAATGGCTTTGGTCTGTTTCCTGAATAGAGTGAAACCCCCATCTCTGTTTGTTTCTTCGCAAACTACTATACGGAAGCAACCTGCTTTAGCGGCTATGCCTGCACGTAAAGATTATTCACACAGACGATCGCCCGAGGCTGGAACTCACTTCAGCTCCCTGGTGCCACGAGGCAGCCGTACTAACCACTGAGCCACCGTGCCACCCGTACGATTTGGAATGGTTTGTCATCATTTGTGGTGCAAGTAGCAAAATAGTTGTCAGTTTGTCAACTGGATCGGCTTCAAATGTTCTCAGCGATCTGCAGTAATGTGAACGGAGAGGTCAAATCGAGCTGCTTGTGGCGATGAGGTGCACTTGCAGCGTGACCTGTTTACATAGGGAGATCAGCTCCCTCCCCATTCTACACAGAGAGTCGGATACAAGTAGAGAGGATATTGAAAGTGGACGATAAAGAAAGGGTGCACGGACGTAATTCACTTTTCACAACTTTTCAGATTGATGTGGAATGCCAAGGAGCGAATCCTGTACGTGAGGGAAACAATGATTCGCATTTATGGGCGAGCGACACGAACACAAGGGGAGGAAATGAATAGGATCTTTCTGTCAAGGCCAACATTTCTTGCCCATCCCGAGATCACCCTGGTGGTGAGCTGCTCTCTCGAACCGCTGCAGTCCATGTGCTGTCGGTAGCCCCGCGATGCTGTTTGGACGGGGATTCCAGATTTTGACCCAGTGACACCGGAGGAACAACGATATATTTGCAATTCAGGACAGCGAGTGCCTCGGGAAAGAACTTGCGAATGGTGGTGTTCCCACGGATCTGCTGCCGTCATCCCTCAAGGCTGTGTTGGCCATGGGTTTGGAAGGTTGCTGCCTGAGGAATTCTGGTGAATCTTGTAGATGCCGGGGAAATGACCCTGCCGCCGCCGCTGCTGCTGCTGTCCCCGATCACCGGGAGAATGACCCTGCTGCTGTCCCCGATCAGCGGGAGAAACCTCTCTGCAGTCGACCTGACGTGCGCTTCCATGGCGGCTCCGGCCCGTGCCATCTGATTGGTCGTCAGCGCGATCTACGCAGCTACGTAACAGATGGACAGAAAACCACGGGGAAAGCACAGCGACTGCTGCAAAGTGATCTTCCGATCTGGTCGGAAATCTTGGAAGGTCCACGGTAAGGGAATAAACGAACTTTGAATATCATCAAACTGATGGAAAGGATAGTCGGCAAATATGACCCCCACCGTTGGAGTATTAATGTGCTATCGCTTCTCGGCCTTTTGGCTCGGAATATGTGTAGTTTCTGTTCTTATCAGTTTAATCGCTGATATCTCCCGATCGTGGGAGTGTTTGTATTAAATGGATTTTTGGAGCAGGGAGATGGCTTAAGGGCTTGCTCTGTCTCCTCCATGTATCAGCCTGGTATTGCAGTGTTTCCAGGAATGGTGCAGCCAATGCCTACTAGCCAAGTTCAAAAGCAGGTTAATGGAATGTGAATCTCTTGCCTTTGCTAGTTTGCCGTGTTGATTGCAGTGATTGTTCCATCTATTGTCTTTTCAGTTGCATGAAACTATCATCTTTTGTTACCAGTTTTCTGTCTTATGATCCTGCTCTGCAGTTACCTGACGAAGGTGCAGCACGCTGAAAGCCAGGACAGGGTAACTCCCATATCCGCGGCCCGAACGTGCTACAGGGAACATTCTGGAACCAGGGGGCTGCCAGGGAGGTAACTTTCCAATTTAAATGTATGGGTTTGCCCCTATCCGCCGTTTCGGTCTTCTGCGTTCGGTCTTGGAACGTATCCCACCGATGGTACGGCGGTGGTGGGGCGGGGGGTAGCTGGTGGTGACTGCTGTACTTCCAAGTAACCCCGTTGAGCTGTAACCTGGTGTTGTGGGATTTTTAACACAGTCAAATCAGGTTGTGGGATCCCATAACTCAGCCAATGTCAAATGGCTATCAGATCAGCCCCCACAACCCCTACCCCACACCCACCGACGCATCAAATTTATCCGAATATTTTCTTGAACAAGAAAGAAATGGCTTTGGTCTATTTCCTGAATAGAGTGAAACCCCCATCTCTGTTTGTTTCTTCGCAAACTACTATACGGAAGCAACCTGCTTTAGTGGCTATGCCTGCACGTAAAGATTATTCACACAGACGATCGCCCGAGGCTGGAACTCACTTCAGCTCCCTGGTACCACGAGGCAGCCGTACTAACCACTGAGCCACCGTGCCACCCGTACGATTTGGAATGATTTGTCATCATTTGTGGTGCAAGTAGCAAAATAGTTGTCAGTTTGTCAACTGGATCGGCTTCAAATGTTCTCAGCGATCTGCAGTAATGTGAACGGAGAGGTCAAATCGAGCTGCTTGTGGCGATGAGGTGCACTTGCAGCGTGACCTGTTTACATAGGGAGATCAGCTCCCTCCCCATTCTACACAGAGAGTCGGATACAAGTAGAGAGGATATTGAAAGTGGACGATAAAGAAAGGGTGCACGGACGTAATTCACTTTTCACAACTTTTCAGATTGATGTGGAATGCCAAGGAGCGAATCCTGTACGTGAGGGAAACAATGATTCGCATTTCTGGGCGAGCGACACGAACACAAGGGGAGGAAATGAATAGGATCTTTCTGTCAAGGCCAACATTTCTTGCCCATCCCGAGATCACCCTGGTGGTGAGCTGCTCTCTCGAACCGCTGCAGTCCATGTGCTGTCGGTAGCCCCGCGATGCTGTTTGGGCGGGGATTCCAGATTTTGACCCAGTGACACCGGAGGAACAACGATATATTTGCAATTCAGGACAGCGAGTGCCTCGGGAAAGAACTTGCGAATGGTGGTGTTCCCACGGATCTGCTGCCGTCATCCCTCAAGGCTGTGTTGGCCATGGGTTTGGAAGGTTGCTGCCTGAGGAATTCTGGTGAATCTTGTAGATGCCGGGGAAATGACCCTGCCGCCGCCGCCGCCGCCGCCGCTGCTGCTGCTGTCCCCGATCACCGGGAGAATGACCCTGCTGCTGTCCCCGATCAGCGGGAGAAACCTCTCTGCAGTCGACCTGACGTGCGCTTCCATGGCGGCTCCGGCCCGTGCCATCTGATTGGTCGTCAGCGCGATCTACGCAGCTACGTAACAGATGGACAGAAAACCACGGGGAAAGCACAGCGACTGCTGCAAAGTGATCTTCCGATCTGGTCGGAAATCTTGGAAGGTCCACGGTAAGGGAATAAACGAACTTTGAATATCATCAAACTGATGGAAAGGATAGTCGGCAAATATGACCCCCACCGTTGGAGTATTAATGTGCTATCGCTTCTCGGCCTTTTGGCTCGGAATATGTGTAGTTTCTGTTCTTATCAGTTTAATCGCTGATATCTCCCGATCGTGGGAGTGTTTGTATTAAATGGATTTTTGGAGCAGGGAGATGGCTTAAGGGCTTGCTCTGTCTCCTCCATGTATCAGCCTGGTATTGCAGTGTTTCCAGGAATGGTGCAGCCAATGCCTACTAGCCAAGTTCAAAAGCAGGTTAATGGAATGTGAATCTCTTGCCTTTGCTAGTTTGCCGTGTTGATTGCAGTGATTGTTCCATCTATTGTCTTTTCAGTTGCATGAAACTATCATCTTTTGTTACCAGTTTTCTGTCTTATGATCCTGCTCTGCAGTTACCTGACGAAGGTGCAGCACGCTGAAAGCCAGGACAGGGTAACCCCCATATCCGCGGCCCGAACGTGCTACAGGGAACATTCTGGAACCAGGGGGCTGCCAGGAAGGTAACTTTCCAATTTAAATGTATGGGTTTGCCCCTATCCGCCGTTTCGGTCTTCTGCGTTCGGTCTTGGAACGTATCTCACCGATGGTACGGCGGTGGTGGGGCGGGGGGTAGCTGGTGGTGACTGCTGTACTTCCAAGTAACCCCGTTGAGCTGTAACCTGGTGTTGTGGGATTTTTAACACAGTCAAATCAGGTTGTGGGATCCCATAACTCAGCCAATGTCAAATGGCTATCAGATCAGCCCCCACAACCCCTACCCCACACCCACCGACGCATCAAATTTATCCGAATATTTTCTTGAACAAGAAAGAAATGGCTTTGGTCTATTTCCTGAATAGAGTGAAACCCCCATCTCTGTTTGTTTCTTCGCAAACTACTATACGGAAGCAACCTGCTTTAGTGGCTATGCCTGCACGTAAAGATTATTCACACAGACGATCGCCCGAGGCTGGAACTCACTTCAGCTCCCTGGTACCACGAGGCAGCCGTACTAACCACTGAGCCACCGTGCCACCCGTACGATTTGGAATGATTTGTCATCATTTGTGGTGCAAGTAGCAAAATAGTTGTCAGTTTGTCAACTGGATCGGCTTCAAATGTTCTCAGCGATCTGCAGTAATGTGAACGGAGAGGTCAAATCGAGCTGCTTGTGGCGAAGAGGTGCACTTGCAGCGTGACCTGTTTACATAGGGAGATCAGCTCCCTCCCCATTCTACACAGAGAGTCGGATACAAGTAGAGAGGATATTGAAAGTGGACGATAAAGAAAGGGTGCACGGACGTAATTCACTTTTCACAACTTTTCAGATTCAAGTGGAATGCCAAGGAGCGAATCCTGTACGTGAGGGAAACAATGATTCGCATTTCTGGGCGAGCGACACGAACACAAGGGGAGGAAATGAATAGGATCTTTCTGTCAAGGCCAACATTTCTTGCCCATCCCGAGATCACCCTGGTGGTGAGCTGCTCTCTCGAACCGCTGCAGTCCATGTGCTGTCGGTAGCCCCGCGATGCTGTTTGGGCGGGGATTCCAGATTTTGACCCAGTGACACCGGAGGAACAACGATATATTTGCAATTCAGGACAGCGAGTGCCTCGGGAAAGAACTTGCGAATGGTGGTGTTCCCACGGATCTGCTGCCGTCATCCCTCAAGGCTGTGTTGGCCATGGGTTTGGAAGGTTGCTGCCTGAGGAATTCTGGTGAATCTTGTAGATGCCGGGGAAATGACCCTGCCGTCGCCGCCGCCGCCGCCGCTGCTGCTGCTGTCCCCGATCACCGGGAGAATGACCCTGCTGCTGTCCCCGATCAGCGGGAGAAACCTCTCTGCAGTCGACCTGACGTGCGCTTCCATGGCGGCTCCGGCCCGTGCCATCTGATTGGTCGTCAGCGCGATCTACGCAGCTACGTAACAGATGGACAGAAAACCACGGGGAAAGCACAGCGACTGCTGCAAAGTGATCTTCCGATCTGGTCGGAAATCTTGGAAGGTCCACGGTAAGGGAATAAACGAACTTTGAATATCATCAAACTGATGGAAAGGATAGTCGGCAAATATGACCCCCACCGTTGGAGTATTAATGTGCTATCGCTTCTCGGCCTTTTGGCTCGGAATATGTGTAGTTTCTGTTCTTATCAGTTTAATCGCTGATATCTCCCGATCGTGGGAGTGTTTGTATTAAATGGATTTTTGGAGCAGGGAGATGGCTTAAGGGCTTGCTCTGTCCCCTCCATGTATCAGCCTGGTATTGCAGTGTTTCCAGGAATGGTGCAGCCAATGCCTACTAGCCAAGTTCAAAAGCAGGTTAATGGAATGTGAATCTCTTGCCTTTGCTAGTTTGCCGTGTTGATTGCAGTGATTGTTCCATCTATTGTCTTTTCAGTTGCATGAAACTATCATCTTTTGTTACCAGTTTTCTGTCTTATGATCCTGCTCTGCAGTTACCTGACGAAGGTGCAGCACGCTGAAAGCCAGGACAGGGTAACTCCCATATCCGCGGCCCGAACGTGCTACAGGGAACATTCTGGAACCAGGGGGCTGCCAGGGAGGTAACTTTCCAATTTAAATGTATGGGTTTGCCCCTATCCGCCGTTTCGGTCTTCTGCGTTCGGTCTTGGAACGTATCCCACCGATGGTACGGCGGTGGTGGGGCGGGGGGTAGCTGGTGGTGACTGCTGTACTTCCAAGTAACCCCGTTGAGCTGTAACCTGGTGTTGTGGGATTTTTAACACAGTCAAATCAGGTTGTGGGATCCCATAACTCAGCCAATGTCAAATGGCTATCAGATCAGCCCCCACAACCCCTACCCCACACCCACCGACGCATCAAATTTATCCGAATATTTTCTTGAACAAGAAAGAAATGGCTTTGGTCTATTTCCTGAATAGAGTGAAACCCCCATCTCTGTTTGTTTCTTCGCAAACTACTATACGGAAGCAACCTGCTTTAGTGGCTATGCCTGCACGTAAAGATTATTCACACAGACGATCGCCCGAGGCTGGAACTCACTTCAGCTCCCTGGTACCACGAGGCAGCCGTACTAACCACTGAGCCACCGTGCCACCCGTACGATTTGGAATGGTTTGTCATCATTTGTGGTGCAAGTAGCAAAATAGTTGTCAGTTTGTCAACTGGATCGGCTTCAAATGTTCTCAGCGATCTGCAGTAATGTGAACGGAGAGGTCAAATCGAGCTGCTTGTGGCGATGAGGTGCACTTGCAGCGTGACCTGTTTACATAGGGAGATCAGCTCCCTCCCCATTCTACACAGAGAGTCGGATACAAGTAGAGAGGATATTGAAAGTGGACGATAAAGAAAGGGTGCACGGACGTAATTCACTTTTCACAACTTTTCAGATTGATGTGGAATGCCAAGGAGCGAATCCTGTACGTGAGGGAAACAATGATTCGCATTTCTGGGCGAGCGACACGAACACAAGGGGAGGAAATGAATAGGATCTTTCTGTCAAGGCCAACATTTCTTGCCCATCCCGAGATCACCCTGGTGGTGAGCTGCTCTCTCGAACCGCTGCAGTCCATGTGCTGTCGGTAGCCCCGCGATGCTGTTTGGGCGGGGATTCCAGATTTTGACCCAGTGACACCGGAGGAACAACGATATATTTGCAATTCAGGACAGCGAGTGCCTCGGGAAAGAACTTGCGAATGGTGGTGTTCCCACGGATCTGCTGCCGTCATCCCTCAAGGCTGTGTTGGCCATGGGTTTGGAAGGTTGCTGCCTGAGGAATTCTGGTGAATCTTGTAGATGCCGGGGAAATGACCCTGCCGCCGCCGCCGCCGCCGCCGCTGCTGCTGCTGTCCCCGATCACCGGGAGAATGACCCTGCTGCTGTCCCCGATCAGCGGGAGAAACCTCTCTGCAGTCGACCTGACGTGCGCTTCCATGGCGGCTCCGGCCCGTGCCATCTGATTGGTCGTCAGCGCGATCTACGCAGCTACGTAACAGATGGACAGAAAACCACGGGGAAAGCACAGCGACTGCTGCAAAGTGATCTTCCGATCTGGTCGGAAATCTTGGAAGGTCCACGGTAAGGGAATAAACGAACTTTGAATATCATCAAACTGATGGAAAGGATAGTCGGCAAATATGACCCCCACCGTTGGAGTATTAATGTGCTATCGCTTCTCGGCCTTTTGGCTCGGAATATGTGTAGTTTCTGTTCTTATCAGTTTAATCGCTGATATCTCCCGATCGTGGGAGTGTTTGTATTAAATGGATTTTTGGAGCAGGGAGATGGCTTAAGGGCTTGCTCTGTCCCCTCCATGTATCAGCCTGGTATTGCAGTGTTTCCAGGAATGGTGCAGCCAATGCCTACTAGCCAAGTTCAAAAGCAGGTTAATGGAATGTGAATCTCTTGCCTTTGCTAGTTTGCCGTGTTGATTGCAGTGATTGTTCCATCTATTGTCTTTTCAGTTGCATGAAACTATCATCTTTTGTTACCAGTTTTCTGTCTTATGATCCTGCTCTGCAGTTACCTGACGAAGGTGCAGCACGCTGAAAGCCAGGACAGGGTAACTCCCATATCCGCGGCCCGAACGTGCTACAGGGAACATTCTGGAACCAGGGGGCTGCCAGGGAGGTAACTTTCCAATTTAAATGTATGGGTTTGCCCCTATCCGCCGTTTCGGTCTTCTGCGTTCGGTCTTGGAACGTATCCCACCGATGGTACGGCGGTGGTGGGGCGGGGGGTAGCTGGTGGTGACTGCTGTACTTCCAAGTAACCCCGTTGAGCTGTAACCTGGTGTTGTGGGATTTTTAACACAGTCAAATCAGGTTGTGGGATCCCATAACTCAGCCAATGTCAAATGGCTATCAGATCAGCCCCCACAACCCCTACCCCACACCCACCGACGCATCAAATTTATCCGAATATTTTCTTGAACAAGAAAGAAATGGCTTTGGTCTATTTCCTGAATAGAGTGAAACCCCCATCTCTGTTTGTTTCTTCGCAAACTACTATACGGAAGCAACCTGCTTTAGTGGCTATGCCTGCACGTAAAGATTATTCACACAGACGATCGCCCGAGGCTGGAACTCACTTCAGCTCCCTGGTACCACGAGGCAGCCGTACTAACCACTGAGCCACCGTGCCACCCGTACGATTTGGAATGATTTGTCATCATTTGTGGTGCAAGTAGCAAAATAGTTGTCAGTTTGTCAACTGGATCGGCTTCAAATGTTCTCAGCGATCTGCAGTAATGTGAACGGAGAGGTCAAATCGAGCTGCTTGTGGCGATGAGGTGCACTTGCAGCGTGACCTGTTTACATAGGGAGATCAGCTCCCTCCCCATTCTACACAGAGAGTCGGATACAAGTAGAGAGGATATTGAAAGTGGACGATAAAGAAAGGGTGCACGGACGTAATTCACTTTTCACAACTTTTCAGATTGATGTGGAATGCCAAGGAGCGAATCCTGTACGTGAGGGAAACAATGATTCGCATTTCTGGGCGAGCGACACGAACACAAGGGGAGGAAATGAATAGGATCTTTCTGTCAAGGCCAACATTTCTTGCCCATCCCGAGATCACCCTGGTGGTGAGCTGCTCTCTCGAACCGCTGCAGTCCATGTGCTGTCGGTAGCCCCGCGATGCTGTTTGGGCGGGGATTCCAGATTTTGACCCAGTGACACCGGAGGAACAACGATATATTTGCAATTCAGGACAGCGAGTGCCTCGGGAAAGAACTTGCGAATGGTGGTGTTCCCACGGATCTGCTGCCGTCATCCCTCAAGGCTGTGTTGGCCATGGGTTTGGAAGGTTGCTGCCTGAGGAATTCTGGTGAATCTTGTAGATGCCGGGGAAATGACCCTGCCGCCGCCGCCGCCGCCGCTGCTGCTGCTGTCCCCGATCACCGGGAGAATGACCCTGCTGCTGTCCCCGATCAGCGGGAGAAACCTCTCTGCAGTCGACCTGACGTGCGCTTCCATGGCGGCTCCGGCCCGTGCCATCTGATTGGTCGTCAGCGCGATCTACGCAGCTACGTAACAGATGGACAGAAAACCACGGGGAAAGCACAGCGACTGCTGCAAAGTGATCTTCCGATCTGGTCGGAAATCTTGGAAGGTCCACGGTAAGGGAATAAACGAACTTTGAATATCATCAAACTGATGGAAAGGATAGTCGGCAAATATGACCCCCACCGTTGGAGTATTAATGTGCTATCGCTTCTCGGCCTTTTGGCTCGGAATATGTGTAGTTTCTGTTCTTATCAGTTTAATCGCTGATATCTCCCGATCGTGGGAGTGTTTGTATTAAATGGATTTTTGGAGCAGGGAGATGGCTTAAGGGCTTGCTCTGTCCCCTCCATGTATCAGCCTGGTATTGCAGTGTTTCCAGGGATGGTGCAGCCAATGCCTACTAGCCAAGTTCAAAAGCAGGTTAATGGAATGTGAATCTCTTGCCTTTGCTAGTTTGCCGTGTTGATTGCAGTGATTGTTCCATCTATTGTCTTTTCAGTTGCATGAAACTATCATCTTTTGTTACCAGTTTTCTGTCTTATGATCCTGCTCTGCAGTTACCTGACGAAGGTGCAGCACGCTGAAAGCCAGGACAGGGTAACCCCCATATCCGCGGCCCGAACGTGCTACAGGGAACATTCTGGAACCAGGGGGCTGCCAGGGAGGTAACTTTCCAATTTAAATGTATGGGTTTGCCCCTATCCGCCGTTTCGGTCTTCTGCGTTCGGTCTTGGAACGTATCCCACCGATGGTACGGCGGTGGTGGGGCGGGGGGTAGCTGGTGGTGACTGCTGTACTTCCAAGTAACCCCGTTGAGCTGTAACCTGGTGTTGTGGGATTTTTAACACAGTCAAATCAGGTTGTGGGATCCCATAACTCAGCCAATGTCAAATGGCTATCAGATCAGCCCCCACAACCCCTACCCCACACCCACCGACGCATCAAATTTATCCGAATATTTTCTTGAACAAGAAAGAAATGGCTTTGGTCTATTTCCTGAATAGAGTGAAACCCCCATCTCTGTTTGTTTCTTCGCAAACTACTATACGGAAGCAACCTGCTTTAGTGGCTATGCCTGCACGTAAAGATTATTCACACAGACGATCGCCCGAGGCTGGAACTCACTTCAGCTCCCTGGTACCACGAGGCAGCCGTACTAACCACTGAGCCACCGTGCCACCCGTACGATTTGGAATGGTTTGTCATCATTTGTGGTGCAAGTAGCAAAATAGTTGTCAGTTTGTCAACTGGATCGGCTTCAAATGTTCTCAGCGATCTGCAGTAATGTGAACGGAGAGGTCAAATCGAGCTGCTTGTGGCGAAGAGGTGCACTTGCAGCGTGACCTGTTTACATAGGGAGATCAGCTCCCTCCCCATTCTACACAGAGAGTCGGATACAAGTAGAGAGGATATTGAAAGTGGACGATAAAGAAAGGGTGCACGGACGTAATTCACTTTTCACAACTTTTCAGATTCAAGTGGAATGCCAAGGAGCGAATCCTGTCCGTGAGGGAAACAATGATTCGCATTTCTGGGCGAGCGACACGAACACAAGGGGAGGAAATGAATAGGATCTTTCTGTCAAGGCCAACATTTCTTGCCCATCCCGAGATCACCCTGGTGGTGAGCTGCTCTCTCGAACCGCTGCAGTCCATGTGCTGTCGGTAGCCCCGCGATGCTGTTTGGGCGGGGATTCCAGATTTTGACCCAGTGACACCGGAGGAACAACGATATATTTGCAATTCAGGACAGCGAGTGCCTCGGGAAAGAACTTGCGAATGGTGGTGTTCCCACGGATCTGCTGCCGTCATCCCTCAAGGCTGTGTTGGCCATGGGTTTGGAAGGTTGCTGCCTGAGGAATTCTGGTGAATCTTGTAGATGCCGGGGAAATGACCCTGCCGCCGCCGCTGCTGCTGCTGTCCCCGATCACCGGGAGAATGACCCTGCTGCTGTCCCCGATCAGCGGGAGAAACCTCTCTGCAGTCGACCTGACGTGCGCTTCCATGGCGGCTCCGGCCCGTGCCATCTGATTGGTCGTCAGCGCGATCTGCGCGGCTAGGTAACAGATGGACAGAAAACCACGGGGAAAGCACAGCGACTGCTGCAAAGTGATCTTCCGATCTGGTCGGAAATCTTGGAAGGTACACGGTAAGGGAATAAACGAACTTTGAATATCATCAAGCTGATGGAAAGGATAGTCGGCAAATATGACCCCCACCGTTGGAGTATTAATGTGCTATCGCTTCTCGGCCTTTTGGCTTGGAATATGTGTAGTTTCTGTTCTTATCAGTTTAATCGCTGATATCTCCCGAACGTGGGAGTGTTTGTATTAAATGGATTTTTGGAGCAGGGAGATGGCTTAAGGGCTTGCTCTGTCCCCTCCATGTATCAGCCTGGTATTGCAGTGTTTCCAGGAATGGTGCAGCCAATGCCTACTAGCCAAGTTCAAAAGCAGGTTAATGGAATGTGAATCTCTTGCCTTTGCTAGTTTGCCGTGTTGATTGCAGTGATTGTTCCATCTATTGTCTTTTCAGTTGCATGAAACTATCATCTTTTGTTACCAGTTTTCTGTCTTATGATCCTGCTCTGCAGTTACCTGACGAAGGTGCAGCACGCTGAAAGCCAGGACAGGGTAACCCCCATATCCGCGGCCCGAACGTGCTACAGGGAACATTCTGGAACCAGGGGGCTGCCAGGAAGGTAACTTTCCAATTTAAATGAATGGGTTTGCCCCTATCCGCCGTTTCGGTCTTCTGCGGTCGGTCTTGGAACGTATCCCACCGATGGTACGGCGGGGGTGGTGGTGACTGCTGTACTTCCAAATAACCCCGTTGAGCTGTAACCTGGTGTTGTGGGATTTTTAACACAGTCAAATCAGGTTGTGGGATCCCATAACTCAGCCAATGTCAAATGGCTATCAGATCAGCCCCCACAATCCCTTCCCCACACCCACCGACGCATCAAATTTATCCGAATATTTTCTTGAACAAGAAAGAAATGGCTTTGGTCTGTTTCCTGAATAGAGTGAAACCCCCATCTCTGTTTGTTTCTTCGCAAACTACTATACGGAAGCAACCTGCTTTAGTGGCTATGTCTGCACGTAAAGATTATTCACACAGACGATCGCCCGAGGCTGGAACTCACTTCAGCTCCCTGGTGCCACGAGGCAGCCGTACTAACCACTGAGCCACAATGCCACCCGTACGATTTGGAATGGTTTGTCATCGTTTGTGGTGCAAGTAGCAAAATAGTTGTCAGTTTGTCAACTGGATCGGCTTCAAATGTTCTCAGCAATCTGCAGTAATGTGAACGGAGAGGTCAAATCGAGCTGCTTGTGGCGATGAGGTGCGCTTGCAGCGTGACCTGTTTACATAGGGAGATCAGCTCCCTCCCCATTCTACACAGAGAGTCGGATACAAGTAGAGAGGATATTGAAAGTGGACGATAAAGAAAGGGTGCACGGACGTAATTCACTTTTCACAACTTTTCAGATTGATGTGGAATGCCAAGGAGCGAATCCTGTACGTGAGGGAAACAATGATTCGCATTTATGGGCGAGCGACACGAACACAAGGGGAGGAAATGAATAGGATCTTTCTGTCAAGGCCAACATTTCTTGCCCATCCCGAGATCACCCTGGTGGTGAGCTGCTCATCGAACCGCTGCAGTCCATGTGCTGTCGGTAGCCCCGCGATGCTGTTTGGGCGGGGATTCCAGATTTTGACCCAGTGACACCGGAGGAACAACGATATATTTGCAATTCAGGACAGCGAGTGCCTCGGGAAAGAACTTGCGAATGGTGGTGTTCCCACGGATCTGCTGCCGTCATCCCTCAAGGCTGTGTTGGCCATGGGTTTGGAAGGTTGCTGCCCGAGGAATTCTGGTGAATCTTGTAGATGCCGGGGAAATGACCCTGCCGCCGCCGCTGCTGCTGCTGTCCCCGATCAGCGGGAGAATGACCCTGCTGCTGTCCCCGATCAGCGGGAGAAACCTCTCTGCAGTCGACCTGACGTGCGCTTCCATGGCGGCTCCGGCCCGTGCCATCTGATTGGTCGTCAGCGCGATCTGCGCGGCTAGGTAACAGATGGACAGAAAACCACGGGGAAAGCACAGCGACTGCTGCAAAGTGATCTTCCGATCTGGTCGGAAATCTTGGAAGGTACACGGTAAGGGAATAAACGAACTTTGAATATCATCAAGCTGATGGAAAGGATAGTCGGCAAATATGACCCCCACCGTTGGAGTATTAATGTGCTATCGCTTCTCGGCCTTTTGGCTCGGAATATGTGTAGTTTCTGTTCTTATCAGTTTAATCGCTGATATCTCCCGAACGTGGGAGTGTTTGTATTAAATGGATTTTTGGAGCAGGGAGATGGCTTAAGGGCTTGCTCTGTCCCCTCCATGTATCAGCCTGGTATTGCAGTGTTTCCAGGAATGGTGCAGCCAATGCCTACTAGCCAAGTTCAAAAGCAGGTTAATGGAATGTGAATCTCTTGCCTTTGCTAGTTTGCCGTGTTGATTGCAGTGATTGTTCCATCTATTGTCTTTTCAGTTGCATGAAACTATCATCTTTTGTTACCAGTTTTCTGTCTTATGATCCTGCTCTGCAGTTACCTGACGAAGGTGCAGCACGCTGAAAGCCAGGACAGGGTAACCCCCATATCCGCGGCCCGAACGTGCTACAGGGAACATTCTGGAACCAGGGGGCTGCCAGGAAGGTAACTTTCCAATTTAAATGAATGGGTTTGCCCCTATCCGCCGTTTCGGTCTTCTGCGGTCGGTCTTGGAACGTATCCCACCGATGGTACGGCGGGGGTGGTGGTGACTGCTGTACTTCCAAATAACCCCGTTGAGCTGTAACCTGGTGTTGTGGGATTTTTAACACAGTCAAATCAGGTTGTGGGATCCCATAACTCAGCCAATGTCAAATGGCTATCAGATCAGCCCCCACAATCCCTTCCCCACACCCACCGACGCATCAAATTTATCCGAATATTTTCTTGAACAAGAAAGAAATGGCTTTGGTCTGTTTCCTGAATAGAGTGAAACCCCCATCTCTGTTTGTTTCTTCGCAAACTACTATACGGAAGCAACCTGCTTTAGTGGCTATGTCTGCACGTAAAGATTATTCACACAGACGATCGCCCGAGGCTGGAACTCACTTCAGCTCCCTGGTGCCACGAGGCAGCCGTACTAACCACTGAGCCACAATGCCACCCGTACGATTTGGAATGGTTTGTCATCGTTTGTGGTGCAAGTAGCAAAATAGTTGTCAGTTTGTCAACTGGATCGGCTTCAAATGTTCTCAGCAATCTGCAGTAATGTGAACGGAGAGGTCAAATCGAGCTGCTTGTGGCGATGAGGTGCGCTTGCAGCGTGACCTGTTTACATAGGGAGATCAGCTCCCTCCCCATTCTACACAGAGAGTCGGATACAAGTAGAGAGGATATTGAAAGTGGACGATAAAGAAAGGGTGCACGGACGTAATTCACTTTTCACAACTTTTCAGATTGATGTGGAATGCCAAGGAGCGAATCCTGTACGTGAGGGAAACAATGATTCGCATTTATGGGCGAGCGACACGAACACAAGGGGAGGAAATGAATAGGATCTTTCTGTCAAGGCCAACATTTCTTGCCCATCCCGAGATCACCCTGGTGGTGAGCTGCTCATCGAACCGCTGCAGTCCATGTGCTGTCGGTAGCCCCGCGATGCTGTTTGGGCGGGGATTCCAGATTTTGACCCAGTGACACCGGAGGAACAACGATATATTTGCAATTCAGGACAGCGAGTGCCTCGGGAAAGAACTTGCGAATGGTGGTGTTCCCACGGATCTGCTGCCGTCATCCCTCAAGGCTGTGTTGGCCATGGGTTTGGAAGGTTGCTGCCCGAGGAATTCTGGTGAATCTTGTAGATGCCGGGGAAATGACCCTGCCGCCGCCGCTGCTGCTGCTGTCCCCGATCAGCGGGAGAATGACCCTGCTGCTGTCCCCGATCAGCGGGAGAAACCTCTCTGCAGTCGACCTGACGTGCGCTTCCATGGCGGCTCCGGCCCGTGCCATCTGATTGGTCGTCAGCGCGATCTGCGCGGCTAGGTAACAGATGGACAGAAAACCACGGGGAAAGCACAGCGACTGCTGCAAAGTGATCTTCCGATCTGGTCGGAAATCTTGGAAGGTACACGGTAAGGGAATAAACGAACTTTGAATATCATCAAGCTGATGGAAAGGATAGTCGGCAAATATGACCCCCACCGTTGGAGTATTAATGTGCTATCGCTTCTCGGCCTTTTGGCTTGGAATATGTGTAGTTTCTGTTCTTATCAGTTTAATCGCTGATATCTCCCGAACGTGGGAGTGTTTGTATTAAATGGATTTTTGGAGCAGGGAGATGGCTTAAGGGCTTGCTCTGTCCCCTCCATGTATCAGCCTGGTATTGCAGTGTTTCCAGGAATGGTGCAGCCAATGCCTACTAGCCAAGTTCAAAAGCAGGTTAATGGAATGTGAATCTCTTGCCTTTGCTAGTTTGCCGTGTTGATTGCAGTGATTGTTCCATCTATTGTCTTTTCAGTTGCATGAAACTATCATCTTTTGTTACCAGTTTTCTGTCTTATGATCCTGCTCTGCAGTTACCTGACGAAGGTGCAGCACGCTGAAAGCCAGGACAGGGTAACCCCCATATCCGCGGCCCGAACGTGCTACAGGGAACATTCTGGAACCAGGGGGCTGCCAGGAAGGTAACTTTCCAATTTAAATGAATGGGTTTGCCCCTATCCGCCGTTTCGGTCTTCTGCGGTCGGTCTTGGAACGTATCCCACCGATGGTACGGCGGGGGTGGTGGTGACTGCTGTACTTCCAAATAACCCCGTTGAGCTGTAACCTGGTGTTGTGGGATTTTTAACACAGTCAAATCAGGTTGTGGGATCCCATAACTCAGCCAATGTCAAATGGCTATCAGATCAGCCCCCACAATCCCTTCCCCACACCCACCGACGCATCAAATTTATCCGAATATTTTCTTGAACAAGAAAGAAATGGCTTTGGTCTGTTTCCTGAATAGAGTGAAACCCCCATCTCTGTTTGTTTCTTCGCAAACTACTATACGGAAGCAACCTGCTTTAGTGGCTATGTCTGCACGTAAAGATTATTCACACAGACGATCGCCCGAGGCTGGAACTCACTTCAGCTCCCTGGTGCCACGAGGCAGCCGTACTAACCACTGAGCCACAATGCCACCCGTACGATTTGGAATGGTTTGTCATCGTTTGTGGTGCAAGTAGCAAAATAGTTGTCAGTTTGTCAACTGGATCGGCTTCAAATGTTCTCAGCAATCTGCAGTAATGTGAACGGAGAGGTCAAATCGAGCTGCTTGTGGCGATGAGGTGCGCTTGCAGCGTGACCTGTTTACATAGGGAGATCAGCTCCCTCCCCATTCTACACAGAGAGTCGGATACAAGTAGAGAGGATATTGAAAGTGGACGATAAAGAAAGGGTGCACGGACGTAATTCACTTTTCACAACTTTTCAGATTGATGTGGAATGCCAAGGAGCGAATCCTGTACGTGAGGGAAACAATGATTCGCATTTATGGGCGAGCGACACGAACACAAGGGGAGGAAATGAATAGGATCTTTCTGTCAAGGCCAACATTTCTTGCCCATCCCGAGATCACCCTGGTGGTGAGCTGCTCATCGAACCGCTGCAGTCCATGTGCTGTCGGTAGCCCCGCGATGCTGTTTGGGCGGGGATTCCAGATTTTGACCCAGTGACACCGGAGGAACAACGATATATTTGCAATTCAGGACAGCGAGTGCCTCGGGAAAGAACTTGCGAATGGTGGTGTTCCCACGGATCTGCTGCCGTCATCCCTCAAGGCTGTGTTGGCCATGGGTTTGGAAGGTTGCTGCCCGAGGAATTCTGGTGAATCTTGTAGATGCCGGGGAAATGACCCTGCCGCCGCCGCTGCTGCTGCTGTCCCCGATCAGCGGGAGAATGACCCTGCTGCTGTCCCCGATCAGCGGGAGAAACCTCTCTGCAGTCGACCTGACGTGCGCTTCCATGGCGGCTCCGGCCCGTGCCATCTGATTGGTCGTCAGCGCGATCTGCGCGGCTAGGTAACAGATGGACAGAAAACCACGGGGAAAGCACTGCGACTGCTGCAAAGTGATCTTCCGATCTGGTCGGAAATCTTGGAAGGTACACGGTAAGGGAATAAACGAACTTTGAATATCATCAAGCTGATGGAAAGGATAGTCGGCAAATATGACCCCCACCGTTGGAGTATTAATGTGCTATCGCTTCTCGGCCTTTTGGCTCGGAATATGTGTAGTTTCTGTTCTTATCAGTTTAATCGCTGATATCTCCCGAACGTGGGAGTGTTTGTATTAAATGGATTTTTGGAGCAGGGAGATGGCTTAAGGGCTTGCTCTGTCCCCTCCATGTATCAGCCTGGTATTGCAGTGTTTCCAGGAATGGTGCAGCCAATGCCTACTAGCCAAGTTCAAAAGCAGGTTAATGGAATGTGAATCTCTTGCCTTTGCTAGTTTGCCGTGTTGATTGCAGTGATTGTTCCATCTATTGTCTTTTCAGTTGCATGAAACTATCATCTTTTGTTACCAGTTTTCTGTCTTATGATCCTGCTCTGCAGTTACCTGACGAAGGTGCAGCACGCTGAAAGCCAGGACAGGGTAACCCCCATATCCGCGGCCCGAACGTGCTACAGGGAACATTCTGGAACCAGGGGGCTGCCAGGAAGGTAACTTTCCAATTTAAATGAATGGGTTTGCCCCTATCCGCCGTTTCGGTCTTCTGCGGTCGGTCTTGGAACGTATCCCACCGATGGTACGGCGGGGGTGGTGGTGACTGCTGTACTTCCAAATAACCCCGTTGAGCTGTAACCTGGTGTTGTGGGATTTTTAACACAGTCAAATCAGGTTGTGGGATCCCATAACTCAGCCAATGTCAAATGGCTATCAGATCAGCCCCCACAATCCCTTCCCCACACCCACCGACGCATCAAATTTATCCGAATATTTTCTTGAACAAGAAAGAAATGGCTTTGGTCTGTTTCCTGAATAGAGTGAAACCCCCATCTCTGTTTGTTTCTTCGCAAACTACTATACGGAAGCAACCTGCTTTAGTGGCTATGTCTGCACGTAAAGATTATTCACACAGACGATCGCCCGAGGCTGGAACTCACTTCAGCTCCCTGGTGCCACGAGGCAGCCGTACTAACCACTGAGCCACAATGCCACCCGTACGATTTGGAATGGTTTGTCATCGTTTGTGGTGCAAGTAGCAAAATAGTTGTCAGTTTGTCAACTGGATCGGCTTCAAATGTTCTCAGCAATCTGCAGTAATGTGAACGGAGAGGTCAAATCGAGCTGCTTGTGGCGATGAGGTGCGCTTGCAGCGTGACCTGTTTACATAGGGAGATCAGCTCCCTCCCCATTCTACACAGAGAGTCGGATACAAGTAGAGAGGATATTGAAAGTGGACGATAAAGAAAGGGTGCACGGACGTAATTCACTTTTCACAACTTTTCAGATTGATGTGGAATGCCAAGGAGCGAATCCTGTACGTGAGGGAAACAATGATTCGCATTTATGGGCGAGCGACACGAACACAAGGGGAGGAAATGAATAGGATCTTTCTGTCAAGGCCAACATTTCTTGCCCATCCCGAGATCACCCTGGTGGTGAGCTGCTCATCGAACCGCTGCAGTCCATGTGCTGTCGGTAGCCCCGCGATGCTGTTTGGGCGGGGATTCCAGATTTTGACCCAGTGACACCGGAGGAACAACGATATATTTGCAATTCAGGACAGCGAGTGCCTCGGGAAAGAACTTGCGAATGGTGGTGTTCCCACGGATCTGCTGCCGTCATCCCTCAAGGCTGTGTTGGCCATGGGTTTGGAAGGTTGCTGCCCGAGGAATTCTGGTGAATCTTGTAGATGCCGGGGAAATGACCCTGCCGCCGCCGCTGCTGCTGCTGTCCCCGATCAGCGGGAGAATGACCCTGCTGCTGTCCCCGATCAGCGGGAGAAACCTCTCTGCAGTCGACCTGACGTGCGCTTCCATGGCGGCTCCGGCCCGTGCCATCTGATTGGTCGTCAGCGCGATCTGCGCGGCTAGGTAACAGATGGACAGAAAACCACGGGGAAAGCACTGCGACTGCTGCAAAGTGATCTTCCGATCTGGTCGGAAATCTTGGAAGGTACACGGTAAGGGAATAAACGAACTTTGAATATCATCAAGCTGATGGAAAGGATAGTCGGCAAATATGACCCCCACCGTTGGAGTATTAATGTGCTATCGCTTCTCGGCCTTTTGGCTCGGAATATGTGTAGTTTCTGTTCTTATCAGTTTAATCGCTGATATCTCCCGAACGTGGGAGTGTTTGTATTAAATGGATTTTTGGAGCAGGGAGATGGCTTAAGGGCTTGCTCTGTCCCCTCCATGTATCAGCCTGGTATTGCAGTGTTTCCAGGAATGGTGCAGCCAATGCCTACTAGCCAAGTTCAAAAGCAGGTTAATGGAATGTGAATCTCTTGCCTTTGCTAGTTTGCCGTGTTGATTGCAGTGATTGTTCCATCTATTGTCTTTTCAGTTGCATGAAACTATCATCTTTTGTTACCAGTTTTCTGTCTTATGATCCTGCTCTGCAGTTACCTGACGAAGGTGCAGCACGCTGAAAGCCAGGACAGGGTAACCCCCATATCCGCGGCCCGAACGTGCTACAGGGAACATTCTGGAACCAGGGGGCTGCCAGGAAGGTAACTTTCCAATTTAAATGAATGGGTTTGCCCCTATCCGCCGTTTCGGTCTTCTGCGGTCGGTCTTGGAACGTATCCCACCGATGGTACGGCGGGGGTGGTGGTGACTGCTGTACTTCCAAATAACCCCGTTGAGCTGTAACCTGGTGTTGTGGGATTTTTAACACAGTCAAATCAGGTTGTGGGATCCCATAACTCAGCCAATGTCAAATGGCTATCAGATCAGCCCCCACAATCCCTTCCCCACACCCACCGACGCATCAAATTTATCCGAATATTTTCTTGAACAAGAAAGAAATGGCTTTGGTCTGTTTCCTGAATAGAGTGAAACCCCCATCTCTGTTTGTTTCTTCGCAAACTACTATACGGAAGCAACCTGCTTTAGTGGCTATGTCTGCACGTAAAGATTATTCACACAGACGATCGCCCGAGGCTGGAACTCACTTCAGCTCCCTGGTGCCACGAGGCAGCCGTACTAACCACTGAGCCACAATGCCACCCGTACGATTTGGAATGGTTTGTCATCATTTGTGGTGCAAGTAGCAAAATAGTTGTCAGTTTGTCAACTGGATCGGCTTCAAATGTTCTCAGCAATCTGCAGTAATGTGAACGGAGAGGTCAAATCGAGCTGCTTGTGGCGATGAGGTGCGCTTGCAGCGTGACCTGTTTACATAGGGAGATCAGCTCCCTCCCCATTCTACACAGAGAGTCGGATACAAGTAGAGAGGATATTGAAAGTGGACGATAAAGAAAGGGTGCACGGACGTAATTCACTTTTCACAACTTTTCAGATTGATGTGGAATGCCAAGGAGCGAATCCTGTACGTGAGGGAAACAATGATTCGCATTTATGGGCGAGCGACACGAACACAAGGGGAGGAAATGAATAGGATCTTTCTGTCAAGGCCAACATTTCTTGCCCATCCCGAGATCACCCTGGTGGTGAGCTGCTCTCTCGAACCGCTGCAGTCCATGTGCTGTCGGTAGCCCCGCGATGCTGTTTGGGCGGGGATTCCAGATTTTGACCCAGTGACACCGGAGGAACAACGATATATTTGCAATTCAGGACAGCGAGTGCCTCGGGAAAGAACTTGCGAATGGTGGTGTTCCCACGGATCTGCTGCCGTCATCCCTCAAGGCTGTGTTGGCCATGGGTTTGGAAGGTTGCTGCCCGAGGAATTCTGGTGAATCTTGTAGATGCCGGGGAAATGACCCTGCCGCCGCCGCTGCTGCTGCTGTCCCCGATCAGCGGGAGAATGACCCTGCTGCTGTCCCCGATCAGCGGGAGAAACCTCTCTGCAGTCGACCTGACGTGCGCTTCCATGGCGGCTCCGGCCCGTGCCATCTGATTGGTCGTCAGCGCGATCTGCGCGGCTAGGTAACAGATGGACAGAAAACCACGGGGAAAGCACAGCGACTGCTGCAAAGTGATCTTCCGATCTGGTCGGAAATCTTGGAAGGTACACGGTAAGGGAATAAACGAACTTTGAATATCATCAAGCTGATGGAAAGGATAGTCGGCAAATATGACCCCCACCGTTGGAGTATTAATGTGCTATCGCTTCTCGGCCTTTTGGCTCGGAATATGTGTAGTTTCTGTTCTTATCAGTTTAATCGCTGATATCTCCCGAACGTGGGAGTGTTTGTATTAAATGGATTTTTGGAGCAGGGAGATGGCTTAAGGGCTTGCTCTGTCCCCTCCATGTATCAGCCTGGTATTGCAGTGTTTCCAGGAATGGTGCAGCCAATGCCTACTAGCCAAGTTCAAAAGCAGGTTAATGGAATGTGAATCTCTTGCCTTTGCTAGTTTGCCGTGTTGATTGCAGTGATTGTTCCATCTATTGTCTTTTCAGTTGCATGAAACTATCATCTTTTGTTACCAGTTTTCTGTCTTATGATCCTGCTCTGCAGTTACCTGACGAAGGTGCAGCACGCTGAAAGCCAGGACAGGGTAACCCCCATATCCGCGGCCCGAACGTGCTACAGGGAACATTCTGGAACCAGGGGGCTGCCAGGAAGGTAACTTTCCAATTTAAATGAATGGGTTTGCCCCTATCCGCCGTTTCGGTCTTCTGCGGTCGGTCTTGGAACGTATCCCACCGATGGTACGGCGGGGGTGGTGGTGACTGCTGTACTTCCAAATAACCCCGTTGAGCTGTAACCTGGTGTTGTGGGATTTTTAACACAGTCAAATCAGGTTGTGGGATCCCATAACTCAGCCAATGTCAAATGGCTATCAGATCAGCCCCCACAATCCCTTCCCCACACCCACCGACGCATCAAATTTATCCGAATATTTTCTTGAACAAGAAAGAAATGGCTTTGGTCTGTTTCCTGAATAGAGTGAAACCCCCATCTCTGTTTGTTTCTTCGCAAACTACTATACGGAAGCAACCTGCTTTAGTGGCTATGTCTGCACGTAAAGATTATTCACACAGACGATCGCCCGAGGCTGGAACTCACTTCAGCTCCCTGGTGCCACGAGGCAGCTGTACTAACCACTGAGCCACAATGCCACCCGTACGATTTGGAATGGTTTGTCATCGTTTGTGGTGCAAGTAGCAAAATAGTTGTCAGTTTGTCAACTGGATCGGCTTCAAATGTTCTCAGCAATCTGCAGTAATGTGAACGGAGAGGTCAAATCGAGCTGCTTGTGGCGATGAGGTGCGCTTGCAGCGTGACCTGTTTACATAGGGAGATCAGCTCCCTCCCCATTCTACACAGAGAGTCGGATACAAGTAGAGAGGATATTGAAAGTGGACGATAAAGAAAGGGTGCACGGACGTAATTCACTTTTCACAACTTTTCAGATTGATGTGGAATGCCAAGGAGCGAATCCTGTACGTGAGGGAAACAATGATTCGCATTTATGGGCGAGCGACACGAACACAAGGGGAGGAAATGAATAGGATCTTTCTGTCAAGGCCAACATTTCTTGCCCATCCCGAGATCACCCTGGTGGTGAGCTGCTCTCTCGAACCGCTGCAGTCCATGTGCTGTCGGTAGCCCCGCGATGCTGTTTGGGCGGGGATTCCAGATTTTGACCCAGTGACACCGGAGGAACAACGATATATTTGCAATTCAGGACAGCGAGTGCCTCGGGAAAGAACTTGCGAATGGTGGTGTTCCCACGGATCTGCTGCCGTCATCCCTCAAGGCTGTGTTGGCCATGGGTTTGGAAGGTTGCTGCCTGAGGAATTCTGGTGAATCTTGTAGATGCCGGGGAAATGACCCTGCCGCCGCCGCCGCCGCTGCTGCTGTCCCCGATCAGCGGGAGAATGACCCTGCTGCTGTCCCCGATCAGCGGGAGAAACCTCTCTGCAGTCGACCTGACGTGCGCTTCCATGGCGGCTCCGGCCCGTGCCATCTGATTGGTCGTCAGCGCGATCTGCGCGGCTAGGTAACAGATGGACAGAAAACCACGGGGAAAGCACAGCGACTGCTG
Organism: Chiloscyllium plagiosum; assembly: GCF_037043375.1. NCBI lineage: Eukaryota > Metazoa > Chordata > Chondrichthyes > Orectolobiformes > Hemiscylliidae > Chiloscyllium > Chiloscyllium plagiosum. The sequence goes on from NW_028270171.1 coordinate 21,364,448, forward strand.
CAAAGTGATCTTCCGATCTGGTCGGAAATCTTGGAAGGTACACGGTAAGGGAATAAACGAACTTTGAATATCATCAAGCTGATGGAAAGGATAGTCGGCAAATATGACCCCCACCGTTGGAGTATTAATGTGCTATCGCTTCTCGGCCTTTTGGCTTGGAATATGTGTAGTTTCTGTTCTTATCAGTTTAATCGCTGATATCTCCCGAACGTGGGAGTGTTTGTATTAAATGGATTTTTGGAGCAGGGAGATGGCTTAAGGGCTTGCTCTGTCCCCTCCATGTATCAGCCTGGTATTGCAGTGTTTCCAGGAATGGTGCAGCCAATGCCTACTAGCCAAGTTCAAAAGCAGGTTAATGGAATGTGAATCTCTTGCCTTTGCTAGTTTGCCGTGTTGATTGCAGTGATTGTTCCATCTATTGTCTTTTCAGTTGCATGAAACTATCATCTTTTGTTACCAGTTTTCTGTCTTATGATCCTGCTCTGCAGTTACCTGACGAAGGTGCAGCACGCTGAAAGCCAGGACAGGGTAACCCCCATATCCGCGGCCCGAACGTGCTACAGGGAACATTCTGGAACCAGGGGGCTGCCAGGAAGGTAACTTTCCAATTTAAATGAATGGGTTTGCCCCTATCCGCCGTTTCGGTCTTCTGCGGTCGGTCTTGGAACGTATCCCACCGATGGTACGGCGGGGGTGGTGGTGACTGCTGTACTTCCAAATAACCCCGTTGAGCTGTAACCTGGTGTTGTGGGATTTTTAACACAGTCAAATCAGGTTGTGGGATCCCATAACTCAGCCAATGTCAAATGGCTATCAGATCAGCCCCCACAATCCCTTCCCCACACCCACCGACGCATCAAATTTATCCGAATATTTTCTTGAACAAGAAAGAAATGGCTTTGGTCTGTTTCCTGAATAGAGTGAAACCCCCATCTCTGTTTGTTTCTTCGCAAACTACTATACGGAAGCAACCTGCTTTAGTGGCTATGTCTGCACGTAAAGATTATTCACACAGACGATCGCCCGAGGCTGGAACTCACTTCAGCTCCCTGGTGCCACGAGGCAGCTGTACTAACCACTGAGCCACAATGCCACCCGTACGATTTGGAATGGTTTGTCATCGTTTGTGGTGCAAGTAGCAAAATAGTTGTCAGTTTGTCAACTGGATCGGCTTCAAATGTTCTCAGCAATCTGCAGTAATGTGAACGGAGAGGTCAAATCGAGCTGCTTGTGGCGATGAGGTGCGCTTGCAGCGTGACCTGTTTACATAGGGAGATCAGCTCCCTCCCCATTCTACACAGAGAGTCGGATACAAGTAGAGAGGATATTGAAAGTGGACGATAAAGAAAGGGTGCACGGACGTAATTCACTTTTCACAACTTTTCAGATTGATGTGGAATGCCAAGGAGCGAATCCTGTACGTGAGGGAAACAATGATTCGCATTTATGGGCGAGCGACACGAACACAAGGGGAGGAAATGAATAGGATCTTTCTGTCAAGGCCAACATTTCTTGCCCATCCCGAGATCACCCTGGTGGTGAGCTGCTCTCTCGAACCGCTGCAGTCCATGTGCTGTCGGTAGCCCCGCGATGCTGTTTGGGCGGGGATTCCAGATTTTGACCCAGTGACACCGGAGGAACAACGATATATTTGCAATTCAGGACAGCGAGTGCCTCGGGAAAGAACTTGCGAATGGTGGTGTTCCCACGGATCTGCTGCCGTCATCCCTCAAGGCTGTGTTGGCCATGGGTTTGGAAGGTTGCTGCCTGAGGAATTCTGGTGAATCTTGTAGATGCCGGGGAAATGACCCTGCCGCCGCCGCCGCCGCTGCTGCTGTCCCCGATCAGCGGGAGAATGACCCTGCTGCTGTCCCCGATCAGCGGGAGAAACCTCTCTGCAGTCGACCTGACGTGCGCTTCCATGGCGGCTCCGGCCCGTGCCATCTGATTGGTCGTCAGCGCGATCTGCGCGGCTAGGTAACAGATGGACAGAAAACCACGGGGAAAGCACAGCGACTGCTGCAAAGTGATCTTCCGATCTGGTCGGAAATCTTGGAAGGTACACGGTAAGGGAATAAACGAACTTTGAATATCATCAAGCTGATGGAAAGGATAGTCGGCAAATATGACCCCCACCGTTGGAGTATTAATGTGCTATCGCTTCTCGGCCTTTTGGCTTGGAATATGTGTAGTTTCTGTTCTTATCAGTTTAATCGCTGATATCTCCCGAACGTGGGAGTGTTTGTATTAAATGGATTTTTGGAGCAGGGAGATGGCTTAAGGGCTTGCTCTGTCCCCTCCATGTATCAGCCTGGTATTGCAGTGTTTCCAGGAATGGTGCAGCCAATGCCTACTAGCCAAGTTCAAAAGCAGGTTAATGGAATGTGAATCTCTTGCCTTTGCTAGTTTGCCGTGTTGATTGCAGTGATTGTTCCATCTATTGTCTTTTCAGTTGCATGAAACTATCATCTTTTGTTACCAGTTTTCTGTCTTATGATCCTGCTCTGCAGTTACCTGACGAAGGTGCAGCACGCTGAAAGCCAGGACAGGGTAACCCCCATATCCGCGGCCCGAACGTGCTACAGGGAACATTCTGGAACCAGGGGGCTGCCAGGAAGGTAACTTTCCAATTTAAATGAATGGGTTTGCCCCTATCCGCCGTTTCGGTCTTCTGCGGTCGGTCTTGGAACGTATCCCACCGATGGTACGGCGGGGGTGGTGGTGACTGCTGTACTTCCAAATAACCCCGTTGAGCTGTAACCTGGTGTTGTGGGATTTTTAACACAGTCAAATCAGGTTGTGGGATCCCATAACTCAGCCAATGTCAAATGGCTATCAGATCAGCCCCCACAATCCCTTCCCCACACCCACCGACGCATCAAATTTATCCGAATATTTTCTTGAACAAGAAAGAAATGGCTTTGGTCTGTTTCCTGAATAGAGTGAAACCCCCATCTCTGTTTGTTTCTTCGCAAACTACTATACGGAAGCAACCTGCTTTAGTGGCTATGTCTGCACGTAAAGATTATTCACACAGACGATCGCCCGAGGCTGGAACTCACTTCAGCTCCCTGGTGCCACGAGGCAGCCGTACTAACCACTGAGCCACAATGCCACCCGTACGATTTGGAATGGTTTGTCATCGTTTGTGGTGCAAGTAGCAAAATAGTTGTCAGTTTGTCAACTGGATCGGCTTCAAATGTTCTCAGCAATCTGCAGTAATGTGAACGGAGAGGTCAAATCGAGCTGCTTGTGGCGATGAGGTGCGCTTGCAGCGTGACCTGTTTACATAGGGAGATCAGCTCCCTCCCCATTCTACACAGAGAGTCGGATACAAGTAGAGAGGATATTGAAAGTGGACGATAAAGAAAGGGTGCACGGACGTAATTCACTTTTCACAACTTTTCAGATTGATGTGGAATGCCAAGGAGCGAATCCTGTACGTGAGGGAAACAATGATTCGCATTTATGGGCGAGCGACACGAACACAAGGGGAGGAAATGAATAGGATCTTTCTGTCAAGGCCAACATTTCTTGCCCATCCCGAGATCACCCTGGTGGTGAGCTGCTCATCGAACCGCTGCAGTCCATGTGCTGTCGGTAGCCCCGCGATGCTGTTTGGGCGGGGATTCCAGATTTTGACCCAGTGACACCGGAGGAACAACGATATATTTGCAATTCAGGACAGCGAGTGCCTCGGGAAAGAACTTGCGAATGGTGGTGTTCCCACGGATCTGCTGCCGTCATCCCTCAAGGCTGTGTTGGCCATGGGTTTGGAAGGTTGCTGCCCGAGGAATTCTGGTGAATCTTGTAGATGCCGGGGAAATGACCCTGCCGCCGCCGCTGCTGCTGCTGTCCCCGATCAGCGGGAGAATGACCCTGCTGCTGTCCCCGATCAGCGGGAGAAACCTCTCTGCAGTCGACCTGACGTGCGCTTCCATGGCGGCTCCGGCCCGTGCCATCTGATTGGTCGTCAGCGCGATCTGCGCGGCTAGGTAACAGATGGACAGAAAACCACGGGGAAAGCACAGCGACTGCTGCAAAGTGATCTTCCGATCTGGTCGGAAATCTTGGAAGGTACACGGTAAGGGAATAAACGAACTTTGAATATCATCAAGCTGATGGAAAGGATAGTCGGCAAATATGACCCCCACCGTTGGAGTATTAATGTGCTATCGCTTCTCGGCCTTTTGGCTCGGAATATGTGTAGTTTCTGTTCTTATCAGTTTAATCGCTGATATCTCCCGAACGTGGGAGTGTTTGTATTAAATGGATTTTTGGAGCAGGGAGATGGCTTAAGGGCTTGCTCTGTCCCCTCCATGTATCAGCCTGGTATTGCAGTGTTTCCAGGAATGGTGCAGCCAATGCCTACTAGCCAAGTTCAAAAGCAGGTTAATGGAATGTGAATCTCTTGCCTTTGCTAGTTTGCCGTGTTGATTGCAGTGATTGTTCCATCTATTGTCTTTTCAGTTGCATGAAACTATCATCTTTTGTTACCAGTTTTCTGTCTTATGATCCTGCTCTGCAGTTACCTGACGAAGGTGCAGCACGCTGAAAGCCAGGACAGGGTAACCCCCATATCCGCGGCCCGAACGTGCTACAGGGAACATTCTGGAACCAGGGGGCTGCCAGGAAGGTAACTTTCCAATTTAAATGAATGGGTTTGCCCCTATCCGCCGTTTCGGTCTTCTGCGGTCGGTCTTGGAACGTATCCCACCGATGGTACGGCGGGGGTGGTGGTGACTGCTGTACTTCCAAATAACCCCGTTGAGCTGTAACCTGGTGTTGTGGGATTTTTAACACAGTCAAATCAGGTTGTGGGATCCCATAACTCAGCCAATGTCAAATGGCTATCAGATCAGCCCCCACAATCCCTTCCCCACACCCACCGACGCATCAAATTTATCCGAATATTTTCTTGAACAAGAAAGAAATGGCTTTGGTCTGTTTCCTGAATAGAGTGAAACCCCCATCTCTGTTTGTTTCTTCGCAAACTACTATACGGAAGCAACCTGCTTTAGTGGCTATGTCTGCACGTAAAGATTATTCACACAGACGATCGCCCGAGGCTGGAACTCACTTCAGCTCCCTGGTGCCACGAGGCAGCCGTACTAACCACTGAGCCACAATGCCACCCGTACGATTTGGAATGGTTTGTCATCGTTTGTGGTGCAAGTAGCAAAATAGTTGTCAGTTTGTCAACTGGATCGGCTTCAAATGTTCTCAGCAATCTGCAGTAATGTGAACGGAGAGGTCAAATCGAGCTGCTTGTGGCGATGAGGTGCGCTTGCAGCGTGACCTGTTTACATAGGGAGATCAGCTCCCTCCCCATTCTACACAGAGAGTCGGATACAAGTAGAGAGGATATTGAAAGTGGACGATAAAGAAAGGGTGCACGGACGTAATTCACTTTTCACAACTTTTCAGATTGATGTGGAATGCCAAGGAGCGAATCCTGTACGTGAGGGAAACAATGATTCGCATTTATGGGCGAGCGACACGAACACAAGGGGAGGAAATGAATAGGATCTTTCTGTCAAGGCCAACATTTCTTGCCCATCCCGAGATCACCCTGGTGGTGAGCTGCTCATCGAACCGCTGCAGTCCATGTGCTGTCGGTAGCCCCGCGATGCTGTTTGGGCGGGGATTCCAGATTTTGACCCAGTGACACCGGAGGAACAACGATATATTTGCAATTCAGGACAGCGAGTGCCTCGGGAAAGAACTTGCGAATGGTGGTGTTCCCACGGATCTGCTGCCGTCATCCCTCAAGGCTGTGTTGGCCATGGGTTTGGAAGGTTGCTGCCCGAGGAATTCTGGTGAATCTTGTAGATGCCGGGGAAATGACCCTGCCGCCGCCGCTGCTGCTGCTGTCCCCGATCAGCGGGAGAATGACCCTGCTGCTGTCCCCGATCAGCGGGAGAAACCTCTCTGCAGTCGACCTGACGTGCGCTTCCATGGCGGCTCCGGCCCGTGCCATCTGATTGGTCGTCAGCGCGATCTGCGCGGCTAGGTAACAGATGGACAGAAAACCACGGGGAAAGCACAGCGACTGCTGCAAAGTGATCTTCCGATCTGGTCGGAAATCTTGGAAGGTACACGGTAAGGGAATAAACGAACTTTGAATATCATCAAGCTGATGGAAAGGATAGTCGGCAAATATGACCCCCACCGTTGGAGTATTAATGTGCTATCGCTTCTCGGCCTTTTGGCTCGGAATATGTGTAGTTTCTGTTCTTATCAGTTTAATCGCTGATATCTCCCGAACGTGGGAGTGTTTGTATTAAATGGATTTTTGGAGCAGGGAGATGGCTTAAGGGCTTGCTCTGTCCCCTCCATGTATCAGCCTGGTATTGCAGTGTTTCCAGGAATGGTGCAGCCAATGCCTACTAGCCAAGTTCAAAAGCAGGTTAATGGAATGTGAATCTCTTGCCTTTGCTAGTTTGCCGTGTTGATTGCAGTGATTGTTCCATCTATTGTCTTTTCAGTTGCATGAAACTATCATCTTTTGTTACCAGTTTTCTGTCTTATGATCCTGCTCTGCAGTTACCTGACGAAGGTGCAGCACGCTGAAAGCCAGGACAGGGTAACCCCCATATCCGCGGCCCGAACGTGCTACAGGGAACATTCTGGAACCAGGGGGCTGCCAGGAAGGTAACTTTCCAATTTAAATGAATGGGTTTGCCCCTATCCGCCGTTTCGGTCTTCTGCGGTCGGTCTTGGAACGTATCCCACCGATGGTACGGCGGGGGTGGTGGTGACTGCTGTACTTCCAAATAACCCCGTTGAGCTGTAACCTGGTGTTGTGGGATTTTTAACACAGTCAAATCAGGTTGTGGGATCCCATAACTCAGCCAATGTCAAATGGCTATCAGATCAGCCCCCACAATCCCTTCCCCACACCCACCGACGCATCAAATTTATCCGAATATTTTCTTGAACAAGAAAGAAATGGCTTTGGTCTGTTTCCTGAATAGAGTGAAACCCCCATCTCTGTTTGTTTCTTCGCAAACTACTATACGGAAGCAACCTGCTTTAGTGGCTATGTCTGCACGTAAAGATTATTCACACAGACGATCGCCCGAGGCTGGAACTCACTTCAGCTCCCTGGTGCCACGAGGCAGCCGTACTAACCACTGAGCCACAATGCCACCCGTACGATTTGGAATGGTTTGTCATCGTTTGTGGTGCAAGTAGCAAAATAGTTGTCAGTTTGTCAACTGGATCGGCTTCAAATGTTCTCAGCAATCTGCAGTAATGTGAACGGAGAGGTCAAATCGAGCTGCTTGTGGCGATGAGGTGCGCTTGCAGCGTGACCTGTTTACATAGGGAGATCAGCTCCCTCCCCATTCTACACAGAGAGTCGGATACAAGTAGAGAGGATATTGAAAGTGGACGATAAAGAAAGGGTGCACGGACGTAATTCACTTTTCACAACTTTTCAGATTGATGTGGAATGCCAAGGAGCGAATCCTGTACGTGAGGGAAACAATGATTCGCATTTATGGGCGAGCGACACGAACACAAGGGGAGGAAATGAATAGGATCTTTCTGTCAAGGCCAACATTTCTTGCCCATCCCGAGATCACCCTGGTGGTGAGCTGCTCTCTCGAACCGCTGCAGTCCATGTGCTGTCGGTAGCCCCGCGATGCTGTTTGGGCGGGGATTCCAGATTTTGACCCAGTGACACCGGAGGAACAACGATATATTTGCAATTCAGGACAGCGAGTGCCTCGGGAAAGAACTTGCGAATGGTGGTGTTCCCACGGATCTGCTGCCGTCATCCCTCAAGGCTGTGTTGGCCATGGGTTTGGAAGGTTGCTGCCTGAGGAATTCTGGTGAATCTTGTAGATGCCGGGGAAATGACCCTGCCGCCGCCGCCGCCGCTGCTGCTGTCCCCGATCAGCGGGAGAATGACCCTGCTGCTGTCCCCGATCAGCGGGAGAAACCTCTCTGCAGTCGACCTGACGTGCGCTTCCATGGCGGCTCCGGCCCGTGCCATCTGATTGGTCGTCAGCGCGATCTGCGCGGCTAGGTAACAGATGGACAGAAAACCACGGGGAAAGCACAGCGACTGCTGCAAAGTGATCTTCCGATCTGGTCGGAAATCTTGGAAGGTACACGGTAAGGGAATAAACGAACTTTGAATATCATCAAGCTGATGGAAAGGATAGTCGGCAAATATGACCCCCACCGTTGGAGTATTAATGTGCTATCGCTTCTCGGCCTTTTGGCTTGGAATATGTGTAGTTTCTGTTCTTATCAGTTTAATCGCTGATATCTCCCGAACGTGGGAGTGTTTGTATTAAATGGATTTTTGGAGCAGGGAGATGGCTTAAGGGCTTGCTCTGTCCCCTCCATGTATCAGCCTGGTATTGCAGTGTTTCCAGGAATGGTGCAGCCAATGCCTACTAGCCAAGTTCAAAAGCAGGTTAATGGAATGTGAATCTCTTGCCTTTGCTAGTTTGCCGTGTTGATTGCAGTGATTGTTCCATCTATTGTCTTTTCAGTTGCATGAAACTATCATCTTTTGTTACCAGTTTTCTGTCTTATGATCCTGCTCTGCAGTTACCTGACGAAGGTGCAGCACGCTGAAAGCCAGGACAGGGTAACCCCCATATCCGCGGCCCGAACGTGCTACAGGGAACATTCTGGAACCAGGGGGCTGCCAGGAAGGTAACTTTCCAATTTAAATGAATGGGTTTGCCCCTATCCGCCGTTTCGGTCTTCTGCGGTCGGTCTTGGAACGTATCCCACCGATGGTACGGCGGGGGTGGTGGTGACTGCTGTACTTCCAAATAACCCCGTTGAGCTGTAACCTGGTGTTGTGGGATTTTTAACACAGTCAAATCAGGTTGTGGGATCCCATAACTCAGCCAATGTCAAATGGCTATCAGATCAGCCCCCACAATCCCTTCCCCACACCCACCGACGCATCAAATTTATCCGAATATTTTCTTGAACAAGAAAGAAATGGCTTTGGTCTGTTTCCTGAATAGAGTGAAACCCCCATCTCTGTTTGTTTCTTCGCAAACTACTATACGGAAGCAACCTGCTTTAGTGGCTATGTCTGCACGTAAAGATTATTCACACAGACGATCGCCCGAGGCTGGAACTCACTTCAGCTCCCTGGTGCCACGAGGCAGCCGTACTAACCACTGAGCCACAATGCCACCCGTACGATTTGGAATGGTTTGTCATCGTTTGTGGTGCAAGTAGCAAAATAGTTGTCAGTTTGTCAACTGGATCGGCTTCAAATGTTCTCAGCAATCTGCAGTAATGTGAACGGAGAGGTCAAATCGAGCTGCTTGTGGCGATGAGGTGCGCTTGCAGCGTGACCTGTTTACATAGGGAGATCAGCTCCCTCCCCATTCTACACAGAGAGTCGGATACAAGTAGAGAGGATATTGAAAGTGGACGATAAAGAAAGGGTGCACGGACGTAATTCACTTTTCACAACTTTTCAGATTGATGTGGAATGCCAAGGAGCGAATCCTGTACGTGAGGGAAACAATGATTCGCATTTATGGGCGAGCGACACGAACACAAGGGGAGGAAATGAATAGGATCTTTCTGTCAAGGCCAACATTTCTTGCCCATCCCGAGATCACCCTGGTGGTGAGCTGCTCATCGAACCGCTGCAGTCCATGTGCTGTCGGTAGCCCCGCGATGCTGTTTGGGCGGGGATTCCAGATTTTGACCCAGTGACACCGGAGGAACAACGATATATTTGCAATTCAGGACAGCGAGTGCCTCGGGAAAGAACTTGCGAATGGTGGTGTTCCCACGGATCTGCTGCCGTCATCCCTCAAGGCTGTGTTGGCCATGGGTTTGGAAGGTTGCTGCCCGAGGAATTCTGGTGAATCTTGTAGATGCCGGGGAAATGACCCTGCCGCCGCCGCTGCTGCTGCTGTCCCCGATCAGCGGGAGAATGACCCTGCTGCTGTCCCCGATCAGCGGGAGAAACCTCTCTGCAGTCGACCTGACGTGCGCTTCCATGGCGGCTCCGGCCCGTGCCATCTGATTGGTCGTCAGCGCGATCTGCGCGGCTAGGTAACAGATGGACAGAAAACCACGGGGAAAGCACAGCGACTGCTGCAAAGTGATCTTCCGATCTGGTCGGAAATCTTGGAAGGTACACGGTAAGGGAATAAACGAACTTTGAATATCATCAAGCTGATGGAAAGGATAGTCGGCAAATATGACCCCCACCGTTGGAGTATTAATGTGCTATCGCTTCTCGGCCTTTTGGCTTGGAATATGTGTAGTTTCTGTTCTTATCAGTTTAATCGCTGATATCTCCCGAACGTGGGAGTGTTTGTATTAAATGGATTTTTGGAGCAGGGAGATGGCTTAAGGGCTTGCTCTGTCCCCTCCATGTATCAGCCTGGTATTGCAGTGTTTCCAGGAATGGTGCAGCCAATGCCTACTAGCCAAGTTCAAAAGCAGGTTAATGGAATGTGAATCTCTTGCCTTTGCTAGTTTGCCGTGTTGATTGCAGTGATTGTTCCATCTATTGTCTTTTCAGTTGCATGAAACTATCATCTTTTGTTACCAGTTTTCTGTCTTATGATCCTGCTCTGCAGTTACCTGACGAAGGTGCAGCACGCTGAAAGCCAGGACAGGGTAACCCCCATATCCGCGGCCCGAACGTGCTACAGGGAACATTCTGGAACCAGGGGGCTGCCAGGAAGGTAACTTTCCAATTTAAATGAATGGGTTTGCCCCTATCCGCCGTTTCGGTCTTCTGCGGTCGGTCTTGGAACGTATCCCACCGATGGTACGGCGGGGGTGGTGGTGACTGCTGTACTTCCAAATAACCCCGTTGAGCTGTAACCTGGTGTTGTGGGATTTTTAACACAGTCAAATCAGGTTGTGGGATCCCATAACTCAGCCAATGTCAAATGGCTATCAGATCAGCCCCCACAATCCCTTCCCCACACCCACCGACGCATCAAATTTATCCGAATATTTTCTTGAACAAGAAAGAAATGGCTTTGGTCTGTTTCCTGAATAGAGTGAAACCCCCATCTCTGTTTGTTTCTTCGCAAACTACTACGCGGAAGCAACCTGCTTTAGTGGCTATGCCTGCACGTAAAGATTATTCACACAGACGATCGCCCGAGGCTGGAACTCACTTCAGCTCCCTGGTGCCACGAGGCAGCCGTACTAACCACTGAGCCACCGTGCCACCCGTACGATTTGGAATGGTTTGTCATCATTTGTGGTGCAAGTAGCAAAATAGTTGTCAGTTTGTCAACTGGATCGGCTTCAAATGTTCTCCGCAATCTGCAGTAATGTGAACGGAGAGGTCAAATCGAGCTGCTTGTGGCGATGAGGTGCACTTGCAGCGTGACCTGTTTACATAGGGAGATCAGCTCCCTCCCCATTCTACACAGAGAGTCGGATACAAGTAGAGAGGATATTGAAAGTGGACGATAAAGAAAGGGTGCACGGACGTAATTCACTTTTCACAACTTTTCAGATTGATGTGGAATGCCAAGGAGCGAATCCTGTACGTGAGGGAAACAATGATTCGCATCAATGGGCAAGCGACACGAACACAAGGGGAGGAAATGAATAGGATCTTTCTGTCAAGGCCAACATTTCTTGCCCATCCCGAGATCACCCTGGTGGTGAGCTGCTCTCTCGCACCGCTGCAGTCCATGTGCTGTCGGTAGCCCCGCGATGCTGTTTGGGCGGGGATTCCAGATTTTGACCCAGTGACACCGGAGGAACAACGATATATTTGCAATTCAGGACAGCGAGTGCCTCGGGAAAGAACTTGCGAATGGTGGTGTTCCCACGGATCTGCTGCCGTCATCCCTCAAGGCTGTGTTGGCCATGGGTTTGGAAGGTTGCTGCCTGAGGAATTCTGGTGAATCTTGTAGATGCCGGGGAAATGACCCTGCCGCCGCCGCCGCCGCTGCTGCTGTCCCCGATCACCGGGAGAATGACCCTGCTGCTGTCCCCGATCAGCGGGAGAAACCTCTCTGCAGTCGACCTGACGTGCGCTTCCATGGCGGCTCCGGCCCGTGCCATCTGATTGGTCGTCAGCGCGATCTACGCGGCTAGGTAACAGATGGACAGAAAACCACGGGGAAAGCACTGCGACTGCTGCAAAGTGATCTTCCGATCTGGTCGGAAATCTTGGAAGGGACACGGTAAGGGAATAAACGAACTTTGAATATCATCAAACTGATGGAAAGGATAGTCGGCAAATATGACCCCCACCGTTGGAGTATTAATGTGCTATCGCTTCTCGGCCTTTTGGCTCGGAATATGTGTAGTTTCTGTTCTTATCAGTTTAATCGCTGATATCTCCCGAACGTGGGAGTGTTTGTATTAAATGGATTTTTGGAGCAGGGAGATGGCTTAAGGGCTTGCTCTGTCCCCTCCATGTATCAGCCTGGTATTGCAGTGTTTCCAGGAATGGTGCAGCCAATGCCTACTAGCCAAGTTCAAAAGCAGGTTAATGGAATGTGAATCTCTTGCCTTTGCTAGTTTGCCGTGTTGATTGCAGTGATTGTTCCATCTCTTGTCTTTTCAGTTGCATGAAACTATCATCTTTTGTTACCAGTTTTCTGTCTTATGATCCTGCTCTGCAGTTACCTGACGAAGGTGCAGCACGCTGAAAGCCAGGACAGGGTAACCCCTCTATCCGTGGCCCGAACGTGCTACAGGGAACATTCTGGAACCAGGGGGCTGCCAGGAAGGTAACTTTCCAATTTAAATGAATGGGTTTGCCCCTATCCGCCGTTTCGGTCTTCTGCGGTCGGTCTTGGAACGTATCCCACCGATGGTACGGCGGGGGTGGTGGTGACTGCTGTACTTCCAAATAACCCCGTTGGCCTGTAACCTGGTGTTGTGGGATTTTTAACACAGTCAAATCAGGTTGTGGGATCCCATAACTCAGCCAATGTCAAATGGCTATCAGATCAGCCCCCACAACCCCTTCCCCACACCCACCGACGCATCAAATTTATCCGAATATTTTCTTGAACAAGAAAGAAATGGCTTTGGTCTGTTTCCTGAATAGAGTGAAACCCCCATCTCTGTTTGTTTCTTCGCAAACTACTACGCGGAAGCAACCTGCTTTAGTGGCTATGCCTGCACGTAAAGATTATTCACACAGACGATCGCCCGAGGCTGGAACTCACTTCAGCTCCCTGGTGCCACGAGGCAGCCGTACTAACCACTGAGCCACCGTGCCACCCGTACGATTTGGAATGGTTTGTCATCATTTGTGGTGCAAGTAGCAAAATAGTTGTCAGTTTGTCAACTGGATCGGCTTCAAATGTTCTCAGCAATCTGCAGTAATGTGAACGGAGAGGTCAAATCGAGCTGCTTGTGGCGATGAGGTGCACTTGCAGCGTGACCTGTTTACATAGGGAGATCAGCTCCCTCCCCATTCTACACAGAGAGTCGGATACAAGTAGAGAGGATATTGAAAGTGGACGATAAAGAAAGGGTGCACGGACGTAATTCACTTTTCACAACTTTTCAGATTGATGTGGAATGCCAAGGAGCGAATCCTGTACGTGAGGGAAACAATGATTCGCATCAATGGGCAAGCGACACGAACACAAGGGGAGGAAATGAATAGGATCTTTCTGTCAAGGCCAACATTTCTTGCCCATCCCGAGATCACCCTGGTGGTGAGTTGCTCTCTCGCACCGCTGCAGTCCATGTGCTGTCGGTAGCCCCGCGATGCTGTTTGGGCGGGGATTCCAGATTTTGACCCAGTGACACCGGAGGAACAACGATATATTTGCAATTCAGGACAGCGAGTGCCTCGGGAAAGAACTTGCGAATGGTGGTGTTCCCACGGATCTGCTGCCGTCATCCCTCAAGGCTGTGTTGGCCATGGGTTTGGAAGGTTGCTGCCCGAGGAATTCTGGTGAATCTTGTAGATGCCGGGGAAATGACCCTGCCGCCGCCGCTGCTGCTGCTGTCCCCGATCAGCGGGAGAATGACCCTGCTGCTGTCCCCGATCAGCGGGAGAAACCTCTCTGCAGTCGACCTGACGTGCGCTTCCATGGCGGCTCCGGCCCGTGCCATCTGATTGGTCGTCAGCGCGATCTGCGCGGCTAGGTAACAGATGGACAGAAAACCACGGGGAAAGCACAGCGACTGCTGCAAAGTGATCTTCCGATCTGGTCGGAAATCTTGGAAGGTACACGGTAAGGGAATAAACGAACTTTGAATATCATCAAGCTGATGGAAAGGATAGTCGGCAAATATGACCCCCACCGTTGGAGTATTAATGTGCTATCGCTTCTCGGCCTTTTGGCTTGGAATATGTGTAGTTTCTGTTCTTATCAGTTTAATCGCTGATATCTCCCGAACGTGGGAGTGTTTGTATTAAATGGATTTTTGGAGCAGGGAGATGGCTTAAGGGCTTGCTCTGTCCCCTCCATGTATCAGCCTGGTATTGCAGTGTTTCCAGGAATGGTGCAGCCAATGCCTACTAGCCAAGTTCAAAAGCAGGTTAATGGAATGTGAATCTCTTGCCTTTGCTAGTTTGCCGTGTTGATTGCAGTGATTGTTCCATCTATTGTCTTTTCAGTTGCATGAAACTATCATCTTTTGTTACCAGTTTTCTGTCTTATGATCCTGCTCTGCAGTTACCTGACGAAGGTGCAGCACGCTGAAAGCCAGGACAGGGTAACCCCCATATCCGCGGCCCGAACGTGCTACAGGGAACATTCTGGAACCAGGGGGCTGCCAGGAAGGTAACTTTCCAATTTAAATGAATGGGTTTGCCCCTATCCGCCGTTTCGGTCTTCTGCGGTCGGTCTTGGAACGTATCCCACCGATGGTACGGCGGGGGTGGTGGTGACTGCTGTACTTCCAAATAACCCCGTTGAGCTGTAACCTGGTGTTGTGGGATTTTTAACACAGTCAAATCAGGTTGTGGGATCCCATAACTCAGCCAATGTCAAATGGCTATCAGATCAGCCCCCACAATCCCTTCCCCACACCCACCGACGCATCAAATTTATCCGAATATTTTCTTGAACAAGAAAGAAATGGCTTTGGTCTGTTTCCTGAATAGAGTGAAACCCCCATCTCTGTTTGTTTCTTCGCAAACTACTATACGGAAGCAACCTGCTTTAGTGGCTATGTCTGCACGTAAAGATTATTCACACAGACGATCGCCCGAGGCTGGAACTCACTTCAGCTCCCTGGTGCCACGAGGCAGCCGTACTAACCACTGAGCCACAATGCCACCCGTACGATTTGGAATGGTTTGTCATCGTTTGTGGTGCAAGTAGCAAAATAGTTGTCAGTTTGTCAACTGGATCGGCTTCAAATGTTCTCAGCAATCTGCAGTAATGTGAACGGAGAGGTCAAATCGAGCTGCTTGTGGCGATGAGGTGCGCTTGCAGCGTGACCTGTTTACATAGGGAGATCAGCTCCCTCCCCATTCTACACAGAGAGTCGGATACAAGTAGAGAGGATATTGAAAGTGGACGATAAAGAAAGGGTGCACGGACGTAATTCACTTTTCACAACTTTTCAGATTGATGTGGAATGCCAAGGAGCGAATCCTGTACGTGAGGGAAACAATGATTCGCATTTATGGGCGAGCGACACGAACACAAGGGGAGGAAATGAATAGGATCTTTCTGTCAAGGCCAACATTTCTTGCCCATCCCGAGATCACCCTGGTGGTGAGCTGCTCATCGAACCGCTGCAGTCCATGTGCTGTCGGTAGCCCCGCGATGCTGTTTGGGCGGGGATTCCAGATTTTGACCCAGTGACACCGGAGGAACAACGATATATTTGCAATTCAGGACAGCGAGTGCCTCGGGAAAGAACTTGCGAATGGTGGTGTTCCCACGGATCTGCTGCCGTCATCCCTCAAGGCTGTGTTGGCCATGGGTTTGGAAGGTTGCTGCCCGAGGAATTCTGGTGAATCTTGTAGATGCCGGGGAAATGACCCTGCCGCCGCCGCTGCTGCTGCTGTCCCCGATCAGCGGGAGAATGACCCTGCTGCTGTCCCCGATCAGCGGGAGAAACCTCTCTGCAGTCGACCTGACGTGCGCTTCCATGGCGGCTCCGGCCCGTGCCATCTGATTGGTCGTCAGCGCGATCTGCGCGGCTAGGTAACAGATGGACAGAAAACCACGGGGAAAGCACAGCGACTGCTGCAAAGTGATCTTCCGATCTGGTCGGAAATCTTGGAAGGTACACGGTAAGGGAATAAACGAACTTTGAATATCATCAAGCTGATGGAAAGGATAGTCGGCAAATATGACCCCCACCGTTGGAGTATTAATGTGCTATCGCTTCTCGGCCTTTTGGCTCGGAATATGTGTAGTTTCTGTTCTTATCAGTTTAATCGCTGATATCTCCCGAACGTGGGAGTGTTTGTATTAAATGGATTTTTGGAGCAGGGAGATGGCTTAAGGGCTTGCTCTGTCCCCTCCATGTATCAGCCTGGTATTGCAGTGTTTCCAGGAATGGTGCAGCCAATGCCTACTAGCCAAGTTCAAAAGCAGGTTAATGGAATGTGAATCTCTTGCCTTTGCTAGTTTGCCGTGTTGATTGCAGTGATTGTTCCATCTCTTGTCTTTTCAGTTGCATGAAACTATCATCTTTTGTTACCAGTTTTCTGTCTTATGATCCTGCTCTGCAGTTACCTGACGAAGGTGCAGCACGCTGAAAGCCAGGACAGGGTAACCCCCATATCCGCGGCCCGAACGTGCTACAGGGAACATTCTGGAACCAGGGGGCTGCCAGGAAGGTAACTTTCCAATTTAAATGAATGGGTTTGCCCCTATCCGCCGTTTCGGTCTTCTGCGGTCGGTCTTGGAACGTATCCCACCGATGGTACGGCGGGGGTGGTGGTGACTGCTGTACTTCCAAATAACCCCGTTGAGCTGTAACCTGGTGTTGTGGGATTTTTAACACAGTCAAATCAGGTTGTGGGATCCCATAACTCAGCCAATGTCAAATGGCTATCAGATCAGCCCCCACAATCCCTTCCCCACACCCACCGACGCATCAAATTTATCCGAATATTTTCTTGAACAAGAAAGAAATGGCTTTGGTCTGTTTCCTGAATAGAGTGAAACCCCCATCTCTGTTTGTTTCTTCGCAAACTACTATACGGAAGCAACCTGCTTTAGTGGCTATGTCTGCACGTAAAGATTATTCACACAGACGATCGCCCGAGGCTGGAACTCACTTCAGCTCCCTGGTGCCACGAGGCAGCCGTACTAACCACTGAGCCACAATGCCACCCGTACGATTTGGAATGGTTTGTCATCGTTTGTGGTGCAAGTAGCAAAATAGTTGTCAGTTTGTCAACTGGATCGGCTTCAAATGTTCTCAGCAATCTGCAGTAATGTGAACGGAGAGGTCAAATCGAGCTGCTTGTGGCGATGAGGTGCGCTTGCAGCGTGACCTGTTTACATAGGGAGATCAGCTCCCTCCCCATTCTACACAGAGAGTCGGATACAAGTAGAGAGGATATTGAAAGTGGACGATAAAGAAAGGGTGCACGGACGTAATTCACTTTTCACAACTTTTCAGATTGATGTGGAATGCCAAGGAGCGAATCCTGTACGTGAGGGAAACAATGATTCGCATTTATGGGCGAGCGACACGAACACAAGGGGAGGAAATGAATAGGATCTTTCTGTCAAGGCCAACATTTCTTGCCCATCCCGAGATCACCCTGGTGGTGAGCTGCTCATCGAACCGCTGCAGTCCATGTGCTGTCGGTAGCCCCGCGATGCTGTTTGGGCGGGGATTCCAGATTTTGACCCAGTGACACCGGAGGAACAACGATATATTTGCAATTCAGGACAGCGAGTGCCTCGGGAAAGAACTTGCGAATGGTGGTGTTCCCACGGATCTGCTGCCGTCATCCCTCAAGGCTGTGTTGGCCATGGGTTTGGAAGGTTGCTGCCCGAGGAATTCTGGTGAATCTTGTAGATGCCGGGGAAATGACCCTGCCGCCGCCGCTGCTGCTGCTGTCCCCGATCAGCGGGAGAATGACCCTGCTGCTGTCCCCGATCAGCGGGAGAAACCTCTCTGCAGTCGACCTGACGTGCGCTTCCATGGCGGCTCCGGCCCGTGCCATCTGATTGGTCGTCAGCGCGATCTGCGCGGCTAGGTAACAGATGGACAGAAAACCACGGGGAAAGCACAGCGACTGCTGCAAAGTGATCTTCCGATCTGGTCGGAAATCTTGGAAGGTACACGGTAAGGGAATAAACGAACTTTGAATATCATCAAGCTGATGGAAAGGATAGTCGGCAAATATGACCCCCACCGTTGGAGTATTAATGTGCTATCGCTTCTCGGCCTTTTGGCTCGGAATATGTGTAGTTTCTGTTCTTATCAGTTTAATCGCTGATATCTCCCGAACGTGGGAGTGTTTGTATTAAATGGATTTTTGGAGCAGGGAGATGGCTTAAGGGCTTGCTCTGTCCCCTCCATGTATCAGCCTGGTATTGCAGTGTTTCCAGGAATGGTGCAGCCAATGCCTACTAGCCAAGTTCAAAAGCAGGTTAATGGAATGTGAATCTCTTGCCTTTGCTAGTTTGCCGTGTTGATTGCAGTGATTGTTCCATCTATTGTCTTTTCAGTTGCATGAAACTATCATCTTTTGTTACCAGTTTTCTGTCTTATGATCCTGCTCTGCAGTTACCTGACGAAGGTGCAGCACGCTGAAAGCCAGGACAGGGTAACCCCCATATCCGCGGCCCGAACGTGCTACAGGGAACATTCTGGAACCAGGGGGCTGCCAGGAAGGTAACTTTCCAATTTAAATGAATGGGTTTGCCCCTATCCGCCGTTTCGGTCTTCTGCGGTCGGTCTTGGAACGTATCCCACCGATGGTACGGCGGGGGTGGTGGTGACTGCTGTACTTCCAAATAACCCCGTTGAGCTGTAACCTGGTGTTGTGGGATTTTTAACACAGTCAAATCAGGTTGTGGGATCCCATAACTCAGCCAATGTCAAATGGCTATCAGATCAGCCCCCACAATCCCTTCCCCACACCCACCGACGCATCAAATTTATCCGAATATTTTCTTGAACAAGAAAGAAATGGCTTTGGTCTGTTTCCTGAATAGAGTGAAACCCCCATCTCTGTTTGTTTCTTCGCAAACTACTATACGGAAGCAACCTGCTTTAGTGGCTATGTCTGCACGTAAAGATTATTCACACAGACGATCGCCCGAGGCTGGAACTCACTTCAGCTCCCTGGTGCCACGAGGCAGCCGTACTAACCACTGAGCCACAATGCCACCCGTACGATTTGGAATGGTTTGTCATCGTTTGTGGTGCAAGTAGCAAAATAGTTGTCAGTTTGTCAACTGGATCGGCTTCAAATGTTCTCAGCAATCTGCAGTAATGTGAACGGAGAGGTCAAATCGAGCTGCTTGTGGCGATGAGGTGCGCTTGCAGCGTGACCTGTTTACATAGGGAGATCAGCTCCCTCCCCATTCTACACAGAGAGTCGGATACAAGTAGAGAGGATATTGAAAGTGGACGATAAAGAAAGGGTGCACGGACGTAATTCACTTTTCACAACTTTTCAGATTGATGTGGAATGCCAAGGAGCGAATCCTGTACGTGAGGGAAACAATGATTCGCATTTATGGGCGAGCGACACGAACACAAGGGGAGGAAATGAATAGGATCTTTCTGTCAAGGCCAACATTTCTTGCCCATCCCGAGATCACCCTGGTGGTGAGCTGCTCTCTCGAACCGCTGCAGTCCATGTGCTGTCGGTAGCCCCGCGATGCTGTTTGGGCGGGGATTCCAGATTTTGACCCAGTGACACCGGAGGAACAACGATATATTTGCAATTCAGGACAGCGAGTGCCTCGGGAAAGAACTTGCGAATGGTGGTGTTCCCACGGATCTGCTGCCGTCATCCCTCAAGGCTGTGTTGGTCATGGGTTTGGAAGGTTGCTGCCTGAGGAATTCTGGTGAATCTTGTAGATGCCGGGGAAATGACCCTGCCGCCGCCGCCGCCGCTGCTGCTGTCCCCGATCAGCGGGAGAATGACCCTGCTGCTGTCCCCGATCAGCGGGAGAAACCTCTCTGCAGTCGACCTGACGTGCGCTTCCATGGCGGCTCCGGCCCGTGCCATCTGATTGGTCGTCAGCGCGATCTGCGCGGCTAGGTAACAGATGGACAGAAAACCACGGGGAAAGCACAGCGACTGCTGCAAAGTGATCTTCCGATCTGGTCGGAAATCTTGGAAGGTACACGGTAAGGGAATAAACGAACTTTGAATATCATCAAGCTGATGGAAAGGATAGTCGGCAAATATGACCCCCACCGTTGGAGTATTAATGTGCTATCGCTTCTCGGCCTTTTGGCTTGGAATATGTGTAGTTTCTGTTCTTATCAGTTTAATCGCTGATATCTCCCGAACGTGGGAGTGTTTGTATTAAATGGATTTTTGGAGCAGGGAGATGGCTTAAGGGCTTGCTCTGTCCCCTCCATGTATCAGCCTGGTATTGCAGTGTTTCCAGGAATGGTGCAGCCAATGCCTACTAGCCAAGTTCAAAAGCAGGTTAATGGAATGTGAATCTCTTGCCTTTGCTAGTTTGCCGTGTTGATTGCAGTGATTGTTCCATCTATTGTCTTTTCAGTTGCATGAAACTATCATCTTTTGTTACCAGTTTTCTGTCTTATGATCCTGCTCTGCAGTTACCTGACGAAGGTGCAGCACGCTGAAAGCCAGGACAGGGTAACCCCCATATCCGCGGCCCGAACGTGCTACAGGGAACATTCTGGAACCAGGGGGCTGCCAGGAAGGTAACTTTCCAATTTAAATGAATGGGTTTGCCCCTATCCGCCGTTTCGGTCTTCTGCGGTCGGTCTTGGAACGTATCCCACCGATGGTACGGCGGGGGTGGTGGTGACTGCTGTACTTCCAAATAACCCCGTTGAGCTGTAACCTGGTGTTGTGGGATTTTTAACACAGTCAAATCAGGTTGTGGGATCCCATAACTCAGCCAATGTCAAATGGCTATCAGATCAGCCCCCACAATCCCTTCCCCACACCCACCGACGCATCAAATTTATCCGAATATTTTCTTGAACAAGAAAGAAATGGCTTTGGTCTGTTTCCTGAATAGAGTGAAACCCCCATCTCTGTTTGTTTCTTCGCAAACTACTATACGGAAGCAACCTGCTTTAGTGGCTATGTCTGCACGTAAAGATTATTCACACAGACGATCGCCCGAGGCTGGAACTCACTTCAGCTCCCTGGTGCCACGAGGCAGCCGTACTAACCACTGAGCCACAATGCCACCCGTACGATTTGGAATGGTTTGTCATCGTTTGTGGTGCAAGTAGCAAAATAGTTGTCAGTTTGTCAACTGGATCGGCTTCAAATGTTCTCAGCAATCTGCAGTAATGTGAACGGAGAGGTCAAATCGAGCTGCTTGTGGCGATGAGGTGCGCTTGCAGCGTGACCTGTTTACATAGGGAGATCAGCTCCCTCCCCATTCTACACAGAGAGTCGGATACAAGTAGAGAGGATATTGAAAGTGGACGATAAAGAAAGGGTGCACGGACGTAATTCACTTTTCACAACTTTTCAGATTGATGTGGAATGCCAAGGAGCGAATCCTGTACGTGAGGGAAACAATGATTCGCATTTATGGGCGAGCGACACGAACACAAGGGGAGGAAATGAATAGGATCTTTCTGTCAAGGCCAACATTTCTTGCCCATCCCGAGATCACCCTGGTGGTGAGCTGCTCTCTCGAACCGCTGCAGTCCATGTGCTGTCGGTAGCCCCGCGATGCTGTTTGGGCGGGGATTCCAGATTTTGACCCAGTGACACCGGAGGAACAACGATATATTTGCAATTCAGGACAGCGAGTGCCTCGGGAAAGAACTTGCGAATGGTGGTGTTCCCACGGATCTGCTGCCGTCATCCCTCAAGGCTGTGTTGGCCATGGGTTTGGAAGGTTGCTGCCTGAGGAATTCTGGTGAATCTTGTAGATGCCGGGGAAATGACCCTGCCGCCGCCGCCGCCGCTGCTGCTGTCCCCGATCAGCGGGAGAATGACCCTGCTGCTGTCCCCGATCAGCGGGAGAAACCTCTCTGCAGTCGACCTGACGTGCGCTTCCATGGCGGCTCCGGCCCGTGCCATCTGATTGGTCGTCAGCGCGATCTGCGCGGCTAGGTAACAGATGGACAGAAAACCACGGGGAAAGCACAGCGACTGCTGCAAAGTGATCTTCCGATCTGGTCGGAAATCTTGGAAGGTACACGGTAAGGGAATAAACGAACTTTGAATATCATCAAGCTGATGGAAAGGATAGTCGGCAAATATGACCCCCACCGTTGGAGTATTAATGTGCTATCGCTTCTCGGCCTTTTGGCTTGGAATATGTGTAGTTTCTGTTCTTATCAGTTTAATCGCTGATATCTCCCGAACGTGGGAGTGTTTGTATTAAATGGATTTTTGGAGCAGGGAGATGGCTTAAGGGCTTGCTCTGTCCCCTCCATGTATCAGCCTGGTATTGCAGTGTTTCCAGGAATGGTGCAGCCAATGCCTACTAGCCAAGTTCAAAAGCAGGTTAATGGAATGTGAATCTCTTGCCTTTGCTAGTTTGCCGTGTTGATTGCAGTGATTGTTCCATCTATTGTCTTTTCAGTTGCATGAAACTATCATCTTTTGTTACCAGTTTTCTGTCTTATGATCCTGCTCTGCAGTTACCTGACGAAGGTGCAGCACGCTGAAAGCCAGGACAGGGTAACCCCCATATCCGCGGCCCGAACGTGCTACAGGGAACATTCTGGAACCAGGGGGCTGCCAGGAAGGTAACTTTCCAATTTAAATGAATGGGTTTGCCCCTATCCGCCGTTTCGGTCTTCTGCGGTCGGTCTTGGAACGTATCCCACCGATGGTACGGCGGGGGTGGTGGTGACTGCTGTACTTCCAAATAACCCCGTTGAGCTGTAACCTGGTGTTGTGGGATTTTTAACACAGTCAAATCAGGTTGTGGGATCCCATAACTCAGCCAATGTCAAATGGCTATCAGATCAGCCCCCACAATCCCTTCCCCACACCCACCGACGCATCAAATTTATCCGAATATTTTCTTGAACAAGAAAGAAATGGCTTTGGTCTGTTTCCTGAATAGAGTGAAACCCCCATCTCTGTTTGTTTCTTCGCAAACTACTATACGGAAGCAACCTGCTTTAGTGGCTATGTCTGCACGTAAAGATTATTCACACAGACGATCGCCCGAGGCTGGAACTCACTTCAGCTCCCTGGTGCCACGAGGCAGCCGTACTAACCACTGAGCCACAATGCCACCCGTACGATTTGGAATGGTTTGTCATCGTTTGTGGTGCAAGTAGCAAAATAGTTGTCAGTTTGTCAACTGGATCGGCTTCAAATGTTCTCAGCAATCTGCAGTAATGTGAACGGAGAGGTCAAATCGAGCTGCTTGTGGCGATGAGGTGCGCTTGCAGCGTGACCTGTTTACATAGGGAGATCAGCTCCCTCCCCATTCTACACAGAGAGTCGGATACAAGTAGAGAGGATATTGAAAGTGGACGATAAAGAAAGGGTGCACGGACGTAATTCACTTTTCACAACTTTTCAGATTGATGTGGAATGCCAAGGAGCGAATCCTGTACGTGAGGGAAACAATGATTCGCATTTATGGGCGAGCGACACGAACACAAGGGGAGGAAATGAATAGGATCTTTCTGTCAAGGCCAACATTTCTTGCCCATCCCGAGATCACCCTGGTGGTGAGCTGCTCTCTCGAACCGCTGCAGTCCATGTGCTGTCGGTAGCCCCGCGATGCTGTTTGGGCGGGGATTCCAGATTTTGACCCAGTGACACCGGAGGAACAACGATATATTTGCAATTCAGGACAGCGAGTGCCTCGGGAAAGAACTTGCGAATGGTGGTGTTCCCACGGATCTGCTGCCGTCATCCCTCAAGGCTGTGTTGGTCATGGGTTTGGAAGGTTGCTGCCTGAGGAATTCTGGTGAATCTTGTAGATGCCGGGGAAATGACCCTGCCGCCGCCGCCGCCGCTGCTGCTGTCCCCGATCAGCGGGAGAATGACCCTGCTGCTGTCCCCGATCAGCGGGAGAAACCTCTCTGCAGTCGACCTGACGTGCGCTTCCATGGCGGCTCCGGCCCGTGCCATCTGATTGGTCGTCAGCGCGATCTGCGCGGCTAGGTAACAGATGGACAGAAAACCACGGGGAAAGCACAGCGACTGCTGCAAAGTGATCTTCCGATCTGGTCGGAAATCTTGGAAGGTACACGGTAAGGGAATAAACGAACTTTGAATATCATCAAGCTGATGGAAAGGATAGTCGGCAAATATGACCCCCACCGTTGGAGTATTAATGTGCTATCGCTTCTCGGCCTTTTGGCTTGGAATATGTGTAGTTTCTGTTCTTATCAGTTTAATCGCTGATATCTCCCGAACGTGGGAGTGTTTGTATTAAATGGATTTTTGGAGCAGGGAGATGGCTTAAGGGCTTGCTCTGTCCCCTCCATGTATCAGCCTGGTATTGCAGTGTTTCCAGGAATGGTGCAGCCAATGCCTACTAGCCAAGTTCAAAAGCAGGTTAATGGAATGTGAATCTCTTGCCTTTGCTAGTTTGCCGTGTTGATTGCAGTGATTGTTCCATCTATTGTCTTTTCAGTTGCATGAAACTATCATCTTTTGTTACCAGTTTTCTGTCTTATGATCCTGCTCTGCAGTTACCTGACGAAGGTGCAGCACGCTGAAAGCCAGGACAGGGTAACCCCCATATCCGCGGCCCGAACGTGCTACAGGGAACATTCTGGAACCAGGGGGCTGCCAGGAAGGTAACTTTCCAATTTAAATGAATGGGTTTGCCCCTATCCGCCGTTTCGGTCTTCTGCGGTCGGTCTTGGAACGTATCCCACCGATGGTACGGCGGGGGTGGTGGTGACTGCTGTACTTCCAAATAACCCCGTTGAGCTGTAACCTGGTGTTGTGGGATTTTTAACACAGTCAAATCAGGTTGTGGGATCCCATAACTCAGCCAATGTCAAATGGCTATCAGATCAGCCCCCACAATCCCTTCCCCACACCCACCGACGCATCAAATTTATCCGAATATTTTCTTGAACAAGAAAGAAATGGCTTTGGTCTGTTTCCTGAATAGAGTGAAACCCCCATCTCTGTTTGTTTCTTCGCAAACTACTATACGGAAGCAACCTGCTTTAGTGGCTATGTCTGCACGTAAAGATTATTCACACAGACGATCGCCCGAGGCTGGAACTCACTTCAGCTCCCTGGTGCCACGAGGCAGCCGTACTAACCACTGAGCCACAATGCCACCCGTACGATTTGGAATGGTTTGTCATCGTTTGTGGTGCAAGTAGCAAAATAGTTGTCAGTTTGTCAACTGGATCGGCTTCAAATGTTCTCAGCAATCTGCAGTAATGTGAACGGAGAGGTCAAATCGAGCTGCTTGTGGCGATGAGGTGCGCTTGCAGCGTGACCTGTTTACATAGGGAGATCAGCTCCCTCCCCATTCTACACAGAGAGTCGGATACAAGTAGAGAGGATATTGAAAGTGGACGATAAAGAAAGGGTGCACGGACGTAATTCACTTTTCACAACTTTTCAGATTGATGTGGAATGCCAAGGAGCGAATCCTGTACGTGAGGGAAACAATGATTCGCATTTATGGGCGAGCGACACGAACACAAGGGGAGGAAATGAATAGGATCTTTCTGTCAAGGCCAACATTTCTTGCCCATCCCGAGATCACCCTGGTGGTGAGCTGCTCTCTCGAACCGCTGCAGTCCATGTGCTGTCGGTAGCCCCGCGATGCTGTTTGGGCGGGGATTCCAGATTTTGACCCAGTGACACCGGAGGAACAACGATATATTTGCAATTCAGGACAGCGAGTGCCTCAGGAAAGAACTTGCGAATGGTGGTGTTCCCACGGATCTGCTGCCGTCATCCCTCAAGGCTGTGTTGGCCATGGGTTTGGAAGGTTGCTGCCTGAGGAATTCTGGTGAATCTTGTAGATGCCGGGGAAATGACCCTGCCGCCGCCGCCGCCGCTGCTGCTGTCCCCGATCAGCGGGAGAATGACCCTGCTGCTGTCCCCGATCAGCGGGAGAAACCTCTCTGCAGTCGACCTGACGTGCGCTTCCATGGCGGCTCCGGCCCGTGCCATCTGATTGGTCGTCAGCGCGATCTGCGCGGCTAGGTAACAGATGGACAGAAAACCACGGGGAAAGCACAGCGACTGCTGCAAAGTGATCTTCCGATCTGGTCGGAAATCTTGGAAGGTACACGGTAAGGGAATAAACGAACTTTGAATATCATCAAGCTGATGGAAAGGATAGTCGGCAAATATGACCCCCACCGTTGGAGTATTAATGTGCTATCGCTTCTCGGCCTTTTGGCTTGGAATATGTGTAGTTTCTGTTCTTATCAGTTTAATCGCTGATATCTCCCGAACGTGGGAGTGTTTGTATTAAATGGATTTTTGGAGCAGGGAGATGGCTTAAGGGCTTGCTCTGTCCCCTCCATGTATCAGCCTGGTATTGCAGTGTTTCCAGGAATGGTGCAGCCAATGCCTACTAGCCAAGTTCAAAAGCAGGTTAATGGAATGTGAATCTCTTGCCTTTGCTAGTTTGCCGTGTTGATTGCAGTGATTGTTCCATCTATTGTCTTTTCAGTTGCATGAAACTATCATCTTTTGTTACCAGTTTTCTGTCTTATGATCCTGCTCTGCAGTTACCTGACGAAGGTGCAGCACGCTGAAAGCCAGGACAGGGTAACCCCCATATCCGCGGCCCGAACGTGCTACAGGGAACATTCTGGAACCAGGGGGCTGCCAGGAAGGTAACTTTCCAATTTAAATGAATGGGTTTGCCCCTATCCGCCGTTTCGGTCTTCTGCGGTCGGTCTTGGAACGTATCCCACCGATGGTACGGCGGGGGTGGTGGTGACTGCTGTACTTCCAAATAACCCCGTTGAGCTGTAACCTGGTGTTGTGGGATTTTTAACACAGTCAAATCAGGTTGTGGGATCCCATAACTCAGCCAATGTCAAATGGCTATCAGATCAGCCCCCACAATCCCTTCCCCACACCCACCGACGCATCAAATTTATCCGAATATTTTCTTGAACAAGAAAGAAATGGCTTTGGTCTGTTTCCTGAATAGAGTGAAACCCCCATCTCTGTTTGTTTCTTCGCAAACTACTATACGGAAGCAACCTGCTTTAGTGGCTATGTCTGCACGTAAAGATTATTCACACAGACGATCGCCCGAGGCTGGAACTCACTTCAGCTCCCTGGTGCCACGAGGCAGCCGTACTAACCACTGAGCCACAATGCCACCCGTACGATTTGGAATGGTTTGTCATCGTTTGTGGTGCAAGTAGCAAAATAGTTGTCAGTTTGTCAACTGGATCGGCTTCAAATGTTCTCAGCAATCTGCAGTAATGTGAACGGAGAGGTCAAATCGAGCTGCTTGTGGCGATGAGGTGCGCTTGCAGCGTGACCTGTTTACATAGGGAGATCAGCTCCCTCCCCATTCTACACAGAGAGTCGGATACAAGTAGAGAGGATATTGAAAGTGGACGATAAAGAAAGGGTGCACGGACGTAATTCACTTTTCACAACTTTTCAGATTGATGTGGAATGCCAAGGAGCGAATCCTGTACGTGAGGGAAACAATGATTCGCATTTATGGGCGAGCGACACGAACACAAGGGGAGGAAATGAATAGGATCTTTCTGTCAAGGCCAACATTTCTTGCCCATCCCGAGATCACCCTGGTGGTGAGCTGCTCTCTCGAACCGCTGCAGTCCATGTGCTGTCGGTAGCCCCGCGATGCTGTTTGGGCGGGGATTCCAGATTTTGACCCAGTGACACCGGAGGAACAACGATATATTTGCAATTCAGGACAGCGAGTGCCTCGGGAAAGAACTTGCGAATGGTGGTGTTCCCACGGATCTGCTGCCGTCATCCCTCAAGGCTGTGTTGGCCATGGGTTTGGAAGGTTGCTGCCTGAGGAATTCTGGTGAATCTTGTAGATGCCGGGGAAATGACCCTGCCGCCGCCGCCGCCGCTGCTGCTGTCCCCGATCAGCGGGAGAATGACCCTGCTGCTGTCCCCGATCAGCGGGAGAAACCTCTCTGCAGTCGACCTGACGTGCGCTTCCATGGCGGCTCCGGCCCGTGCCATCTGATTGGTCGTCAGCGCGATCTGCGCGGCTAGGTAACAGATGGACAGAAAACCACGGGGAAAGCACAGCGACTGCTGCAAAGTGATCTTCCGATCTGGTCGGAAATCTTGGAAGGTACACGGTAAGGGAATAAACGAACTTTGAATATCATCAAGCTGATGGAAAGGATAGTCGGCAAATATGACCCCCACCGTTGGAGTATTAATGTGCTATCGCTTCTCGGCCTTTTGGCTCGGAATATGTGTAGTTTCTGTTCTTATCAGTTTAATCGCTGATATCTCCCGAACGTGGGAGTGTTTGTATTAAATGGATTTTTGGAGCAGGGAGATGGCTTAAGGGCTTGCTCTGTCCCCTCCATGTATCAGCCTGGTATTGCAGTGTTTCCAGGAATGGTGCAGCCAATGCCTACTAGCCAAGTTCAAAAGCAGGTTAATGGAATGTGAATCTCTTGCCTTTGCTAGTTTGCCGTGTTGATTGCAGTGATTGTTCCATCTATTGTCTTTTCAGTTGCATGAAACTATCATCTTTTGTTACCAGTTTTCTGTCTTATGATCCTGCTCTGCAGTTACCTGACGAAGGTGCAGCACGCTGAAAGCCAGGACAGGGTAACCCCCATATCCGCGGCCCGAACGTGCTACAGGGAACATTCTGGAACCAGGGGGCTGCCAGGAAGGTAACTTTCCAATTTAAATGAATGGGTTTGCCCCTATCCGCCGTTTCGGTCTTCTGCGGTCGGTCTTGGAACGTATCCCACCGATGGTACGGCGGGGGTGGTGGTGACTGCTGTACTTCCAAATAACCCCGTTGAGCTGTAACCTGGTGTTGTGGGATTTTTAACACAGTCAAATCAGGTTGTGGGATCCCATAACTCAGCCAATGTCAAATGGCTATCAGATCAGCCCCCACAATCCCTTCCCCACACCCACCGACGCATCAAATTTATCCGAATATTTTCTTGAACAAGAAAGAAATGGCTTTGGTCTGTTTCCTGAATAGAGTGAAACCCCCATCTCTGTTTGTTTCTTCGCAAACTACTATACGGAAGCAACCTGCTTTAGTGGCTATGTCTGCACGTAAAGATTATTCACACAGACGATCGCCCGAGGCTGGAACTCACTTCAGCTCCCTGGTGCCACGAGGCAGCCGTACTAACCACTGAGCCACAATGCCACCCGTACGATTTGGAATGGTTTGTCATCGTTTGTGGTGCAAGTAGCAAAATAGTTGTCAGTTTGTCAACTGGATCGGCTTCAAATGTTCTCAGCAATCTGCAGTAATGTGAACGGAGAGGTCAAATCGAGCTGCTTGTGGCGATGAGGTGCGCTTGCAGCGTGACCTGTTTACATAGGGAGATCAGCTCCCTCCCCATTCTACACAGAGAGTCGGATACAAGTAGAGAGGATATTGAAAGTGGACGATAAAGAAAGGGTGCACGGACGTAATTCACTTTTCACAACTTTTCAGATTGATGTGGAATGCCAAGGAGCGAATCCTGTACGTGAGGGAAACAATGATTCGCATTTATGGGCGAGCGACACGAACACAAGGGGAGGAAATGAATAGGATCTTTCTGTCAAGGCCAACATTTCTTGCCCATCCCGAGATCACCCTGGTGGTGAGCTGCTCATCGAACCGCTGCAGTCCATGTGCTGTCGGTAGCCCCGCGATGCTGTTTGGGCGGGGATTCCAGATTTTGACCCAGTGACACCGGAGGAACAACGATATATTTGCAATTCAGGACAGCGAGTGCCTCGGGAAAGAACTTGCGAATGGTGGTGTTCCCACGGATCTGCTGCCGTCATCCCTCAAGGCTGTGTTGGCCATGGGTTTGGAAGGTTGCTGCCCGAGGAATTCTGGTGAATCTTGTAGATGCCGGGGAAATGACCCTGCCGCCGCCGCTGCTGCTGCTGTCCCCGATCAGCGGGAGAATGACCCTGCTGCTGTCCCCGATCAGCGGGAGAAACCTCTCTGCAGTCGACCTGACGTGCGCTTCCATGGCGGCTCCGGCCCGTGCCATCTGATTGGTCGTCAGCGCGATCTGCGCGGCTAGGTAACAGATGGACAGAAAACCACGGGGAAAGCACAGCGACTGCTGCAAAGTGATCTTCCGATCTGGTCGGAAATCTTGGAAGGTACACGGTAAGGGAATAAACGAACTTTGAATATCATCAAGCTGATGGAAAGGATAGTCGGCAAATATGACCCCCACCGTTGGAGTATTAATGTGCTATCGCTTCTCGGCCTTTTGGCTTGGAATATGTGTAGTTTCTGTTCTTATCAGTTTAATCGCTGATACCTCCCGAACGTGGGAGTGTTTGTATTAAATGGATTTTTGGAGCAGGGAGATGGCTTAAGGGCTTGCTCTGTCCCCTCCATGTATCAGCCTGGTATTGCAGTGTTTCCAGGAATGGTGCAGCCAATGCCTACTAGCCAAGTTCAAAAGCAGGTTAATGGAATGTGAATCTCTTGCCTTTGCTAGTTTGCCGTGTTGATTGCAGTGATTGTTCCATCTATTGTCTTTTCAGTTGCATGAAACTATCATCTTTTGTTACCAGTTTTCTGTCTTATGATCCTGCTCTGCAGTTACCTGACGAAGGTGCAGCACGCTGAAAGCCAGGACAGGGTAACCCCCATATCCGCGGCCCGAACGTGCTACAGGGAACATTCTGGAACCAGGGGGCTGCCAGGAAGGTAACTTTCCAATTTAAATGAATGGGTTTGCCCCTATCCGCCGTTTCGGTCTTCTGCGGTCGGTCTTGGAACGTATCCCACCGATGGTACGGCGGGGGTGGTGGTGACTGCTGTACTTCCAAATAACCCCGTTGAGCTGTAACCTGGTGTTGTGGGATTTTTAACACAGTCAAATCAGGTTGTGGGATCCCATAACTCAGCCAATGTCAAATGGCTATCAGATCAGCCCCCACAATCCCTTCCCCACACCCACCGACGCATCAAATTTATCCGAATATTTTCTTGAACAAGAAAGAAATGGCTTTGGTCTGTTTCCTGAATAGAGTGAAACCCCCATCTCTGTTTGTTTCTTCGCAAACTACTACGCGGAAGCAACCTGCTTTAGTGGCTATGCCTGCACGTAAAGATTATTCACACAGACGATCGCCCGAGGCTGGAACTCACTTCAGCTCCCTGGTGCCACGAGGCAGCCGTACTAACCACTGAGCCACCGTGCCACCCGTACGATTTGGAATGGTTTGTCATCATTTGTGGTGCAAGTAGCAAAATAGTTGTCAGTTTGTCAACTGGATCGGCTTCAAATGTTCTCCGCAATCTGCAGTAATGTGAACGGAGAGGTCAAATCGAGCTGCTTGTGGCGATGAGGTGCACTTGCAGCGTGACCTGTTTACATAGGGAGATCAGCTCCCTCCCCATTCTACACAGAGAGTCGGATACAAGTAGAGAGGATATTGAAAGTGGACGATAAAGAAAGGGTGCACGGACGTAATTCACTTTTCACAACTTTTCAGATTGATGTGGAATGCCAAGGAGCGAATCCTGTACGTGAGGGAAACAATGATTCGCATCAATGGGCAAGCGACACGAACACAAGGGGAGGAAATGAATAGGATCTTTCTGTCAAGGCCAACATTTCTTGCCCATCCCGAGATCACCCTGGTGGTGAGCTGCTCTCTCGCACCGCTGCAGTCCATGTGCTGTCGGTAGCCCCGCGATGCTGTTTGGGCGGGGATTCCAGATTTTGACCCAGTGACACCGGAGGAACAACGATATATTTGCAATTCAGGACAGCGAGTGCCTCGGGAAAGAACTTGCGAATGGTGGTGTTCCCACGGATCTGCTGCCGTCATCCCTCAAGGCTGTGTTGGCCATGGGTTTGGAAGGTTGCTGCCTGAGGAATTCTGGTGAATCTTGTAGATGCCGGGGAAATGACCCTGCCGCCGCCGCCGCCGCTGCTGCTGTCCCCGATCACCGGGAGAATGACCCTGCTGCTGTCCCCGATCAGCGGGAGAAACCTCTCTGCAGTCGACCTGACGTGCGCTTCCATGGCGGCTCCGGCCCGTGCCATCTGATTGGTCGTCAGCGCGATCTACGCGGCTAGGTAACAGATGGACAGAAAACCACGGGGAAAGCACTGCGACTGCTGCAAAGTGATCTTCCGATCTGGTCGGAAATCTTGGAAGGGACACGGTAAGGGAATAAACGAACTTTGAATATCATCAAACTGATGGAAAGGATAGTCGGCAAATATGACCCCCACCGTTGGAGTATTAATGTGCTATCGCTTCTCGGCCTTTTGGCTCGGAATATGTGTAGTTTCTGTTCTTATCAGTTTAATCGCTGATATCTCCCGAACGTGGGAGTGTTTGTATTAAATGGATTTTTGGAGCAGGGAGATGGCTTAAGGGCTTGCTCTGTCCCCTCCATGTATCAGCCTGGTATTGCAGTGTTTCCAGGAATGGTGCAGCCAATGCCTACTAGCCAAGTTCAAAAGCAGGTTAATGGAATGTGAATCTCTTGCCTTTGCTAGTTTGCCGTGTTGATTGCAGTGATTGTTCCATCTCTTGTCTTTTCAGTTGCATGAAACTATCATCTTTTGTTACCAGTTTTCTGTCTTATGATCCTGCTCTGCAGTTACCTGACGAAGGTGCAGCACGCTGAAAGCCAGGACAGGGTAACCCCTCTATCCGTGGCCCGAACGTGCTACAGGGAACATTCTGGAACCAGGGGGCTGCCAGGAAGGTAACTTTCCAATTTAAATGAATGGGTTTGCCCCTATCCGCCGTTTCGGTCTTCTGCGGTCGGTCTTGGAACGTATCCCACCGATGGTACGGCGGGGGTGGTGGTGACTGCTGTACTTCCAAATAACCCCGTTGGCCTGTAACCTGGTGTTGTGGGATTTTTAACACAGTCAAATCAGGTTGTGGGATCCCATAACTCAGCCAATGTCAAATGGCTATCAGATCAGCCCCCACAACCCCTTCCCCACACCCACCGACGCATCAAATTTATCCGAATATTTTCTTGAACAAGAAAGAAATGGCTTTGGTCTGTTTCCTGAATAGAGTGAAACCCCCATCTCTGTTTGTTTCTTCGCAAACTACTACGCGGAAGCAACCTGCTTTAGTGGCTATGCCTGCACGTAAAGATTATTCACACAGACGATCGCCCGAGGCTGGAACTCACTTCAGCTCCCTGGTGCCACGAGGCAGCCGTACTAACCACTGAGCCACCGTGCCACCCGTACGATTTGGAATGGTTTGTCATCATTTGTGGTGCAAGTAGCAAAATAGTTGTCAGTTTGTCAACTGGATCGGCTTCAAATGTTCTCAGCAATCTGCAGTAATGTGAACGGAGAGGTCAAATCGAGCTGCTTGTGGCGATGAGGTGCACTTGCAGCGTGACCTGTTTACATAGGGAGATCAGCTCCCTCCCCATTCTACACAGAGAGTCGGATACAAGTAGAGAGGATATTGAAAGTGGACGATAAAGAAAGGGTGCACGGACGTAATTCACTTTTCACAACTTTTCAGATTGATGTGGAATGCCAAGGAGCGAATCCTGTACGTGAGGGAAACAATGATTCGCATCAATGGGCAAGCGACACGAACACAAGGGGAGGAAATGAATAGGATCTTTCTGTCAAGGCCAACATTTCTTGCCCATCCCGAGATCACCCTGGTGGTGAGTTGCTCTCTCGCACCGCTGCAGTCCATGTGCTGTCGGTAGCCCCGCGATGCTGTTTGGGCGGGGATTCCAGATTTTGACCCAGTGACACCGGAGGAACAACGATATATTTGCAATTCAGGACAGCGAGTGCCTCGGGAAAGAACTTGCGAATGGTGGTGTTCCCACGGATCTGCTGCCGTCATCCCTCAAGGCTGTGTTGGCCATGGGTTTGGAAGGTTGCTGCCCGAGGAATTCTGGTGAATCTTGTAGATGCCGGGGAAATGACCCTGCCGCCGCCGCTGCTGCTGCTGTCCCCGATCAGCGGGAGAATGACCCTGCTGCTGTCCCCGATCAGCGGGAGAAACCTCTCTGCAGTCGACCTGACGTGCGCTTCCATGGCGGCTCCGGCCCGTGCCATCTGATTGGTCGTCAGCGCGATCTGCGCGGCTAGGTAACAGATGGACAGAAAACCACGGGGAAAGCACAGCGACTGCTGCAAAGTGATCTTCCGATCTGGTCGGAAATCTTGGAAGGTACACGGTAAGGGAATAAACGAACTTTGAATATCATCAAGCTGATGGAAAGGATAGTCGGCAAATATGACCCCCACCGTTGGAGTATTAATGTGCTATCGCTTCTCGGCCTTTTGGCTTGGAATATGTGTAGTTTCTGTTCTTATCAGTTTAATCGCTGATATCTCCCGAACGTGGGAGTGTTTGTATTAAATGGATTTTTGGAGCAGGGAGATGGCTTAAGGGCTTGCTCTGTCCCCTCCATGTATCAGCCTGGTATTGCAGTGTTTCCAGGAATGGTGCAGCCAATGCCTACTAGCCAAGTTCAAAAGCAGGTTAATGGAATGTGAATCTCTTGCCTTTGCTAGTTTGCCGTGTTGATTGCAGTGATTGTTCCATCTCTTGTCTTTTCAGTTGCATGAAACTATCATCTTTTGTTACCAGTTTTCTGTCTTATGATCCTGCTCTGCAGTTACCTGACGAAGGTGCAGCACGCTGAAAGCCAGGACAGGGTAACCCCCATATCCGCGGCCCGAACGTGCTACAGGGAACATTCTGGAACCAGGGGGCTGCCAGGAAGGTAACTTTCCAATTTAAATGAATGGGTTTGCCCCTATCCGCCGTTTCGGTCTTCTGCGGTCGGTCTTGGAACGTATCCCACCGATGGTACGGCGGGGGTGGTGGTGACTGCTGTACTTCCAAATAACCCCGTTGAGCTGTAACCTGGTGTTGTGGGATTTTTAACACAGTCAAATCAGGTTGTGGGATCCCATAACTCAGCCAATGTCAAATGGCTATCAGATCAGCCCCCACAATCCCTTCCCCACACCCACCGACGCATCAAATTTATCCGAATATTTTCTTGAACAAGAAAGAAATGGCTTTGGTCTGTTTCCTGAATAGAGTGAAACCCCCATCTCTGTTTGTTTCTTCGCAAACTACTATACGGAAGCAACCTGCTTTAGTGGCTATGTCTGCACGTAAAGATTATTCACACAGACGATCGCCCGAGGCTGGAACTCACTTCAGCTCCCTGGTGCCACGAGGCAGCCGTACTAACCACTGAGCCACAATGCCACCCGTACGATTTGGAATGGTTTGTCATCGTTTGTGGTGCAAGTAGCAAAATAGTTGTCAGTTTGTCAACTGGATCGGCTTCAAATGTTCTCAGCAATCTGCAGTAATGTGAACGGAGAGGTCAAATCGAGCTGCTTGTGGCGATGAGGTGCGCTTGCAGCGTGACCTGTTTACATAGGGAGATCAGCTCCCTCCCCATTCTACACAGAGAGTCGGATACAAGTAGAGAGGATATTGAAAGTGGACGATAAAGAAAGGGTGCACGGACGTAATTCACTTTTCACAACTTTTCAGATTGATGTGGAATGCCAAGGAGCGAATCCTGTACGTGAGGGAAACAATGATTCGCATTTATGGGCGAGCGACACGAACACAAGGGGAGGAAATGAATAGGATCTTTCTGTCAAGGCCAACATTTCTTGCCCATCCCGAGATCACCCTGGTGGTGAGCTGCTCATCGAACCGCTGCAGTCCATGTGCTGTCGGTAGCCCCGCGATGCTGTTTGGGCGGGGATTCCAGATTTTGACCCAGTGACACCGGAGGAACAACGATATATTTGCAATTCAGGACAGCGAGTGCCTCGGGAAAGAACTTGCGAATGGTGGTGTTCCCACGGATCTGCTGCCGTCATCCCTCAAGGCTGTGTTGGCCATGGGTTTGGAAGGTTGCTGCCCGAGGAATTCTGGTGAATCTTGTAGATGCCGGGGAAATGACCCTGCCGCCGCCGCTGCTGCTGCTGTCCCCGATCAGCGGGAGAATGACCCTGCTGCTGTCCCCGATCAGCGGGAGAAACCTCTCTGCAGTCGACCTGACGTGCGCTTCCATGGCGGCTCCGGCCCGTGCCATCTGATTGGTCGTCAGCGCGATCTGCGCGGCTAGGTAACAGATGGACAGAAAACCACGGGGAAAGCACAGCGACTGCTGCAAAGTGATCTTCCGATCTGGTCGGAAATCTTGGAAGGTACACGGTAAGGGAATAAACGAACTTTGAATATCATCAAGCTGATGGAAAGGATAGTCGGCAAATATGACCCCCACCGTTGGAGTATTAATGTGCTATCGCTTCTCGGCCTTTTGGCTTGGAATATGTGTAGTTTCTGTTCTTATCAGTTTAATCGCTGATATCTCCCGAACGTGGGAGTGTTTGTATTAAATGGATTTTTGGAGCAGGGAGATGGCTTAAGGGCTTGCTCTGTCCCCTCCATGTATCAGCCTGGTATTGCAGTGTTTCCAGGAATGGTGCAGCCAATGCCTACTAGCCAAGTTCAAAAGCAGGTTAATGGAATGTGAATCTCTTGCCTTTGCTAGTTTGCCGTGTTGATTGCAGTGATTGTTCCATCTCTTGTCTTTTCAGTTGCATGAAACTATCATCTTTTGTTACCAGTTTTCTGTCTTATGATCCTGCTCTGCAGTTACCTGACGAAGGTGCAGCACGCTGAAAGCCAGGACAGGGTAACCCCCATATCCGCGGCCCGAACGTGCTACAGGGAACATTCTGGAACCAGGGGGCTGCCAGGAAGGTAACTTTCCAATTTAAATGAATGGGTTTGCCCCTATCCGCCGTTTCGGTCTTCTGCGGTCGGTCTTGGAACGTATCCCACCGATGGTACGGCGGGGGTGGTGGTGACTGCTGTACTTCCAAATAACCCCGTTGAGCTGTAACCTGGTGTTGTGGGATTTTTAACACAGTCAAATCAGGTTGTGGGATCCCATAACTCAGCCAATGTCAAATGGCTATCAGATCAGCCCCCACAATCCCTTCCCCACACCCACCGACGCATCAAATTTATCCGAATATTTTCTTGAACAAGAAAGAAATGGCTTTGGTCTGTTTCCTGAATAGAGTGAAACCCCCATCTCTGTTTGTTTCTTCGCAAACTACTATACGGAAGCAACCTGCTTTAGTGGCTATGTCTGCACGTAAAGATTATTCACACAGACGATCGCCCGAGGCTGGAACTCACTTCAGCTCCCTGGTGCCACGAGGCAGCCGTACTAACCACTGAGCCACAATGCCACCCGTACGATTTGGAATGGTTTGTCATCGTTTGTGGTGCAAGTAGCAAAATAGTTGTCAGTTTGTCAACTGGATCGGCTTCAAATGTTCTCAGCAATCTGCAGTAATGTGAACGGAGAGGTCAAATCGAGCTGCTTGTGGCGATGAGGTGCGCTTGCAGCGTGACCTGTTTACATAGGGAGATCAGCTCCCTCCCCATTCTACACAGAGAGTCGGATACAAGTAGAGAGGATATTGAAAGTGGACGATAAAGAAAGGGTGCACGGACGTAATTCACTTTTCACAACTTTTCAGATTGATGTGGAATGCCAAGGAGCGAATCCTGTACGTGAGGGAAACAATGATTCGCATTTATGGGCGAGCGACACGAACACAAGGGGAGGAAATGAATAGGATCTTTCTGTCAAGGCCAACATTTCTTGCCCATCCCGAGATCACCCTGGTGGTGAGCTGCTCATCGAACCGCTGCAGTCCATGTGCTGTCGGTAGCCCCGCGATGCTGTTTGGGCGGGGATTCCAGATTTTGACCCAGTGACACCGGAGGAACAACGATATATTTGCAATTCAGGACAGCGAGTGCCTCGGGAAAGAACTTGCGAATGGTGGTGTTCCCACGGATCTGCTGCCGTCATCCCTCAAGGCTGTGTTGGCCATGGGTTTGGAAGGTTGCTGCCCGAGGAATTCTGGTGAATCTTGTAGATGCCGGGGAAATGACCCTGCCGCCGCCGCTGCTGCTGCTGTCCCCGATCAGCGGGAGAATGACCCTGCTGCTGTCCCCGATCAGCGGGAGAAACCTCTCTGCAGTCGACCTGACGTGCGCTTCCATGGCGGCTCCGGCCCGTGCCATCTGATTGGTCGTCAGCGCGATCTGCGCGGCTAGGTAACAGATGGACAGAAAACCACGGGGAAAGCACAGCGACTGCTGCAAAGTGATCTTCCGATCTGGTCGGAAATCTTGGAAGGTACACGGTAAGGGAATAAACGAACTTTGAATATCATCAAGCTGATGGAAAGGATAGTCGGCAAATATGACCCCCACCGTTGGAGTATTAATGTGCTATCGCTTCTCGGCCTTTTGGCTTGGAATATGTGTAGTTTCTGTTCTTATCAGTTTAATCGCTGATATCTCCCGAACGTGGGAGTGTTTGTATTAAATGGATTTTTGGAGCAGGGAGATGGCTTAAGGGCTTGCTCTGTCCCCTCCATGTATCAGCCTGGTATTGCAGTGTTTCCAGGAATGGTGCAGCCAATGCCTACTAGCCAAGTTCAAAAGCAGGTTAATGGAATGTGAATCTCTTGCCTTTGCTAGTTTGCCGTGTTGATTGCAGTGATTGTTCCATCTATTGTCTTTTCAGTTGCATGAAACTATCATCTTTTGTTACCAGTTTTCTGTCTTATGATCCTGCTCTGCAGTTACCTGACGAAGGTGCAGCACGCTGAAAGCCAGGACAGGGTAACCCCCATATCCGCGGCCCGAACGTGCTACAGGGAACATTCTGGAACCAGGGGGCTGCCAGGAAGGTAACTTTCCAATTTAAATGAATGGGTTTGCCCCTATCCGCCGTTTCGGTCTTCTGCGGTCGGTCTTGGAACGTATCCCACCGATGGTACGGCGGGGGTGGTGGTGACTGCTGTACTTCCAAATAACCCCGTTGAGCTGTAACCTGGTGTTGTGGGATTTTTAACACAGTCAAATCAGGTTGTGGGATCCCATAACTCAGCCAATGTCAAATGGCTATCAGATCAGCCCCCACAATCCCTTCCCCACACCCACCGACGCATCAAATTTATCCGAATATTTTCTTGAACAAGAAAGAAATGGCTTTGGTCTGTTTCCTGAATAGAGTGAAACCCCCATCTCTGTTTGTTTCTTCGCAAACTACTACGCGGAAGCAACCTGCTTTAGTGGCTATGCCTGCACGTAAAGATTATTCACACAGACGATCGCCCGAGGCTGGAACTCACTTCAGCTCCCTGGTGCCACGAGGCAGCCGTACTAACCACTGAGCCACCGTGCCACCCGTACGATTTGGAATGGTTTGTCATCATTTGTGGTGCAAGTAGCAAAATAGTTGTCAGTTTGTCAACTGGATCGGCTTCAAATGTTCTCCGCAATCTGCAGTAATGTGAACGGAGAGGTCAAATCGAGCTGCTTGTGGCGATGAGGTGCACTTGCAGCGTGACCTGTTTACATAGGGAGATCAGCTCCCTCCCCATTCTACACAGAGAGTCGGATACAAGTAGAGAGGATATTGAAAGTGGACGATAAAGAAAGGGTGCACGGACGTAATTCACTTTTCACAACTTTTCAGATTGATGTGGAATGCCAAGGAGCGAATCCTGTACGTGAGGGAAACAATGATTCGCATCAATGGGCAAGCGACACGAACACAAGGGGAGGAAATGAATAGGATCTTTCTGTCAAGGCCAACATTTCTTGCCCATCCCGAGATCACCCTGGTGGTGAGCTGCTCTCTCGCACCGCTGCAGTCCATGTGCTGTCGGTAGCCCCGCGATGCTGTTTGGGCGGGGATTCCAGATTTTGACCCAGTGACACCGGAGGAACAACGATATATTTGCAATTCAGGACAGCGAGTGCCTCGGGAAAGAACTTGCGAATGGTGGTGTTCCCACGGATCTGCTGCCGTCATCCCTCAAGGCTGTGTTGGCCATGGGTTTGGAAGGTTGCTGCCTGAGGAATTCTGGTGAATCTTGTAGATGCCGGGGAAATGACCCTGCCGCCGCCGCCGCCGCTGCTGCTGTCCCCGATCACCGGGAGAATGACCCTGCTGCTGTCCCCGATCAGCGGGAGAAACCTCTCTGCAGTCGACCTGACGTGCGCTTCCATGGCGGCTCCGGCCCGTGCCATCTGATTGGTCGTCAGCGCGATCTACGCGGCTAGGTAACAGATGGACAGAAAACCACGGGGAAAGCACTGCGACTGCTGCAAAGTGATCTTCCGATCTGGTCGGAAATCTTGGAAGGGACACGGTAAGGGAATAAACGAACTTTGAATATCATCAAACTGATGGAAAGGATAGTCGGCAAATATGACCCCCACCGTTGGAGTATTAATGTGCTATCGCTTCTCGGCCTTTTGGCTCGGAATATGTGTAGTTTCTGTTCTTATCAGTTTAATCGCTGATATCTCCCGAACGTGGGAGTGTTTGTATTAAATGGATTTTTGGAGCAGGGAGATGGCTTAAGGGCTTGCTCTGTCCCCTCCATGTATCAGCCTGGTATTGCAGTGTTTCCAGGAATGGTGCAGCCAATGCCTACTAGCCAAGTTCAAAAGCAGGTTAATGGAATGTGAATCTCTTGCCTTTGCTAGTTTGCCGTGTTGATTGCAGTGATTGTTCCATCTCTTGTCTTTTCAGTTGCATGAAACTATCATCTTTTGTTACCAGTTTTCTGTCTTATGATCCTGCTCTGCAGTTACCTGACGAAGGTGCAGCACGCTGAAAGCCAGGACAGGGTAACCCCTCTATCCGTGGCCCGAACGTGCTACAGGGAACATTCTGGAACCAGGGGGCTGCCAGGAAGGTAACTTTCCAATTTAAATGAATGGGTTTGCCCCTATCCGCCGTTTCGGTCTTCTGCGGTCGGTCTTGGAACGTATCCCACCGATGGTACGGCGGGGGTGGTGGTGACTGCTGTACTTCCAAATAACCCCGTTGGCCTGTAACCTGGTGTTGTGGGATTTTTAACACAGTCAAATCAGGTTGTGGGATCCCATAACTCAGCCAATGTCAAATGGCTATCAGATCAGCCCCCACAACCCCTTCCCCACACCCACCGACGCATCAAATTTATCCGAATATTTTCTTGAACAAGAAAGAAATGGCTTTGGTCTGTTTCCTGAATAGAGTGAAACCCCCATCTCTGTTTGTTTCTTCGCAAACTACTACGCGGAAGCAACCTGCTTTAGTGGCTATGCCTGCACGTAAAGATTATTCACACAGACGATCGCCCGAGGCTGGAACTCACTTCAGCTCCCTGGTGCCACGAGGCAGCCGTACTAACCACTGAGCCACCGTGCCACCCGTACGATTTGGAATGGTTTGTCATCATTTGTGGTGCAAGTAGCAAAATAGTTGTCAGTTTGTCAACTGGATCGGCTTCAAATGTTCTCAGCAATCTGCAGTAATGTGAACGGAGAGGTCAAATCGAGCTGCTTGTGGCGATGAGGTGCACTTGCAGCGTGACCTGTTTACATAGGGAGATCAGCTCCCTCCCCATTCTACACAGAGAGTCGGATACAAGTAGAGAGGATATTGAAAGTGGACGATAAAGAAAGGGTGCACGGACGTAATTCACTTTTCACAACTTTTCAGATTGATGTGGAATGCCAAGGAGCGAATCCTGTACGTGAGGGAAACAATGATTCGCATCAATGGGCAAGCGACACGAACACAAGGGGAGGAAATGAATAGGATCTTTCTGTCAAGGCCAACATTTCTTGCCCATCCCGAGATCACCCTGGTGGTGAGTTGCTCTCTCGCACCGCTGCAGTCCATGTGCTGTCGGTAGCCCCGCGATGCTGTTTGGGCGGGGATTCCAGATTTTGACCCAGTGACACCGGAGGAACAACGATATATTTGCAATTCAGGACAGCGAGTGCCTCGGGAAAGAACTTGCGAATGGTGGTGTTCCCACGGATCTGCTGCCGTCATCCCTCAAGGCTGTGTTGGCCATGGGTTTGGAAGGTTGCTGCCCGAGGAATTCTGGTGAATCTTGTAGATGCCGGGGAAATGACCCTGCCGCCGCCGCTGCTGCTGCTGTCCCCGATCAGCGGGAGAATGACCCTGCTGCTGTCCCCGATCAGCGGGAGAAACCTCTCTGCAGTCGACCTGACGTGCGCTTCCATGGCGGCTCCGGCCCGTGCCATCTGATTGGTCGTCAGCGCGATCTGCGCGGCTAGGTAACAGATGGACAGAAAACCACGGGGAAAGCACAGCGACTGCTGCAAAGTGATCTTCCGATCTGGTCGGAAATCTTGGAAGGTACACGGTAAGGGAATAAACGAACTTTGAATATCATCAAGCTGATGGAAAGGATAGTCGGCAAATATGACCCCCACCGTTGGAGTATTAATGTGCTATCGCTTCTCGGCCTTTTGGCTTGGAATATGTGTAGTTTCTGTTCTTATCAGTTTAATCGCTGATATCTCCCGAACGTGGGAGTGTTTGTATTAAATGGATTTTTGGAGCAGGGAGATGGCTTAAGGGCTTGCTCTGTCCCCTCCATGTATCAGCCTGGTATTGCAGTGTTTCCAGGAATGGTGCAGCCAATGCCTACTAGCCAAGTTCAAAAGCAGGTTAATGGAATGTGAATCTCTTGCCTTTGCTAGTTTGCCGTGTTGATTGCAGTGATTGTTCCATCTCTTGTCTTTTCAGTTGCATGAAACTATCATCTTTTGTTACCAGTTTTCTGTCTTATGATCCTGCTCTGCAGTTACCTGACGAAGGTGCAGCACGCTGAAAGCCAGGACAGGGTAACCCCCATATCCGCGGCCCGAACGTGCTACAGGGAACATTCTGGAACCAGGGGGCTGCCAGGAAGGTAACTTTCCAATTTAAATGAATGGGTTTGCCCCTATCCGCCGTTTCGGTCTTCTGCGGTCGGTCTTGGAACGTATCCCACCGATGGTACGGCGGGGGTGGTGGTGACTGCTGTACTTCCAAATAACCCCGTTGAGCTGTAACCTGGTGTTGTGGGATTTTTAACACAGTCAAATCAGGTTGTGGGATCCCATAACTCAGCCAATGTCAAATGGCTATCAGATCAGCCCCCACAATCCCTTCCCCACACCCACCGACGCATCAAATTTATCCGAATATTTTCTTGAACAAGAAAGAAATGGCTTTGGTCTGTTTCCTGAATAGAGTGAAACCCCCATCTCTGTTTGTTTCTTCGCAAACTACTATACGGAAGCAACCTGCTTTAGTGGCTATGTCTGCACGTAAAGATTATTCACACAGACGATCGCCCGAGGCTGGAACTCACTTCAGCTCCCTGGTGCCACGAGGCAGCCGTACTAACCACTGAGCCACAATGCCACCCGTACGATTTGGAATGGTTTGTCATCGTTTGTGGTGCAAGTAGCAAAATAGTTGTCAGTTTGTCAACTGGATCGGCTTCAAATGTTCTCAGCAATCTGCAGTAATGTGAACGGAGAGGTCAAATCGAGCTGCTTGTGGCGATGAGGTGCGCTTGCAGCGTGACCTGTTTACATAGGGAGAT
This sequence comes from Chiloscyllium plagiosum, assembly GCF_037043375.1. Taxonomy (NCBI): domain Eukaryota; kingdom Metazoa; phylum Chordata; class Chondrichthyes; order Orectolobiformes; family Hemiscylliidae; genus Chiloscyllium; species Chiloscyllium plagiosum. The sequence continues at coordinate 21,408,146 of NW_028270171.1, forward strand.
CAGCTCCCTCCCCATTCTACACAGAGAGTCGGATACAAGTAGAGAGGATATTGAAAGTGGACGATAAAGAAAGGGTGCACGGACGTAATTCACTTTTCACAACTTTTCAGATTGATGTGGAATGCCAAGGAGCGAATCCTGTACGTGAGGGAAACAATGATTCGCATTTATGGGCGAGCGACACGAACACAAGGGGAGGAAATGAATAGGATCTTTCTGTCAAGGCCAACATTTCTTGCCCATCCCGAGATCACCCTGGTGGTGAGCTGCTCATCGAACCGCTGCAGTCCATGTGCTGTCGGTAGCCCCGCGATGCTGTTTGGGCGGGGATTCCAGATTTTGACCCAGTGACACCGGAGGAACAACGATATATTTGCAATTCAGGACAGCGAGTGCCTCGGGAAAGAACTTGCGAATGGTGGTGTTCCCACGGATCTGCTGCCGTCATCCCTCAAGGCTGTGTTGGCCATGGGTTTGGAAGGTTGCTGCCCGAGGAATTCTGGTGAATCTTGTAGATGCCGGGGAAATGACCCTGCCGCCGCCGCTGCTGCTGCTGTCCCCGATCAGCGGGAGAATGACCCTGCTGCTGTCCCCGATCAGCGGGAGAAACCTCTCTGCAGTCGACCTGACGTGCGCTTCCATGGCGGCTCCGGCCCGTGCCATCTGATTGGTCGTCAGCGCGATCTGCGCGGCTAGGTAACAGATGGACAGAAAACCACGGGGAAAGCACAGCGACTGCTGCAAAGTGATCTTCCGATCTGGTCGGAAATCTTGGAAGGTACACGGTAAGGGAATAAACGAACTTTGAATATCATCAAGCTGATGGAAAGGATAGTCGGCAAATATGACCCCCACCGTTGGAGTATTAATGTGCTATCGCTTCTCGGCCTTTTGGCTCGGAATATGTGTAGTTTCTGTTCTTATCAGTTTAATCGCTGATATCTCCCGAACGTGGGAGTGTTTGTATTAAATGGATTTTTGGAGCAGGGAGATGGCTTAAGGGCTTGCTCTGTCCCCTCCATGTATCAGCCTGGTATTGCAGTGTTTCCAGGAATGGTGCAGCCAATGCCTACTAGCCAAGTTCAAAAGCAGGTTAATGGAATGTGAATCTCTTGCCTTTGCTAGTTTGCCGTGTTGATTGCAGTGATTGTTCCATCTATTGTCTTTTCAGTTGCATGAAACTATCATCTTTTGTTACCAGTTTTCTGTCTTATGATCCTGCTCTGCAGTTACCTGACGAAGGTGCAGCACGCTGAAAGCCAGGACAGGGTAACCCCCATATCCGCGGCCCGAACGTGCTACAGGGAACATTCTGGAACCAGGGGGCTGCCAGGAAGGTAACTTTCCAATTTAAATGAATGGGTTTGCCCCTATCCGCCGTTTCGGTCTTCTGCGGTCGGTCTTGGAACGTATCCCACCGATGGTACGGCGGGGGTGGTGGTGACTGCTGTACTTCCAAATAACCCCGTTGAGCTGTAACCTGGTGTTGTGGGATTTTTAACACAGTCAAATCAGGTTGTGGGATCCCATAACTCAGCCAATGTCAAATGGCTATCAGATCAGCCCCCACAATCCCTTCCCCACACCCACCGACGCATCAAATTTATCCGAATATTTTCTTGAACAAGAAAGAAATGGCTTTGGTCTGTTTCCTGAATAGAGTGAAACCCCCATCTCTGTTTGTTTCTTCGCAAACTACTATACGGAAGCAACCTGCTTTAGTGGCTATGTCTGCACGTAAAGATTATTCACACAGACGATCGCCCGAGGCTGGAACTCACTTCAGCTCCCTGGTGCCACGAGGCAGCCGTACTAACCACTGAGCCACAATGCCACCCGTACGATTTGGAATGGTTTGTCATCGTTTGTGGTGCAAGTAGCAAAATAGTTGTCAGTTTGTCAACTGGATCGGCTTCAAATGTTCTCAGCAATCTGCAGTAATGTGAACGGAGAGGTCAAATCGAGCTGCTTGTGGCGATGAGGTGCGCTTGCAGCGTGACCTGTTTACATAGGGAGATCAGCTCCCTCCCCATTCTACACAGAGAGTCGGATACAAGTAGAGAGGATATTGAAAGTGGACGATAAAGAAAGGGTGCACGGACGTAATTCACTTTTCACAACTTTTCAGATTGATGTGGAATGCCAAGGAGCGAATCCTGTACGTGAGGGAAACAATGATTCGCATCAATGGGCAAGCGACACGAACACAAGGGGAGGAAATGAATAGGATCTTTCTGTCAAGGCCAACATTTCTTGCCCATCCCGAGATCACCCTGGTGGTGAGCTGCTCTCTCGCACCGCTGCAGTCCATGTGCTGTCGGTAGCCCCGCGATGCTGTTTGGGCGGGGATTCCAGATTTTGACCCAGTGACACCGGAGGAACAACGATATATTTGCAATTCAGGACAGCGAGTGCCTCGGGAAAGAACTTGCGAATGGTGGTGTTCCCACGGATCTGCTGCCGTCATCCCTCAAGGCTGTGTTGGCCATGGGTTTGGAAGGTTGCTGCCTGAGGAATTCTGGTGAATCTTGTAGATGCCGGGGAAATGACCCTGCCGCCGCCGCCGCCGCTGCTGCTGTCCCCGATCACCGGGAGAATGACCCTGCTGCTGTCCCCGATCAGCGGGAGAAACCTCTCTGCAGTCGACCTGACGTGCGCTTCCATGGCGGCTCCGGCCCGTGCCATCTGATTGGTCGTCAGCGCGATCTACGCGGCTAGGTAACAGATGGACAGAAAACCACGGGGAAAGCACTGCGACTGCTGCAAAGTGATCTTCCGATCTGGTCGGAAATCTTGGAAGGGACACGGTAAGGGAATAAACGAACTTTGAATATCATCAAACTGATGGAAAGGATAGTCGGCAAATATGACCCCCACCGTTGGAGTATTAATGTGCTATCGCTTCTCGGCCTTTTGGCTCGGAATATGTGTAGTTTCTGTTCTTATCAGTTTAATCGCTGATATCTCCCGAACGTGGGAGTGTTTGTATTAAATGGATTTTTGGAGCAGGGAGATGGCTTAAGGGCTTGCTCTGTCCCCTCCATGTATCAGCCTGGTATTGCAGTGTTTCCAGGAATGGTGCAGCCAATGCCTACTAGCCAAGTTCAAAAGCAGGTTAATGGAATGTGAATCTCTTGCCTTTGCTAGTTTGCCGTGTTGATTGCAGTGATTGTTCCATCTCTTGTCTTTTCAGTTGCATGAAACTATCATCTTTTGTTACCAGTTTTCTGTCTTATGATCCTGCTCTGCAGTTACCTGACGAAGGTGCAGCACGCTGAAAGCCAGGACAGGGTAACCCCTCTATCCGTGGCCCGAACGTGCTACAGGGAACATTCTGGAACCAGGGGGCTGCCAGGAAGGTAACTTTCCAATTTAAATGAATGGGTTTGCCCCTATCCGCCGTTTCGGTCTTCTGCGGTCGGTCTTGGAACGTATCCCACCGATGGTACGGCGGGGGTGGTGGTGACTGCTGTACTTCCAAATAACCCCGTTGGCCTGTAACCTGGTGTTGTGGGATTTTTAACACAGTCAAATCAGGTTGTGGGATCCCATAACTCAGCCAATGTCAAATGGCTATCAGATCAGCCCCCACAACCCCTTCCCCACACCCACCGACGCATCAAATTTATCCGAATATTTTCTTGAACAAGAAAGAAATGGCTTTGGTCTGTTTCCTGAATAGAGTGAAACCCCCATCTCTGTTTGTTTCTTCGCAAACTACTACGCGGAAGCAACCTGCTTTAGTGGCTATGCCTGCACGTAAAGATTATTCACACAGACGATCGCCCGAGGCTGGAACTCACTTCAGCTCCCTGGTGCCACGAGGCAGCCGTACTAACCACTGAGCCACCGTGCCACCCGTACGATTTGGAATGGTTTGTCATCATTTGTGGTGCAAGTAGCAAAATAGTTGTCAGTTTGTCAACTGGATCGGCTTCAAATGTTCTCAGCAATCTGCAGTAATGTGAACGGAGAGGTCAAATCGAGCTGCTTGTGGCGATGAGGTGCACTTGCAGCGTGACCTGTTTACATAGGGAGATCAGCTCCCTCCCCATTCTACACAGAGAGTCGGATACAAGTAGAGAGGATATTGAAAGTGGACGATAAAGAAAGGGTGCACGGACGTAATTCACTTTTCACAACTTTTCAGATTGATGTGGAATGCCAAGGAGCGAATCCTGTACGTGAGGGAAACAATGATTCGCATCAATGGGCAAGCGACACGAACACAAGGGGAGGAAATGAATAGGATCTTTCTGTCAAGGCCAACATTTCTTGCCCATCCCGAGATCACCCTGGTGGTGAGTTGCTCTCTCGCACCGCTGCAGTCCATGTGCTGTCGGTAGCCCCGCGATGCTGTTTGGGCGGGGATTCCAGATTTTGACCCAGTGACACCGGAGGAACAACGATATATTTGCAATTCAGGACAGCGAGTGCCTCGGGAAAGAACTTGCGAATGGTGGTGTTCCCACGGATCTGCTGCCGTCATCCCTCAAGGCTGTGTTGGCCATGGGTTTGGAAGGTTGCTGCCCGAGGAATTCTGGTGAATCTTGTAGATGCCGGGGAAATGACCCTGCCGCCGCCGCTGCTGCTGCTGTCCCCGATCAGCGGGAGAATGACCCTGCTGCTGTCCCCGATCAGCGGGAGAAACCTCTCTGCAGTCGACCTGACGTGCGCTTCCATGGCGGCTCCGGCCCGTGCCATCTGATTGGTCGTCAGCGCGATCTGCGCGGCTAGGTAACAGATGGACAGAAAACCACGGGGAAAGCACAGCGACTGCTGCAAAGTGATCTTCCGATCTGGTCGGAAATCTTGGAAGGTACACGGTAAGGGAATAAACGAACTTTGAATATCATCAAGCTGATGGAAAGGATAGTCGGCAAATATGACCCCCACCGTTGGAGTATTAATGTGCTATCGCTTCTCGGCCTTTTGGCTTGGAATATGTGTAGTTTCTGTTCTTATCAGTTTAATCGCTGATATCTCCCGAACGTGGGAGTGTTTGTATTAAATGGATTTTTGGAGCAGGGAGATGGCTTAAGGGCTTGCTCTGTCCCCTCCATGTATCAGCCTGGTATTGCAGTGTTTCCAGGAATGGTGCAGCCAATGCCTACTAGCCAAGTTCAAAAGCAGGTTAATGGAATGTGAATCTCTTGCCTTTGCTAGTTTGCCGTGTTGATTGCAGTGATTGTTCCATCTCTTGTCTTTTCAGTTGCATGAAACTATCATCTTTTGTTACCAGTTTTCTGTCTTATGATCCTGCTCTGCAGTTACCTGACGAAGGTGCAGCACGCTGAAAGCCAGGACAGGGTAACCCCCATATCCGCGGCCCGAACGTGCTACAGGGAACATTCTGGAACCAGGGGGCTGCCAGGAAGGTAACTTTCCAATTTAAATGAATGGGTTTGCCCCTATCCGCCGTTTCGGTCTTCTGCGGTCGGTCTTGGAACGTATCCCACCGATGGTACGGCGGGGGTGGTGGTGACTGCTGTACTTCCAAATAACCCCGTTGAGCTGTAACCTGGTGTTGTGGGATTTTTAACACAGTCAAATCAGGTTGTGGGATCCCATAACTCAGCCAATGTCAAATGGCTATCAGATCAGCCCCCACAATCCCTTCCCCACACCCACCGACGCATCAAATTTATCCGAATATTTTCTTGAACAAGAAAGAAATGGCTTTGGTCTGTTTCCTGAATAGAGTGAAACCCCCATCTCTGTTTGTTTCTTCGCAAACTACTATACGGAAGCAACCTGCTTTAGTGGCTATGTCTGCACGTAAAGATTATTCACACAGACGATCGCCCGAGGCTGGAACTCACTTCAGCTCCCTGGTGCCACGAGGCAGCCGTACTAACCACTGAGCCACAATGCCACCCGTACGATTTGGAATGGTTTGTCATCGTTTGTGGTGCAAGTAGCAAAATAGTTGTCAGTTTGTCAACTGGATCGGCTTCAAATGTTCTCAGCAATCTGCAGTAATGTGAACGGAGAGGTCAAATCGAGCTGCTTGTGGCGATGAGGTGCGCTTGCAGCGTGACCTGTTTACATAGGGAGATCAGCTCCCTCCCCATTCTACACAGAGAGTCGGATACAAGTAGAGAGGATATTGAAAGTGGACGATAAAGAAAGGGTGCACGGACGTAATTCACTTTTCACAACTTTTCAGATTGATGTGGAATGCCAAGGAGCGAATCCTGTACGTGAGGGAAACAATGATTCGCATTTATGGGCGAGCGACACGAACACAAGGGGAGGAAATGAATAGGATCTTTCTGTCAAGGCCAACATTTCTTGCCCATCCCGAGATCACCCTGGTGGTGAGCTGCTCATCGAACCGCTGCAGTCCATGTGCTGTCGGTAGCCCCGCGATGCTGTTTGGGCGGGGATTCCAGATTTTGACCCAGTGACACCGGAGGAACAACGATATATTTGCAATTCAGGACAGCGAGTGCCTCGGGAAAGAACTTGCGAATGGTGGTGTTCCCACGGATCTGCTGCCGTCATCCCTCAAGGCTGTGTTGGCCATGGGTTTGGAAGGTTGCTGCCCGAGGAATTCTGGTGAATCTTGTAGATGCCGGGGAAATGACCCTGCCGCCGCCGCTGCTGCTGCTGTCCCCGATCAGCGGGAGAATGACCCTGCTGCTGTCCCCGATCAGCGGGAGAAACCTCTCTGCAGTCGACCTGACGTGCGCTTCCATGGCGGCTCCGGCCCGTGCCATCTGATTGGTCGTCAGCGCGATCTGCGCGGCTAGGTAACAGATGGACAGAAAACCACGGGGAAAGCACAGCGACTGCTGCAAAGTGATCTTCCGATCTGGTCGGAAATCTTGGAAGGTACACGGTAAGGGAATAAACGAACTTTGAATATCATCAAGCTGATGGAAAGGATAGTCGGCAAATATGACCCCCACCGTTGGAGTATTAATGTGCTATCGCTTCTCGGCCTTTTGGCTCGGAATATGTGTAGTTTCTGTTCTTATCAGTTTAATCGCTGATATCTCCCGAACGTGGGAGTGTTTGTATTAAATGGATTTTTGGAGCAGGGAGATGGCTTAAGGGCTTGCTCTGTCCCCTCCATGTATCAGCCTGGTATTGCAGTGTTTCCAGGAATGGTGCAGCCAATGCCTACTAGCCAAGTTCAAAAGCAGGTTAATGGAATGTGAATCTCTTGCCTTTGCTAGTTTGCCGTGTTGATTGCAGTGATTGTTCCATCTATTGTCTTTTCAGTTGCATGAAACTATCATCTTTTGTTACCAGTTTTCTGTCTTATGATCCTGCTCTGCAGTTACCTGACGAAGGTGCAGCACGCTGAAAGCCAGGACAGGGTAACCCCCATATCCGCGGCCCGAACGTGCTACAGGGAACATTCTGGAACCAGGGGGCTGCCAGGAAGGTAACTTTCCAATTTAAATGAATGGGTTTGCCCCTATCCGCCGTTTCGGTCTTCTGCGGTCGGTCTTGGAACGTATCCCACCGATGGTACGGCGGGGGTGGTGGTGACTGCTGTACTTCCAAATAACCCCGTTGAGCTGTAACCTGGTGTTGTGGGATTTTTAACACAGTCAAATCAGGTTGTGGGATCCCATAACTCAGCCAATGTCAAATGGCTATCAGATCAGCCCCCACAATCCCTTCCCCACACCCACCGACGCATCAAATTTATCCGAATATTTTCTTGAACAAGAAAGAAATGGCTTTGGTCTGTTTCCTGAATAGAGTGAAACCCCCATCTCTGTTTGTTTCTTCGCAAACTACTATACGGAAGCAACCTGCTTTAGTGGCTATGTCTGCACGTAAAGATTATTCACACAGACGATCGCCCGAGGCTGGAACTCACTTCAGCTCCCTGGTGCCACGAGGCAGCCGTACTAACCACTGAGCCACAATGCCACCCGTACGATTTGGAATGGTTTGTCATCGTTTGTGGTGCAAGTAGCAAAATAGTTGTCAGTTTGTCAACTGGATCGGCTTCAAATGTTCTCAGCAATCTGCAGTAATGTGAACGGAGAGGTCAAATCGAGCTGCTTGTGGCGATGAGGTGCGCTTGCAGCGTGACCTGTTTACATAGGGAGATCAGCTCCCTCCCCATTCTACACAGAGAGTCGGATACAAGTAGAGAGGATATTGAAAGTGGACGATAAAGAAAGGGTGCACGGACGTAATTCACTTTTCACAACTTTTCAGATTGATGTGGAATGCCAAGGAGCGAATCCTGTACGTGAGGGAAACAATGATTCGCATTTATGGGCGAGCGACACGAACACAAGGGGAGGAAATGAATAGGATCTTTCTGTCAAGGCCAACATTTCTTGCCCATCCCGAGATCACCCTGGTGGTGAGCTGCTCTCTCGAACCGCTGCAGTCCATGTGCTGTCGGTAGCCCCGCGATGCTGTTTGGGCGGGGATTCCAGATTTTGACCCAGTGACACCGGAGGAACAACGATATATTTGCAATTCAGGACAGCGAGTGCCTCGGGAAAGAACTTGCGAATGGTGGTGTTCCCACGGATCTGCTGCCGTCATCCCTCAAGGCTGTGTTGGCCATGGGTTTGGAAGGTTGCTGCCTGAGGAATTCTGGTGAATCTTGTAGATGCCGGGGAAATGACCCTGCCGCCGCCGCCGCCGCTGCTGCTGTCCCCGATCAGCGGGAGAATGACCCTGCTGCTGTCCCCGATCAGCGGGAGAAACCTCTCTGCAGTCGACCTGACGTGCGCTTCCATGGCGGCTCCGGCCCGTGCCATCTGATTGGTCGTCAGCGCGATCTGCGCGGCTAGGTAACAGATGGACAGAAAACCACGGGGAAAGCACAGCGACTGCTGCAAAGTGATCTTCCGATCTGGTCGGAAATCTTGGAAGGTACACGGTAAGGGAATAAACGAACTTTGAATATCATCAAGCTGATGGAAAGGATAGTCGGCAAATATGACCCCCACCGTTGGAGTATTAATGTGCTATCGCTTCTCGGCCTTTTGGCTTGGAATATGTGTAGTTTCTGTTCTTATCAGTTTAATCGCTGATATCTCCCGAACGTGGGAGTGTTTGTATTAAATGGATTTTTGGAGCAGGGAGATGGCTTAAGGGCTTGCTCTGTCCCCTCCATGTATCAGCCTGGTATTGCAGTGTTTCCAGGAATGGTGCAGCCAATGCCTACTAGCCAAGTTCAAAAGCAGGTTAATGGAATGTGAATCTCTTGCCTTTGCTAGTTTGCCGTGTTGATTGCAGTGATTGTTCCATCTATTGTCTTTTCAGTTGCATGAAACTATCATCTTTTGTTACCAGTTTTCTGTCTTATGATCCTGCTCTGCAGTTACCTGACGAAGGTGCAGCACGCTGAAAGCCAGGACAGGGTAACCCCCATATCCGCGGCCCGAACGTGCTACAGGGAACATTCTGGAACCAGGGGGCTGCCAGGAAGGTAACTTTCCAATTTAAATGAATGGGTTTGCCCCTATCCGCCGTTTCGGTCTTCTGCGGTCGGTCTTGGAACGTATCCCACCGATGGTACGGCGGGGGTGGTGGTGACTGCTGTACTTCCAAATAACCCCGTTGAGCTGTAACCTGGTGTTGTGGGATTTTTAACACAGTCAAATCAGGTTGTGGGATCCCATAACTCAGCCAATGTCAAATGGCTATCAGATCAGCCCCCACAATCCCTTCCCCACACCCACCGACGCATCAAATTTATCCGAATATTTTCTTGAACAAGAAAGAAATGGCTTTGGTCTGTTTCCTGAATAGAGTGAAACCCCCATCTCTGTTTGTTTCTTCGCAAACTACTATACGGAAGCAACCTGCTTTAGTGGCTATGTCTGCACGTAAAGATTATTCACACAGACGATCGCCCGAGGCTGGAACTCACTTCAGCTCCCTGGTGCCACGAGGCAGCCGTACTAACCACTGAGCCACAATGCCACCCGTACGATTTGGAATGGTTTGTCATCGTTTGTGGTGCAAGTAGCAAAATAGTTGTCAGTTTGTCAACTGGATCGGCTTCAAATGTTCTCAGCAATCTGCAGTAATGTGAACGGAGAGGTCAAATCGAGCTGCTTGTGGCGATGAGGTGCGCTTGCAGCGTGACCTGTTTACATAGGGAGATCAGCTCCCTCCCCATTCTACACAGAGAGTCGGATACAAGTAGAGAGGATATTGAAAGTGGACGATAAAGAAAGGGTGCACGGACGTAATTCACTTTTCACAACTTTTCAGATTGATGTGGAATGCCAAGGAGCGAATCCTGTACGTGAGGGAAACAATGATTCGCATTTATGGGCGAGCGACACGAACACAAGGGGAGGAAATGAATAGGATCTTTCTGTCAAGGCCAACATTTCTTGCCCATCCCGAGATCACCCTGGTGGTGAGCTGCTCATCGAACCGCTGCAGTCCATGTGCTGTCGGTAGCCCCGCGATGCTGTTTGGGCGGGGATTCCAGATTTTGACCCAGTGACACCGGAGGAACAACGATATATTTGCAATTCAGGACAGCGAGTGCCTCGGGAAAGAACTTGCGAATGGTGGTGTTCCCACGGATCTGCTGCCGTCATCCCTCAAGGCTGTGTTGGCCATGGGTTTGGAAGGTTGCTGCCCGAGGAATTCTGGTGAATCTTGTAGATGCCGGGGAAATGACCCTGCCGCCGCCGCTGCTGCTGCTGTCCCCGATCAGCGGGAGAATGACCCTGCTGCTGTCCCCGATCAGCGGGAGAAACCTCTCTGCAGTCGACCTGACGTGCGCTTCCATGGCGGCTCCGGCCCGTGCCATCTGATTGGTCGTCAGCGCGATCTGCGCGGCTAGGTAACAGATGGACAGAAAACCACGGGGAAAGCACAGCGACTGCTGCAAAGTGATCTTCCGATCTGGTCGGAAATCTTGGAAGGTACACGGTAAGGGAATAAACGAACTTTGAATATCATCAAGCTGATGGAAAGGATAGTCGGCAAATATGACCCCCACCGTTGGAGTATTAATGTGCTATCGCTTCTCGGCCTTTTGGCTCGGAATATGTGTAGTTTCTGTTCTTATCAGTTTAATCGCTGATATCTCCCGAACGTGGGAGTGTTTGTATTAAATGGATTTTTGGAGCAGGGAGATGGCTTAAGGGCTTGCTCTGTCCCCTCCATGTATCAGCCTGGTATTGCAGTGTTTCCAGGAATGGTGCAGCCAATGCCTACTAGCCAAGTTCAAAAGCAGGTTAATGGAATGTGAATCTCTTGCCTTTGCTAGTTTGCCGTGTTGATTGCAGTGATTGTTCCATCTATTGTCTTTTCAGTTGCATGAAACTATCATCTTTTGTTACCAGTTTTCTGTCTTATGATCCTGCTCTGCAGTTACCTGACGAAGGTGCAGCACGCTGAAAGCCAGGACAGGGTAACCCCCATATCCGCGGCCCGAACGTGCTACAGGGAACATTCTGGAACCAGGGGGCTGCCAGGAAGGTAACTTTCCAATTTAAATGAATGGGTTTGCCCCTATCCGCCGTTTCGGTCTTCTGCGGTCGGTCTTGGAACGTATCCCACCGATGGTACGGCGGGGGTGGTGGTGACTGCTGTACTTCCAAATAACCCCGTTGAGCTGTAACCTGGTGTTGTGGGATTTTTAACACAGTCAAATCAGGTTGTGGGATCCCATAACTCAGCCAATGTCAAATGGCTATCAGATCAGCCCCCACAATCCCTTCCCCACACCCACCGACGCATCAAATTTATCCGAATATTTTCTTGAACAAGAAAGAAATGGCTTTGGTCTGTTTCCTGAATAGAGTGAAACCCCCATCTCTGTTTGTTTCTTCGCAAACTACTATACGGAAGCAACCTGCTTTAGTGGCTATGTCTGCACGTAAAGATTATTCACACAGACGATCGCCCGAGGCTGGAACTCACTTCAGCTCCCTGGTGCCACGAGGCAGCCGTACTAACCACTGAGCCACAATGCCACCCGTACGATTTGGAATGGTTTGTCATCGTTTGTGGTGCAAGTAGCAAAATAGTTGTCAGTTTGTCAACTGGATCGGCTTCAAATGTTCTCAGCAATCTGCAGTAATGTGAACGGAGAGGTCAAATCGAGCTGCTTGTGGCGATGAGGTGCGCTTGCAGCGTGACCTGTTTACATAGGGAGATCAGCTCCCTCCCCATTCTACACAGAGAGTCGGATACAAGTAGAGAGGATATTGAAAGTGGACGATAAAGAAAGGGTGCACGGACGTAATTCACTTTTCACAACTTTTCAGATTGATGTGGAATGCCAAGGAGCGAATCCTGTACGTGAGGGAAACAATGATTCGCATTTATGGGCGAGCGACACGAACACAAGGGGAGGAAATGAATAGGATCTTTCTGTCAAGGCCAACATTTCTTGCCCATCCCGAGATCACCCTGGTGGTGAGCTGCTCATCGAACCGCTGCAGTCCATGTGCTGTCGGTAGCCCCGCGATGCTGTTTGGGCGGGGATTCCAGATTTTGACCCAGTGACACCGGAGGAACAACGATATATTTGCAATTCAGGACAGCGAGTGCCTCGGGAAAGAACTTGCGAATGGTGGTGTTCCCACGGATCTGCTGCCGTCATCCCTCAAGGCTGTGTTGGCCATGGGTTTGGAAGGTTGCTGCCCGAGGAATTCTGGTGAATCTTGTAGATGCCGGGGAAATGACCCTGCCGCCGCCGCTGCTGCTGCTGTCCCCGATCAGCGGGAGAATGACCCTGCTGCTGTCCCCGATCAGCGGGAGAAACCTCTCTGCAGTCGACCTGACGTGCGCTTCCATGGCGGCTCCGGCCCGTGCCATCTGATTGGTCGTCAGCGCGATCTGCGCGGCTAGGTAACAGATGGACAGAAAACCACGGGGAAAGCACAGCGACTGCTGCAAAGTGATCTTCCGATCTGGTCGGAAATCTTGGAAGGTACACGGTAAGGGAATAAACGAACTTTGAATATCATCAAGCTGATGGAAAGGATAGTCGGCAAATATGACCCCCACCGTTGGAGTATTAATGTGCTATCGCTTCTCGGCCTTTTGGCTCGGAATATGTGTAGTTTCTGTTCTTATCAGTTTAATCGCTGATATCTCCCGAACGTGGGAGTGTTTGTATTAAATGGATTTTTGGAGCAGGGAGATGGCTTAAGGGCTTGCTCTGTCCCCTCCATGTATCAGCCTGGTATTGCAGTGTTTCCAGGAATGGTGCAGCCAATGCCTACTAGCCAAGTTCAAAAGCAGGTTAATGGAATGTGAATCTCTTGCCTTTGCTAGTTTGCCGTGTTGATTGCAGTGATTGTTCCATCTATTGTCTTTTCAGTTGCATGAAACTATCATCTTTTGTTACCAGTTTTCTGTCTTATGATCCTGCTCTGCAGTTACCTGACGAAGGTGCAGCACGCTGAAAGCCAGGACAGGGTAACCCCCATATCCGCGGCCCGAACGTGCTACAGGGAACATTCTGGAACCAGGGGGCTGCCAGGAAGGTAACTTTCCAATTTAAATGAATGGGTTTGCCCCTATCCGCCGTTTCGGTCTTCTGCGGTCGGTCTTGGAACGTATCCCACCGATGGTACGGCGGGGGTGGTGGTGACTGCTGTACTTCCAAATAACCCCGTTGAGCTGTAACCTGGTGTTGTGGGATTTTTAACACAGTCAAATCAGGTTGTGGGATCCCATAACTCAGCCAATGTCAAATGGCTATCAGATCAGCCCCCACAATCCCTTCCCCACACCCACCGACGCATCAAATTTATCCGAATATTTTCTTGAACAAGAAAGAAATGGCTTTGGTCTGTTTCCTGAATAGAGTGAAACCCCCATCTCTGTTTGTTTCTTCGCAAACTACTATACGGAAGCAACCTGCTTTAGTGGCTATGTCTGCACGTAAAGATTATTCACACAGACGATCGCCCGAGGCTGGAACTCACTTCAGCTCCCTGGTGCCACGAGGCAGCCGTACTAACCACTGAGCCACAATGCCACCCGTACGATTTGGAATGGTTTGTCATCGTTTGTGGTGCAAGTAGCAAAATAGTTGTCAGTTTGTCAACTGGATCGGCTTCAAATGTTCTCAGCAATCTGCAGTAATGTGAACGGAGAGGTCAAATCGAGCTGCTTGTGGCGATGAGGTGCGCTTGCAGTGTGACCTGTTTACATAGGGAGATCAGCTCCCTCCCCATTCTACACAGAGAGTCGGATACAAGTAGAGAGGATATTGAAAGTGGACGATAAAGAAAGGGTGCACGGACGTAATTCACTTTTCACAACTTTTCAGATTGATGTGGAATGCCAAGGAGCGAATCCTGTACGTGAGGGAAACAATGATTCGCATTTATGGGCGAGCGACACGAACACAAGGGGAGGAAATGAATAGGATCTTTCTGTCAAGGCCAACATTTCTTGCCCATCCCGAGATCACCCTGGTGGTGAGCTGCTCTCTCGAACCGCTGCAGTCCATGTGCTGTCGGTAGCCCCGCGATGCTGTTTGGGCGGGGATTCCAGATTTTGACCCAGTGACACCGGAGGAACAACGATATATTTGCAATTCAGGACAGCGAGTGCCTCGGGAAAGAACTTGCGAATGGTGGTGTTCCCACGGATCTGCTGCCGTCATCCCTCAAGGCTGTGTTGGCCATGGGTTTGGAAGGTTGCTGCCTGAGGAATTCTGGTGAATCTTGTAGATGCCGGGGAAATGACCCTGCCGCCGCCGCCGCCGCTGCTGCTGTCCCCGATCAGCGGGAGAATGACCCTGCTGCTGTCCCCGATCAGCGGGAGAAACCTCTCTGCAGTCGACCTGACGTGCGCTTCCATGGCGGCTCCGGCCCGTGCCATCTGATTGGTCGTCAGCGCGATCTGCGCGGCTAGGTAACAGATGGACAGAAAACCACGGGGAAAGCACAGCGACTGCTGCAAAGTGATCTTCCGATCTGGTCGGAAATCTTGGAAGGTACACGGTAAGGGAATAAACGAACTTTGAATATCATCAAGCTGATGGAAAGGATAGTCGGCAAATATGACCCCCACCGTTGGAGTATTAATGTGCTATCGCTTCTCGGCCTTTTGGCTTGGAATATGTGTAGTTTCTGTTCTTATCAGTTTAATCGCTGATATCTCCCGAACGTGGGAGTGTTTGTATTAAATGGATTTTTGGAGCAGGGAGATGGCTTAAGGGCTTGCTCTGTCCCCTCCATGTATCAGCCTGGTATTGCAGTGTTTCCAGGAATGGTGCAGCCAATGCCTACTAGCCAAGTTCAAAAGCAGGTTAATGGAATGTGAATCTCTTGCCTTTGCTAGTTTGCCGTGTTGATTGCAGTGATTGTTCCATCTATTGTCTTTTCAGTTGCATGAAACTATCATCTTTTGTTACCAGTTTTCTGTCTTATGATCCTGCTCTGCAGTTACCTGACGAAGGTGCAGCACGCTGAAAGCCAGGACAGGGTAACCCCCATATCCGCGGCCCGAACGTGCTACAGGGAACATTCTGGAACCAGGGGGCTGCCAGGAAGGTAACTTTCCAATTTAAATGAATGGGTTTGCCCCTATCCGCCGTTTCGGTCTTCTGCGGTCGGTCTTGGAACGTATCCCACCGATGGTACGGCGGGGGTGGTGGTGACTGCTGTACTTCCAAATAACCCCGTTGAGCTGTAACCTGGTGTTGTGGGATTTTTAACACAGTCAAATCAGGTTGTGGGATCCCATAACTCAGCCAATGTCAAATGGCTATCAGATCAGCCCCCACAATCCCTTCCCCACACCCACCGACGCATCAAATTTATCCGAATATTTTCTTGAACAAGAAAGAAATGGCTTTGGTCTGTTTCCTGAATAGAGTGAAACCCCCATCTCTGTTTGTTTCTTCGCAAACTACTATACGGAAGCAACCTGCTTTAGTGGCTATGTCTGCACGTAAAGATTATTCACACAGACGATCGCCCGAGGCTGGAACTCACTTCAGCTCCCTGGTGCCACGAGGCAGCCGTACTAACCACTGAGCCACAATGCCACCCGTACGATTTGGAATGGTTTGTCATCGTTTGTGGTGCAAGTAGCAAAATAGTTGTCAGTTTGTCAACTGGATCGGCTTCAAATGTTCTCAGCAATCTGCAGTAATGTGAACGGAGAGGTCAAATCGAGCTGCTTGTGGCGATGAGGTGCGCTTGCAGCGTGACCTGTTTACATAGGGAGATCAGCTCCCTCCCCATTCTACACAGAGAGTCGGATACAAGTAGAGAGGATATTGAAAGTGGACGATAAAGAAAGGGTGCACGGACGTAATTCACTTTTCACAACTTTTCAGATTGATGTGGAATGCCAAGGAGCGAATCCTGTACGTGAGGGAAACAATGATTCGCATTTATGGGCGAGCGACACGAACACAAGGGGAGGAAATGAATAGGATCTTTCTGTCAAGGCCAACATTTCTTGCCCATCCCGAGATCACCCTGGTGGTGAGCTGCTCATCGAACCGCTGCAGTCCATGTGCTGTCGGTAGCCCCGCGATGCTGTTTGGGCGGGGATTCCAGATTTTGACCCAGTGACACCGGAGGAACAACGATATATTTGCAATTCAGGACAGCGAGTGCCTCGGGAAAGAACTTGCGAATGGTGGTGTTCCCACGGATCTGCTGCCGTCATCCCTCAAGGCTGTGTTGGCCATGGGTTTGGAAGGTTGCTGCCCGAGGAATTCTGGTGAATCTTGTAGATGCCGGGGAAATGACCCTGCCGCCGCCGCTGCTGCTGCTGTCCCCGATCAGCGGGAGAATGACCCTGCTGCTGTCCCCGATCAGCGGGAGAAACCTCTCTGCAGTCGACCTGACGTGCGCTTCCATGGCGGCTCCGGCCCGTGCCATCTGATTGGTCGTCAGCGCGATCTGCGCGGCTAGGTAACAGATGGACAGAAAACCACGGGGAAAGCACAGCGACTGCTGCAAAGTGATCTTCCGATCTGGTCGGAAATCTTGGAAGGTACACGGTAAGGGAATAAACGAACTTTGAATATCATCAAGCTGATGGAAAGGATAGTCGGCAAATATGACCCCCACCGTTGGAGTATTAATGTGCTATCGCTTCTCGGCCTTTTGGCTCGGAATATGTGTAGTTTCTGTTCTTATCAGTTTAATCGCTGATATCTCCCGAACGTGGGAGTGTTTGTATTAAATGGATTTTTGGAGCAGGGAGATGGCTTAAGGGCTTGCTCTGTCCCCTCCATGTATCAGCCTGGTATTGCAGTGTTTCCAGGAATGGTGCAGCCAATGCCTACTAGCCAAGTTCAAAAGCAGGTTAATGGAATGTGAATCTCTTGCCTTTGCTAGTTTGCCGTGTTGATTGCAGTGATTGTTCCATCTATTGTCTTTTCAGTTGCATGAAACTATCATCTTTTGTTACCAGTTTTCTGTCTTATGATCCTGCTCTGCAGTTACCTGACGAAGGTGCAGCACGCTGAAAGCCAGGACAGGGTAACCCCCATATCCGCGGCCCGAACGTGCTACAGGGAACATTCTGGAACCAGGGGGCTGCCAGGAAGGTAACTTTCCAATTTAAATGAATGGGTTTGCCCCTATCCGCCGTTTCGGTCTTCTGCGGTCGGTCTTGGAACGTATCCCACCGATGGTACGGCGGGGGTGGTGGTGACTGCTGTACTTCCAAATAACCCCGTTGAGCTGTAACCTGGTGTTGTGGGATTTTTAACACAGTCAAATCAGGTTGTGGGATCCCATAACTCAGCCAATGTCAAATGGCTATCAGATCAGCCCCCACAATCCCTTCCCCACACCCACCGACGCATCAAATTTATCCGAATATTTTCTTGAACAAGAAAGAAATGGCTTTGGTCTGTTTCCTGAATAGAGTGAAACCCCCATCTCTGTTTGTTTCTTCGCAAACTACTATACGGAAGCAACCTGCTTTAGTGGCTATGTCTGCACGTAAAGATTATTCACACAGACGATCGCCCGAGGCTGGAACTCACTTCAGCTCCCTGGTGCCACGAGGCAGCCGTACTAACCACTGAGCCACAATGCCACCCGTACGATTTGGAATGGTTTGTCATCGTTTGTGGTGCAAGTAGCAAAATAGTTGTCAGTTTGTCAACTGGATCGGCTTCAAATGTTCTCAGCAATCTGCAGTAATGTGAACGGAGAGGTCAAATCGAGCTGCTTGTGGCGATGAGGTGCGCTTGCAGCGTGACCTGTTTACATAGGGAGATCAGCTCCCTCCCCATTCTACACAGAGAGTCGGATACAAGTAGAGAGGATATTGAAAGTGGACGATAAAGAAAGGGTGCACGGACGTAATTCACTTTTCACAACTTTTCAGATTGATGTGGAATGCCAAGGAGCGAATCCTGTACGTGAGGGAAACAATGATTCGCATTTATGGGCGAGCGACACGAACACAAGGGGAGGAAATGAATAGGATCTTTCTGTCAAGGCCAACATTTCTTGCCCATCCCGAGATCACCCTGGTGGTGAGCTGCTCTCTCGAACCGCTGCAGTCCATGTGCTGTCGGTAGCCCCGCGATGCTGTTTGGGCGGGGATTCCAGATTTTGACCCAGTGACACCGGAGGAACAACGATATATTTGCAATTCAGGACAGCGAGTGCCTCGGGAAAGAACTTGCGAATGGTGGTGTTCCCACGGATCTGCTGCCGTCATCCCTCAAGGCTGTGTTGGCCATGGGTTTGGAAGGTTGCTGCCTGAGGAATTCTGGTGAATCTTGTAGATGCCGGGGAAATGACCCTGCCGCCGCCGCCGCCGCTGCTGCTGTCCCCGATCAGCGGGAGAATGACCCTGCTGCTGTCCCCGATCAGCGGGAGAAACCTCTCTGCAGTCGACCTGACGTGCGCTTCCATGGCGGCTCCGGCCCGTGCCATCTGATTGGTCGTCAGCGCGATCTGCGCGGCTAGGTAACAGATGGACAGAAAACCACGGGGAAAGCACAGCGACTGCTGCAAAGTGATCTTCCGATCTGGTCGGAAATCTTGGAAGGTACACGGTAAGGGAATAAACGAACTTTGAATATCATCAAGCTGATGGAAAGGATAGTCGGCAAATATGACCCCCACCGTTGGAGTATTAATGTGCTATCGCTTCTCGGCCTTTTGGCTTGGAATATGTGTAGTTTCTGTTCTTATCAGTTTAATCGCTGATATCTCCCGAACGTGGGAGTGTTTGTATTAAATGGATTTTTGGAGCAGGGAGATGGCTTAAGGGCTTGCTCTGTCCCCTCCATGTATCAGCCTGGTATTGCAGTGTTTCCAGGAATGGTGCAGCCAATGCCTACTAGCCAAGTTCAAAAGCAGGTTAATGGAATGTGAATCTCTTGCCTTTGCTAGTTTGCCGTGTTGATTGCAGTGATTGTTCCATCTATTGTCTTTTCAGTTGCATGAAACTATCATCTTTTGTTACCAGTTTTCTGTCTTATGATCCTGCTCTGCAGTTACCTGACGAAGGTGCAGCACGCTGAAAGCCAGGACAGGGTAACCCCCATATCCGCGGCCCGAACGTGCTACAGGGAACATTCTGGAACCAGGGGGCTGCCAGGAAGGTAACTTTCCAATTTAAATGAATGGGTTTGCCCCTATCCGCCGTTTCGGTCTTCTGCGGTCGGTCTTGGAACGTATCCCACCGATGGTACGGCGGGGGTGGTGGTGACTGCTGTACTTCCAAATAACCCCGTTGAGCTGTAACCTGGTGTTGTGGGATTTTTAACACAGTCAAATCAGGTTGTGGGATCCCATAACTCAGCCAATGTCAAATGGCTATCAGATCAGCCCCCACAATCCCTTCCCCACACCCACCGACGCATCAAATTTATCCGAATATTTTCTTGAACAAGAAAGAAATGGCTTTGGTCTGTTTCCTGAATAGAGTGAAACCCCCATCTCTGTTTGTTTCTTCGCAAACTACTATACGGAAGCAACCTGCTTTAGTGGCTATGTCTGCACGTAAAGATTATTCACACAGACGATCGCCCGAGGCTGGAACTCACTTCAGCTCCCTGGTGCCACGAGGCAGCCGTACTAACCACTGAGCCACAATGCCACCCGTACGATTTGGAATGGTTTGTCATCGTTTGTGGTGCAAGTAGCAAAATAGTTGTCAGTTTGTCAACTGGATCGGCTTCAAATGTTCTCAGCAATCTGCAGTAATGTGAACGGAGAGGTCAAATCGAGCTGCTTGTGGCGATGAGGTGCGCTTGCAGCGTGACCTGTTTACATAGGGAGATCAGCTCCCTCCCCATTCTACACAGAGAGTCGGATACAAGTAGAGAGGATATTGAAAGTGGACGATAAAGAAAGGGTGCACGGACGTAATTCACTTTTCACAACTTTTCAGATTGATGTGGAATGCCAAGGAGCGAATCCTGTACGTGAGGGAAACAATGATTCGCATTTATGGGCGAGCGACACGAACACAAGGGGAGGAAATGAATAGGATCTTTCTGTCAAGGCCAACATTTCTTGCCCATCCCGAGATCACCCTGGTGGTGAGCTGCTCATCGAACCGCTGCAGTCCATGTGCTGTCGGTAGCCCCGCGATGCTGTTTGGGCGGGGATTCCAGATTTTGACCCAGTGACACCGGAGGAACAACGATATATTTGCAATTCAGGACAGCGAGTGCCTCGGGAAAGAACTTGCGAATGGTGGTGTTCCCACGGATCTGCTGCCGTCATCCCTCAAGGCTGTGTTGGCCATGGGTTTGGAAGGTTGCTGCCCGAGGAATTCTGGTGAATCTTGTAGATGCCGGGGAAATGACCCTGCCGCCGCCGCTGCTGCTGCTGTCCCCGATCAGCGGGAGAATGACCCTGCTGCTGTCCCCGATCAGCGGGAGAAACCTCTCTGCAGTCGACCTGACGTGCGCTTCCATGGCGGCTCCGGCCCGTGCCATCTGATTGGTCGTCAGCGCGATCTGCGCGGCTAGGTAACAGATGGACAGAAAACCACGGGGAAAGCACAGCGACTGCTGCAAAGTGATCTTCCGATCTGGTCGGAAATCTTGGAAGGTACACGGTAAGGGAATAAACGAACTTTGAATATCATCAAGCTGATGGAAAGGATAGTCGGCAAATATGACCCCCACCGTTGGAGTATTAATGTGCTATCGCTTCTCGGCCTTTTGGCTTGGAATATGTGTAGTTTCTGTTCTTATCAGTTTAATCGCTGATATCTCCCGAACGTGGGAGTGTTTGTATTAAATGGATTTTTGGAGCAGGGAGATGGCTTAAGGGCTTGCTCTGTCCCCTCCATGTATCAGCCTGGTATTGCAGTGTTTCCAGGAATGGTGCAGCCAATGCCTACTAGCCAAGTTCAAAAGCAGGTTAATGGAATGTGAATCTCTTGCCTTTGCTAGTTTGCCGTGTTGATTGCAGTGATTGTTCCATCTATTGTCTTTTCAGTTGCATGAAACTATCATCTTTTGTTACCAGTTTTCTGTCTTATGATCCTGCTCTGCAGTTACCTGACGAAGGTGCAGCACGCTGAAAGCCAGGACAGGGTAACCCCCATATCCGCGGCCCGAACGTGCTACAGGGAACATTCTGGAACCAGGGGGCTGCCAGGAAGGTAACTTTCCAATTTAAATGAATGGGTTTGCCCCTATCCGCCGTTTCGGTCTTCTGCGGTCGGTCTTGGAACGTATCCCACCGATGGTACGGCGGGGGTGGTGGTGACTGCTGTACTTCCAAATAACCCCGTTGAGCTGTAACCTGGTGTTGTGGGATTTTTAACACAGTCAAATCAGGTTGTGGGATCCCATAACTCAGCCAATGTCAAATGGCTATCAGATCAGCCCCCACAATCCCTTCCCCACACCCACCGACGCATCAAATTTATCCGAATATTTTCTTGAACAAGAAAGAAATGGCTTTGGTCTGTTTCCTGAATAGAGTGAAACCCCCATCTCTGTTTGTTTCTTCGCAAACTACTATACGGAAGCAACCTGCTTTAGTGGCTATGTCTGCACGTAAAGATTATTCACACAGACGATCGCCCGAGGCTGGAACTCACTTCAGCTCCCTGGTGCCACGAGGCAGCCGTACTAACCACTGAGCCACAATGCCACCCGTACGATTTGGAATGGTTTGTCATCGTTTGTGGTGCAAGTAGCAAAATAGTTGTCAGTTTGTCAACTGGATCGGCTTCAAATGTTCTCAGCAATCTGCAGTAATGTGAACGGAGAGGTCAAATCGAGCTGCTTGTGGCGATGAGGTGCGCTTGCAGCGTGACCTGTTTACATAGGGAGATCAGCTCCCTCCCCATTCTACACAGAGAGTCGGATACAAGTAGAGAGGATATTGAAAGTGGACGATAAAGAAAGGGTGCACGGACGTAATTCACTTTTCACAACTTTTCAGATTGATGTGGAATGCCAAGGAGCGAATCCTGTACGTGAGGGAAACAATGATTCGCATTTATGGGCGAGCGACACGAACACAAGGGGAGGAAATGAATAGGATCTTTCTGTCAAGGCCAACATTTCTTGCCCATCCCGAGATCACCCTGGTGGTGAGCTGCTCTCTCGAACCGCTGCAGTCCATGTGCTGTCGGTAGCCCCGCGATGCTGTTTGGGCGGGGATTCCAGATTTTGACCCAGTGACACCGGAGGAACAACGATATATTTGCAATTCAGGACAGCGAGTGCCTCGGGAAAGAACTTGCGAATGGTGGTGTTCCCACGGATCTGCTGCCGTCATCCCTCAAGGCTGTGTTGGCCATGGGTTTGGAAGGTTGCTGCCTGAGGAATTCTGGTGAATCTTGTAGATGCCGGGGAAATGACCCTGCCGCCGCCGCCGCCGCTGCTGCTGTCCCCGATCAGCGGGAGAATGACCCTGCTGCTGTCCCCGATCAGCGGGAGAAACCTCTCTGCAGTCGACCTGACGTGCGCTTCCATGGCGGCTCCGGCCCGTGCCATCTGATTGGTCGTCAGCGCGATCTGCGCGGCTAGGTAACAGATGGACAGAAAACCACGGGGAAAGCACAGCGACTGCTGCAAAGTGATCTTCCGATCTGGTCGGAAATCTTGGAAGGTACACGGTAAGGGAATAAACGAACTTTGAATATCATCAAGCTGATGGAAAGGATAGTCGGCAAATATGACCCCCACCGTTGGAGTATTAATGTGCTATCGCTTCTCGGCCTTTTGGCTTGGAATATGTGTAGTTTCTGTTCTTATCAGTTTAATCGCTGATATCTCCCGAACGTGGGAGTGTTTGTATTAAATGGATTTTTGGAGCAGGGAGATGGCTTAAGGGCTTGCTCTGTCCCCTCCATGTATCAGCCTGGTATTGCAGTGTTTCCAGGAATGGTGCAGCCAATGCCTACTAGCCAAGTTCAAAAGCAGGTTAATGGAATGTGAATCTCTTGCCTTTGCTAGTTTGCCGTGTTGATTGCAGTGATTGTTCCATCTATTGTCTTTTCAGTTGCATGAAACTATCATCTTTTGTTACCAGTTTTCTGTCTTATGATCCTGCTCTGCAGTTACCTGACGAAGGTGCAGCACGCTGAAAGCCAGGACAGGGTAACCCCCATATCCGCGGCCCGAACGTGCTACAGGGAACATTCTGGAACCAGGGGGCTGCCAGGAAGGTAACTTTCCAATTTAAATGAATGGGTTTGCCCCTATCCGCCGTTTCGGTCTTCTGCGGTCGGTCTTGGAACGTATCCCACCGATGGTACGGCGGGGGTGGTGGTGACTGCTGTACTTCCAAATAACCCCGTTGAGCTGTAACCTGGTGTTGTGGGATTTTTAACACAGTCAAATCAGGTTGTGGGATCCCATAACTCAGCCAATGTCAAATGGCTATCAGATCAGCCCCCACAATCCCTTCCCCACACCCACCGACGCATCAAATTTATCCGAATATTTTCTTGAACAAGAAAGAAATGGCTTTGGTCTGTTTCCTGAATAGAGTGAAACCCCCATCTCTGTTTGTTTCTTCGCAAACTACTATACGGAAGCAACCTGCTTTAGTGGCTATGTCTGCACGTAAAGATTATTCACACAGACGATCGCCCGAGGCTGGAACTCACTTCAGCTCCCTGGTGCCACGAGGCAGCCGTACTAACCACTGAGCCACAATGCCACCCGTACGATTTGGAATGGTTTGTCATCGTTTGTGGTGCAAGTAGCAAAATAGTTGTCAGTTTGTCAACTGGATCGGCTTCAAATGTTCTCAGCAATCTGCAGTAATGTGAACGGAGAGGTCAAATCGAGCTGCTTGTGGCGATGAGGTGCGCTTGCAGCGTGACCTGTTTACATAGGGAGATCAGCTCCCTCCCCATTCTACACAGAGAGTCGGATACAAGTAGAGAGGATATTGAAAGTGGACGATAAAGAAAGGGTGCACGGACGTAATTCACTTTTCACAACTTTTCAGATTGATGTGGAATGCCAAGGAGCGAATCCTGTACGTGAGGGAAACAATGATTCGCATTTATGGGCGAGCGACACGAACACAAGGGGAGGAAATGAATAGGATCTTTCTGTCAAGGCCAACATTTCTTGCCCATCCCGAGATCACCCTGGTGGTGAGCTGCTCATCGAACCGCTGCAGTCCATGTGCTGTCGGTAGCCCCGCGATGCTGTTTGGGCGGGGATTCCAGATTTTGACCCAGTGACACCGGAGGAACAACGATATATTTGCAATTCAGGACAGCGAGTGCCTCGGGAAAGAACTTGCGAATGGTGGTGTTCCCACGGATCTGCTGCCGTCATCCCTCAAGGCTGTGTTGGCCATGGGTTTGGAAGGTTGCTGCCCGAGGAATTCTGGTGAATCTTGTAGATGCCGGGGAAATGACCCTGCCGCCGCCGCTGCTGCTGCTGTCCCCGATCAGCGGGAGAATGACCCTGCTGCTGTCCCCGATCAGCGGGAGAAACCTCTCTGCAGTCGACCTGACGTGCGCTTCCATGGCGGCTCCGGCCCGTGCCATCTGATTGGTCGTCAGCGCGATCTGCGCGGCTAGGTAACAGATGGACAGAAAACCACGGGGAAAGCACAGCGACTGCTGCAAAGTGATCTTCCGATCTGGTCGGAAATCTTGGAAGGTACACGGTAAGGGAATAAACGAACTTTGAATATCATCAAGCTGATGGAAAGGATAGTCGGCAAATATGACCCCCACCGTTGGAGTATTAATGTGCTATCGCTTCTCGGCCTTTTGGCTTGGAATATGTGTAGTTTCTGTTCTTATCAGTTTAATCGCTGATATCTCCCGAACGTGGGAGTGTTTGTATTAAATGGATTTTTGGAGCAGGGAGATGGCTTAAGGGCTTGCTCTGTCCCCTCCATGTATCAGCCTGGTATTGCAGTGTTTCCAGGAATGGTGCAGCCAATGCCTACTAGCCAAGTTCAAAAGCAGGTTAATGGAATGTGAATCTCTTGCCTTTGCTAGTTTGCCGTGTTGATTGCAGTGATTGTTCCATCTATTGTCTTTTCAGTTGCATGAAACTATCATCTTTTGTTACCAGTTTTCTGTCTTATGATCCTGCTCTGCAGTTACCTGACGAAGGTGCAGCACGCTGAAAGCCAGGACAGGGTAACCCCCATATCCGCGGCCCGAACGTGCTACAGGGAACATTCTGGAACCAGGGGGCTGCCAGGAAGGTAACTTTCCAATTTAAATGAATGGGTTTGCCCCTATCCGCCGTTTCGGTCTTCTGCGGTCGGTCTTGGAACGTATCCCACCGATGGTACGGCGGGGGTGGTGGTGACTGCTGTACTTCCAAATAACCCCGTTGAGCTGTAACCTGGTGTTGTGGGATTTTTAACACAGTCAAATCAGGTTGTGGGATCCCATAACTCAGCCAATGTCAAATGGCTATCAGATCAGCCCCCACAATCCCTTCCCCACACCCACCGACGCATCAAATTTATCCGAATATTTTCTTGAACAAGAAAGAAATGGCTTTGGTCTGTTTCCTGAATAGAGTGAAACCCCCATCTCTGTTTGTTTCTTCGCAAACTACTATACGGAAGCAACCTGCTTTAGTGGCTATGTCTGCACGTAAAGATTATTCACACAGACGATCGCCCGAGGCTGGAACTCACTTCAGCTCCCTGGTGCCACGAGGCAGCCGTACTAACCACTGAGCCACAATGCCACCCGTACGATTTGGAATGGTTTGTCATCGTTTGTGGTGCAAGTAGCAAAATAGTTGTCAGTTTGTCAACTGGATCGGCTTCAAATGTTCTCAGCAATCTGCAGTAATGTGAACGGAGAGGTCAAATCGAGCTGCTTGTGGCGATGAGGTGCGCTTGCAGCGTGACCTGTTTACATAGGGAGATCAGCTCCCTCCCCATTCTACACAGAGAGTCGGATACAAGTAGAGAGGATATTGAAAGTGGACGATAAAGAAAGGGTGCACGGACGTAATTCACTTTTCACAACTTTTCAGATTGATGTGGAATGCCAAGGAGCGAATCCTGTACGTGAGGGAAACAATGATTCGCATTTATGGGCGAGCGACACGAACACAAGGGGAGGAAATGAATAGGATCTTTCTGTCAAGGCCAACATTTCTTGCCCATCCCGAGATCACCCTGGTGGTGAGCTGCTCATCGAACCGCTGCAGTCCATGTGCTGTCGGTAGCCCCGCGATGCTGTTTGGGCGGGGATTCCAGATTTTGACCCAGTGACACCGGAGGAACAACGATATATTTGCAATTCAGGACAGCGAGTGCCTCGGGAAAGAACTTGCGAATGGTGGTGTTCCCACGGATCTGCTGCCGTCATCCCTCAAGGCTGTGTTGGCCATGGGTTTGGAAGGTTGCTGCCCGAGGAATTCTGGTGAATCTTGTAGATGCCGGGGAAATGACCCTGCCGCCGCCGCTGCTGCTGCTGTCCCCGATCAGCGGGAGAATGACCCTGCTGCTGTCCCCGATCAGCGGGAGAAACCTCTCTGCAGTCGACCTGACGTGCGCTTCCATGGCGGCTCCGGCCCGTGCCATCTGATTGGTCGTCAGCGCGATCTGCGCGGCTAGGTAACAGATGGACAGAAAACCACGGGGAAAGCACAGCGACTGCTGCAAAGTGATCTTCCGATCTGGTCGGAAATCTTGGAAGGTACACGGTAAGGGAATAAACGAACTTTGAATATCATCAAGCTGATGGAAAGGATAGTCGGCAAATATGACCCCCACCGTTGGAGTATTAATGTGCTATCGCTTCTCGGCCTTTTGGCTCGGAATATGTGTAGTTTCTGTTCTTATCAGTTTAATCGCTGATATCTCCCGAACGTGGGAGTGTTTGTATTAAATGGATTTTTGGAGCAGGGAGATGGCTTAAGGGCTTGCTCTGTCCCCTCCATGTATCAGCCTGGTATTGCAGTGTTTCCAGGAATGGTGCAGCCAATGCCTACTAGCCAAGTTCAAAAGCAGGTTAATGGAATGTGAATCTCTTGCCTTTGCTAGTTTGCCGTGTTGATTGCAGTGATTGTTCCATCTATTGTCTTTTCAGTTGCATGAAACTATCATCTTTTGTTACCAGTTTTCTGTCTTATGATCCTGCTCTGCAGTTACCTGACGAAGGTGCAGCACGCTGAAAGCCAGGACAGGGTAACCCCCATATCCGCGGCCCGAACGTGCTACAGGGAACATTCTGGAACCAGGGGGCTGCCAGGAAGGTAACTTTCCAATTTAAATGAATGGGTTTGCCCCTATCCGCCGTTTCGGTCTTCTGCGGTCGGTCTTGGAACGTATCCCACCGATGGTACGGCGGGGGTGGTGGTGACTGCTGTACTTCCAAATAACCCCGTTGAGCTGTAACCTGGTGTTGTGGGATTTTTAACACAGTCAAATCAGGTTGTGGGATCCCATAACTCAGCCAATGTCAAATGGCTATCAGATCAGCCCCCACAATCCCTTCCCCACACCCACCGACGCATCAAATTTATCCGAATATTTTCTTGAACAAGAAAGAAATGGCTTTGGTCTGTTTCCTGAATAGAGTGAAACCCCCATCTCTGTTTGTTTCTTCGCAAACTACTATACGGAAGCAACCTGCTTTAGTGGCTATGTCTGCACGTAAAGATTATTCACACAGACGATCGCCCGAGGCTGGAACTCACTTCAGCTCCCTGGTGCCACGAGGCAGCCGTACTAACCACTGAGCCACAATGCCACCCGTACGATTTGGAATGGTTTGTCATCGTTTGTGGTGCAAGTAGCAAAATAGTTGTCAGTTTGTCAACTGGATCGGCTTCAAATGTTCTCAGCAATCTGCAGTAATGTGAACGGAGAGGTCAAATCGAGCTGCTTGTGGCGATGAGGTGCGCTTGCAGCGTGACCTGTTTACATAGGGAGATCAGCTCCCTCCCCATTCTACACAGAGAGTCGGATACAAGTAGAGAGGATATTGAAAGTGGACGATAAAGAAAGGGTGCACGGACGTAATTCACTTTTCACAACTTTTCAGATTGATGTGGAATGCCAAGGAGCGAATCCTGTACGTGAGGGAAACAATGATTCGCATTTATGGGCGAGCGACACGAACACAAGGGGAGGAAATGAATAGGATCTTTCTGTCAAGGCCAACATTTCTTGCCCATCCCGAGATCACCCTGGTGGTGAGCTGCTCTCTCGAACCGCTGCAGTCCATGTGCTGTCGGTAGCCCCGCGATGCTGTTTGGGCGGGGATTCCAGATTTTGACCCAGTGACACCGGAGGAACAACGATATATTTGCAATTCAGGACAGCGAGTGCCTCGGGAAAGAACTTGCGAATGGTGGTGTTCCCACGGATCTGCTGCCGTCATCCCTCAAGGCTGTGTTGGCCATGGGTTTGGAAGGTTGCTGCCTGAGGAATTCTGGTGAATCTTGTAGATGCCGGGGAAATGACCCTGCCGCCGCCGCCGCCGCTGCTGCTGTCCCCGATCAGCGGGAGAATGACCCTGCTGCTGTCCCCGATCAGCGGGAGAAACCTCTCTGCAGTCGACCTGACGTGCGCTTCCATGGCGGCTCCGGCCCGTGCCATCTGATTGGTCGTCAGCGCGATCTGCGCGGCTAGGTAACAGATGGACAGAAAACCACGGGGAAAGCACAGCGACTGCTGCAAAGTGATCTTCCGATCTGGTCGGAAATCTTGGAAGGTACACGGTAAGGGAATAAACGAACTTTGAATATCATCAAGCTGATGGAAAGGATAGTCGGCAAATATGACCCCCACCGTTGGAGTATTAATGTGCTATCGCTTCTCGGCCTTTTGGCTTGGAATATGTGTAGTTTCTGTTCTTATCAGTTTAATCGCTGATATCTCCCGAACGTGGGAGTGTTTGTATTAAATGGATTTTTGGAGCAGGGAGATGGCTTAAGGGCTTGCTCTGTCCCCTCCATGTATCAGCCTGGTATTGCAGTGTTTCCAGGAATGGTGCAGCCAATGCCTACTAGCCAAGTTCAAAAGCAGGTTAATGGAATGTGAATCTCTTGCCTTTGCTAGTTTGCCGTGTTGATTGCAGTGATTGTTCCATCTATTGTCTTTTCAGTTGCATGAAACTATCATCTTTTGTTACCAGTTTTCTGTCTTATGATCCTGCTCTGCAGTTACCTGACGAAGGTGCAGCACGCTGAAAGCCAGGACAGGGTAACCCCCATATCCGCGGCCCGAACGTGCTACAGGGAACATTCTGGAACCAGGGGGCTGCCAGGAAGGTAACTTTCCAATTTAAATGAATGGGTTTGCCCCTATCCGCCGTTTCGGTCTTCTGCGGTCGGTCTTGGAACGTATCCCACCGATGGTACGGCGGGGGTGGTGGTGACTGCTGTACTTCCAAATAACCCCGTTGAGCTGTAACCTGGTGTTGTGGGATTTTTAACACAGTCAAATCAGGTTGTGGGATCCCATAACTCAGCCAATGTCAAATGGCTATCAGATCAGCCCCCACAATCCCTTCCCCACACCCACCGACGCATCAAATTTATCCGAATATTTTCTTGAACAAGAAAGAAATGGCTTTGGTCTGTTTCCTGAATAGAGTGAAACCCCCATCTCTGTTTGTTTCTTCGCAAACTACTATACGGAAGCAACCTGCTTTAGTGGCTATGTCTGCACGTAAAGATTATTCACACAGACGATCGCCCGAGGCTGGAACTCACTTCAGCTCCCTGGTGCCACGAGGCAGCCGTACTAACCACTGAGCCACAATGCCACCCGTACGATTTGGAATGGTTTGTCATCGTTTGTGGTGCAAGTAGCAAAATAGTTGTCAGTTTGTCAACTGGATCGGCTTCAAATGTTCTCAGCAATCTGCAGTAATGTGAACGGAGAGGTCAAATCGAGCTGCTTGTGGCGATGAGGTGCGCTTGCAGCGTGACCTGTTTACATAGGGAGATCAGCTCCCTCCCCATTCTACACAGAGAGTCGGATACAAGTAGAGAGGATATTGAAAGTGGACGATAAAGAAAGGGTGCACGGACGTAATTCACTTTTCACAACTTTTCAGATTGATGTGGAATGCCAAGGAGCGAATCCTGTACGTGAGGGAAACAATGATTCGCATTTATGGGCGAGCGACACGAACACAAGGGGAGGAAATGAATAGGATCTTTCTGTCAAGGCCAACATTTCTTGCCCATCCCGAGATCACCCTGGTGGTGAGCTGCTCATCGAACCGCTGCAGTCCATGTGCTGTCGGTAGCCCCGCGATGCTGTTTGGGCGGGGATTCCAGATTTTGACCCAGTGACACCGGAGGAACAACGATATATTTGCAATTCAGGACAGCGAGTGCCTCGGGAAAGAACTTGCGAATGGTGGTGTTCCCACGGATCTGCTGCCGTCATCCCTCAAGGCTGTGTTGGCCATGGGTTTGGAAGGTTGCTGCCCGAGGAATTCTGGTGAATCTTGTAGATGCCGGGGAAATGACCCTGCCGCCGCCGCTGCTGCTGCTGTCCCCGATCAGCGGGAGAATGACCCTGCTGCTGTCCCCGATCAGCGGGAGAAACCTCTCTGCAGTCGACCTGACGTGCGCTTCCATGGCGGCTCCGGCCCGTGCCATCTGATTGGTCGTCAGCGCGATCTGCGCGGCTAGGTAACAGATGGACAGAAAACCACGGGGAAAGCACAGCGACTGCTGCAAAGTGATCTTCCGATCTGGTCGGAAATCTTGGAAGGTACACGGTAAGGGAATAAACGAACTTTGAATATCATCAAGCTGATGGAAAGGATAGTCGGCAAATATGACCCCCACCGTTGGAGTATTAATGTGCTATCGCTTCTCGGCCTTTTGGCTCGGAATATGTGTAGTTTCTGTTCTTATCAGTTTAATCGCTGATATCTCCCGAACGTGGGAGTGTTTGTATTAAATGGATTTTTGGAGCAGGGAGATGGCTTAAGGGCTTGCTCTGTCCCCTCCATGTATCAGCCTGGTATTGCAGTGTTTCCAGGAATGGTGCAGCCAATGCCTACTAGCCAAGTTCAAAAGCAGGTTAATGGAATGTGAATCTCTTGCCTTTGCTAGTTTGCCGTGTTGATTGCAGTGATTGTTCCATCTATTGTCTTTTCAGTTGCATGAAACTATCATCTTTTGTTACCAGTTTTCTGTCTTATGATCCTGCTCTGCAGTTACCTGACGAAGGTGCAGCACGCTGAAAGCCAGGACAGGGTAACCCCCATATCCGCGGCCCGAACGTGCTACAGGGAACATTCTGGAACCAGGGGGCTGCCAGGAAGGTAACTTTCCAATTTAAATGAATGGGTTTGCCCCTATCCGCCGTTTCGGTCTTCTGCGGTCGGTCTTGGAACGTATCCCACCGATGGTACGGCGGGGGTGGTGGTGACTGCTGTACTTCCAAATAACCCCGTTGAGCTGTAACCTGGTGTTGTGGGATTTTTAACACAGTCAAATCAGGTTGTGGGATCCCATAACTCAGCCAATGTCAAATGGCTATCAGATCAGCCCCCACAATCCCTTCCCCACACCCACCGACGCATCAAATTTATCCGAATATTTTCTTGAACAAGAAAGAAATGGCTTTGGTCTGTTTCCTGAATAGAGTGAAACCCCCATCTCTGTTTGTTTCTTCGCAAACTACTATACGGAAGCAACCTGCTTTAGTGGCTATGTCTGCACGTAAAGATTATTCACACAGACGATCGCCCGAGGCTGGAACTCACTTCAGCTCCCTGGTGCCACGAGGCAGCCGTACTAACCACTGAGCCACAATGCCACCCGTACGATTTGGAATGGTTTGTCATCGTTTGTGGTGCAAGTAGCAAAATAGTTGTCAGTTTGTCAACTGGATCGGCTTCAAATGTTCTCAGCAATCTGCAGTAATGTGAACGGAGAGGTCAAATCGAGCTGCTTGTGGCGATGAGGTGCGCTTGCAGCGTGACCTGTTTACATAGGGAGATCAGCTCCCTCCCCATTCTACACAGAGAGTCGGATACAAGTAGAGAGGATATTGAAAGTGGACGATAAAGAAAGGGTGCACGGACGTAATTCACTTTTCACAACTTTTCAGATTGATGTGGAATGCCAAGGAGCGAATCCTGTACGTGAGGGAAACAATGATTCGCATTTATGGGCGAGCGACACGAACACAAGGGGAGGAAATGAATAGGATCTTTCTGTCAA
The DNA here is from genome assembly GCF_037043375.1 of Chiloscyllium plagiosum. Classification (NCBI taxonomy): domain Eukaryota; kingdom Metazoa; phylum Chordata; class Chondrichthyes; order Orectolobiformes; family Hemiscylliidae; genus Chiloscyllium; species Chiloscyllium plagiosum. The sequence continues at coordinate 21,440,682 of NW_028270171.1, forward strand.
GGCCAACATTTCTTGCCCATCCCGAGATCACCCTGGTGGTGAGCTGCTCATCGAACCGCTGCAGTCCATGTGCTGTCGGTAGCCCCGCGATGCTGTTTGGGCGGGGATTCCAGATTTTGACCCAGTGACACCGGAGGAACAACGATATATTTGCAATTCAGGACAGCGAGTGCCTCGGGAAAGAACTTGCGAATGGTGGTGTTCCCACGGATCTGCTGCCGTCATCCCTCAAGGCTGTGTTGGCCATGGGTTTGGAAGGTTGCTGCCCGAGGAATTCTGGTGAATCTTGTAGATGCCGGGGAAATGACCCTGCCGCCGCCGCTGCTGCTGCTGTCCCCGATCAGCGGGAGAATGACCCTGCTGCTGTCCCCGATCAGCGGGAGAAACCTCTCTGCAGTCGACCTGACGTGCGCTTCCATGGCGGCTCCGGCCCGTGCCATCTGATTGGTCGTCAGCGCGATCTGCGCGGCTAGGTAACAGATGGACAGAAAACCACGGGGAAAGCACAGCGACTGCTGCAAAGTGATCTTCCGATCTGGTCGGAAATCTTGGAAGGTACACGGTAAGGGAATAAACGAACTTTGAATATCATCAAGCTGATGGAAAGGATAGTCGGCAAATATGACCCCCACCGTTGGAGTATTAATGTGCTATCGCTTCTCGGCCTTTTGGCTTGGAATATGTGTAGTTTCTGTTCTTATCAGTTTAATCGCTGATATCTCCCGAACGTGGGAGTGTTTGTATTAAATGGATTTTTGGAGCAGGGAGATGGCTTAAGGGCTTGCTCTGTCCCCTCCATGTATCAGCCTGGTATTGCAGTGTTTCCAGGAATGGTGCAGCCAATGCCTACTAGCCAAGTTCAAAAGCAGGTTAATGGAATGTGAATCTCTTGCCTTTGCTAGTTTGCCGTGTTGATTGCAGTGATTGTTCCATCTATTGTCTTTTCAGTTGCATGAAACTATCATCTTTTGTTACCAGTTTTCTGTCTTATGATCCTGCTCTGCAGTTACCTGACGAAGGTGCAGCACGCTGAAAGCCAGGACAGGGTAACCCCCATATCCGCGGCCCGAACGTGCTACAGGGAACATTCTGGAACCAGGGGGCTGCCAGGAAGGTAACTTTCCAATTTAAATGAATGGGTTTGCCCCTATCCGCCGTTTCGGTCTTCTGCGGTCGGTCTTGGAACGTATCCCACCGATGGTACGGCGGGGGTGGTGGTGACTGCTGTACTTCCAAATAACCCCGTTGAGCTGTAACCTGGTGTTGTGGGATTTTTAACACAGTCAAATCAGGTTGTGGGATCCCATAACTCAGCCAATGTCAAATGGCTATCAGATCAGCCCCCACAATCCCTTCCCCACACCCACCGACGCATCAAATTTATCCGAATATTTTCTTGAACAAGAAAGAAATGGCTTTGGTCTGTTTCCTGAATAGAGTGAAACCCCCATCTCTGTTTGTTTCTTCGCAAACTACTATACGGAAGCAACCTGCTTTAGTGGCTATGTCTGCACGTAAAGATTATTCACACAGACGATCGCCCGAGGCTGGAACTCACTTCAGCTCCCTGGTGCCACGAGGCAGCCGTACTAACCACTGAGCCACAATGCCACCCGTACGATTTGGAATGGTTTGTCATCGTTTGTGGTGCAAGTAGCAAAATAGTTGTCAGTTTGTCAACTGGATCGGCTTCAAATGTTCTCAGCAATCTGCAGTAATGTGAACGGAGAGGTCAAATCGAGCTGCTTGTGGCGATGAGGTGCGCTTGCAGCGTGACCTGTTTACATAGGGAGATCAGCTCCCTCCCCATTCTACACAGAGAGTCGGATACAAGTAGAGAGGATATTGAAAGTGGACGATAAAGAAAGGGTGCACGGACGTAATTCACTTTTCACAACTTTTCAGATTGATGTGGAATGCCAAGGAGCGAATCCTGTACGTGAGGGAAACAATGATTCGCATTTATGGGCGAGCGACACGAACACAAGGGGAGGAAATGAATAGGATCTTTCTGTCAAGGCCAACATTTCTTGCCCATCCCGAGATCACCCTGGTGGTGAGCTGCTCATCGAACCGCTGCAGTCCATGTGCTGTCGGTAGCCCCGCGATGCTGTTTGGGCGGGGATTCCAGATTTTGACCCAGTGACACCGGAGGAACAACGATATATTTGCAATTCAGGACAGCGAGTGCCTCGGGAAAGAACTTGCGAATGGTGGTGTTCCCACGGATCTGCTGCCGTCATCCCTCAAGGCTGTGTTGGCCATGGGTTTGGAAGGTTGCTGCCCGAGGAATTCTGGTGAATCTTGTAGATGCCGGGGAAATGACCCTGCCGCCGCCGCTGCTGCTGCTGTCCCCGATCAGCGGGAGAATGACCCTGCTGCTGTCCCCGATCAGCGGGAGAAACCTCTCTGCAGTCGACCTGACGTGCGCTTCCATGGCGGCTCCGGCCCGTGCCATCTGATTGGTCGTCAGCGCGATCTGCGCGGCTAGGTAACAGATGGACAGAAAACCACGGGGAAAGCACAGCGACTGCTGCAAAGTGATCTTCCGATCTGGTCGGAAATCTTGGAAGGTACACGGTAAGGGAATAAACGAACTTTGAATATCATCAAGCTGATGGAAAGGATAGTCGGCAAATATGACCCCCACCGTTGGAGTATTAATGTGCTATCGCTTCTCGGCCTTTTGGCTCGGAATATGTGTAGTTTCTGTTCTTATCAGTTTAATCGCTGATATCTCCCGAACGTGGGAGTGTTTGTATTAAATGGATTTTTGGAGCAGGGAGATGGCTTAAGGGCTTGCTCTGTCCCCTCCATGTATCAGCCTGGTATTGCAGTGTTTCCAGGAATGGTGCAGCCAATGCCTACTAGCCAAGTTCAAAAGCAGGTTAATGGAATGTGAATCTCTTGCCTTTGCTAGTTTGCCGTGTTGATTGCAGTGATTGTTCCATCTATTGTCTTTTCAGTTGCATGAAACTATCATCTTTTGTTACCAGTTTTCTGTCTTATGATCCTGCTCTGCAGTTACCTGACGAAGGTGCAGCACGCTGAAAGCCAGGACAGGGTAACCCCCATATCCGCGGCCCGAACGTGCTACAGGGAACATTCTGGAACCAGGGGGCTGCCAGGAAGGTAACTTTCCAATTTAAATGAATGGGTTTGCCCCTATCCGCCGTTTCGGTCTTCTGCGGTCGGTCTTGGAACGTATCCCACCGATGGTACGGCGGGGGTGGTGGTGACTGCTGTACTTCCAAATAACCCCGTTGAGCTGTAACCTGGTGTTGTGGGATTTTTAACACAGTCAAATCAGGTTGTGGGATCCCATAACTCAGCCAATGTCAAATGGCTATCAGATCAGCCCCCACAATCCCTTCCCCACACCCACCGACGCATCAAATTTATCCGAATATTTTCTTGAACAAGAAAGAAATGGCTTTGGTCTGTTTCCTGAATAGAGTGAAACCCCCATCTCTGTTTGTTTCTTCGCAAACTACTATACGGAAGCAACCTGCTTTAGTGGCTATGTCTGCACGTAAAGATTATTCACACAGACGATCGCCCGAGGCTGGAACTCACTTCAGCTCCCTGGTGCCACGAGGCAGCCGTACTAACCACTGAGCCACAATGCCACCCGTACGATTTGGAATGGTTTGTCATCGTTTGTGGTGCAAGTAGCAAAATAGTTGTCAGTTTGTCAACTGGATCGGCTTCAAATGTTCTCAGCAATCTGCAGTAATGTGAACGGAGAGGTCAAATCGAGCTGCTTGTGGCGATGAGGTGCGCTTGCAGCGTGACCTGTTTACATAGGGAGATCAGCTCCCTCCCCATTCTACACAGAGAGTCGGATACAAGTAGAGAGGATATTGAAAGTGGACGATAAAGAAAGGGTGCACGGACGTAATTCACTTTTCACAACTTTTCAGATTGATGTGGAATGCCAAGGAGCGAATCCTGTACGTGAGGGAAACAATGATTCGCATTTATGGGCGAGCGACACGAACACAAGGGGAGGAAATGAATAGGATCTTTCTGTCAAGGCCAACATTTCTTGCCCATCCCGAGATCACCCTGGTGGTGAGCTGCTCATCGAACCGCTGCAGTCCATGTGCTGTCGGTAGCCCCGCGATGCTGTTTGGGCGGGGATTCCAGATTTTGACCCAGTGACACCGGAGGAACAACGATATATTTGCAATTCAGGACAGCGAGTGCCTCGGGAAAGAACTTGCGAATGGTGGTGTTCCCACGGATCTGCTGCCGTCATCCCTCAAGGCTGTGTTGGCCATGGGTTTGGAAGGTTGCTGCCCGAGGAATTCTGGTGAATCTTGTAGATGCCGGGGAAATGACCCTGCCGCCGCCGCTGCTGCTGCTGTCCCCGATCAGCGGGAGAATGACCCTGCTGCTGTCCCCGATCAGCGGGAGAAACCTCTCTGCAGTCGACCTGACGTGCGCTTCCATGGCGGCTCCGGCCCGTGCCATCTGATTGGTCGTCAGCGCGATCTGCGCGGCTAGGTAACAGATGGACAGAAAACCACGGGGAAAGCACAGCGACTGCTGCAAAGTGATCTTCCGATCTGGTCGGAAATCTTGGAAGGTACACGGTAAGGGAATAAACGAACTTTGAATATCATCAAGCTGATGGAAAGGATAGTCGGCAAATATGACCCCCACCGTTGGAGTATTAATGTGCTATCGCTTCTCGGCCTTTTGGCTTGGAATATGTGTAGTTTCTGTTCTTATCAGTTTAATCGCTGATATCTCCCGAACGTGGGAGTGTTTGTATTAAATGGATTTTTGGAGCAGGGAGATGGCTTAAGGGCTTGCTCTGTCCCCTCCATGTATCAGCCTGGTATTGCAGTGTTTCCAGGAATGGTGCAGCCAATGCCTACTAGCCAAGTTCAAAAGCAGGTTAATGGAATGTGAATCTCTTGCCTTTGCTAGTTTGCCGTGTTGATTGCAGTGATTGTTCCATCTATTGTCTTTTCAGTTGCATGAAACTATCATCTTTTGTTACCAGTTTTCTGTCTTATGATCCTGCTCTGCAGTTACCTGACGAAGGTGCAGCACGCTGAAAGCCAGGACAGGGTAACCCCCATATCCGCGGCCCGAACGTGCTACAGGGAACATTCTGGAACCAGGGGGCTGCCAGGAAGGTAACTTTCCAATTTAAATGAATGGGTTTGCCCCTATCCGCCGTTTCGGTCTTCTGCGGTCGGTCTTGGAACGTATCCCACCGATGGTACGGCGGGGGTGGTGGTGACTGCTGTACTTCCAAATAACCCCGTTGAGCTGTAACCTGGTGTTGTGGGATTTTTAACACAGTCAAATCAGGTTGTGGGATCCCATAACTCAGCCAATGTCAAATGGCTATCAGATCAGCCCCCACAATCCCTTCCCCACACCCACCGACGCATCAAATTTATCCGAATATTTTCTTGAACAAGAAAGAAATGGCTTTGGTCTGTTTCCTGAATAGAGTGAAACCCCCATCTCTGTTTGTTTCTTCGCAAACTACTATACGGAAGCAACCTGCTTTAGTGGCTATGTCTGCACGTAAAGATTATTCACACAGACGATCGCCCGAGGCTGGAACTCACTTCAGCTCCCTGGTGCCACGAGGCAGCCGTACTAACCACTGAGCCACAATGCCACCCGTACGATTTGGAATGGTTTGTCATCGTTTGTGGTGCAAGTAGCAAAATAGTTGTCAGTTTGTCAACTGGATCGGCTTCAAATGTTCTCAGCAATCTGCAGTAATGTGAACGGAGAGGTCAAATCGAGCTGCTTGTGGCGATGAGGTGCGCTTGCAGCGTGACCTGTTTACATAGGGAGATCAGCTCCCTCCCCATTCTACACAGAGAGTCGGATACAAGTAGAGAGGATATTGAAAGTGGACGATAAAGAAAGGGTGCACGGACGTAATTCACTTTTCACAACTTTTCAGATTGATGTGGAATGCCAAGGAGCGAATCCTGTACGTGAGGGAAACAATGATTCGCATTTATGGGCGAGCGACACGAACACAAGGGGAGGAAATGAATAGGATCTTTCTGTCAAGGCCAACATTTCTTGCCCATCCCGAGATCACCCTGGTGGTGAGCTGCTCATCGAACCGCTGCAGTCCATGTGCTGTCGGTAGCCCCGCGATGCTGTTTGGGCGGGGATTCCAGATTTTGACCCAGTGACACCGGAGGAACAACGATATATTTGCAATTCAGGACAGCGAGTGCCTCGGGAAAGAACTTGCGAATGGTGGTGTTCCCACGGATCTGCTGCCGTCATCCCTCAAGGCTGTGTTGGCCATGGGTTTGGAAGGTTGCTGCCCGAGGAATTCTGGTGAATCTTGTAGATGCCGGGGAAATGACCCTGCCGCCGCCGCTGCTGCTGCTGTCCCCGATCAGCGGGAGAATGACCCTGCTGCTGTCCCCGATCAGCGGGAGAAACCTCTCTGCAGTCGACCTGACGTGCGCTTCCATGGCGGCTCCGGCCCGTGCCATCTGATTGGTCGTCAGCGCGATCTGCGCGGCTAGGTAACAGATGGACAGAAAACCACGGGGAAAGCACAGCGACTGCTGCAAAGTGATCTTCCGATCTGGTCGGAAATCTTGGAAGGTACACGGTAAGGGAATAAACGAACTTTGAATATCATCAAGCTGATGGAAAGGATAGTCGGCAAATATGACCCCCACCGTTGGAGTATTAATGTGCTATCGCTTCTCGGCCTTTTGGCTCGGAATATGTGTAGTTTCTGTTCTTATCAGTTTAATCGCTGATATCTCCCGAACGTGGGAGTGTTTGTATTAAATGGATTTTTGGAGCAGGGAGATGGCTTAAGGGCTTGCTCTGTCCCCTCCATGTATCAGCCTGGTATTGCAGTGTTTCCAGGAATGGTGCAGCCAATGCCTACTAGCCAAGTTCAAAAGCAGGTTAATGGAATGTGAATCTCTTGCCTTTGCTAGTTTGCCGTGTTGATTGCAGTGATTGTTCCATCTATTGTCTTTTCAGTTGCATGAAACTATCATCTTTTGTTACCAGTTTTCTGTCTTATGATCCTGCTCTGCAGTTACCTGACGAAGGTGCAGCACGCTGAAAGCCAGGACAGGGTAACCCCCATATCCGCGGCCCGAACGTGCTACAGGGAACATTCTGGAACCAGGGGGCTGCCAGGAAGGTAACTTTCCAATTTAAATGAATGGGTTTGCCCCTATCCGCCGTTTCGGTCTTCTGCGGTCGGTCTTGGAACGTATCCCACCGATGGTACGGCGGGGGTGGTGGTGACTGCTGTACTTCCAAATAACCCCGTTGAGCTGTAACCTGGTGTTGTGGGATTTTTAACACAGTCAAATCAGGTTGTGGGATCCCATAACTCAGCCAATGTCAAATGGCTATCAGATCAGCCCCCACAATCCCTTCCCCACACCCACCGACGCATCAAATTTATCCGAATATTTTCTTGAACAAGAAAGAAATGGCTTTGGTCTGTTTCCTGAATAGAGTGAAACCCCCATCTCTGTTTGTTTCTTCGCAAACTACTACGCGGAAGCAACCTGCTTTAGTGGCTATGCCTGCACGTAAAGATTATTCACACAGACGATCGCCCGAGGCTGGAACTCACTTCAGCTCCCTGGTGCCACGAGGCAGCCGTACTAACCACTGAGCCACCGTGCCACCCGTACGATTTGGAATGGTTTGTCATCATTTGTGGTGCAAGTAGCAAAATAGTTGTCAGTTTGTCAACTGGATCGGCTTCAAATGTTCTCCGCAATCTGCAGTAATGTGAACGGAGAGGTCAAATCGAGCTGCTTGTGGCGATGAGGTGCACTTGCAGCGTGACCTGTTTACATAGGGAGATCAGCTCCCTCCCCATTCTACACAGAGAGTCGGATACAAGTAGAGAGGATATTGAAAGTGGACGATAAAGAAAGGGTGCACGGACGTAATTCACTTTTCACAACTTTTCAGATTGATGTGGAATGCCAAGGAGCGAATCCTGTACGTGAGGGAAACAATGATTCGCATCAATGGGCAAGCGACACGAACACAAGGGGAGGAAATGAATAGGATCTTTCTGTCAAGGCCAACATTTCTTGCCCATCCCGAGATCACCCTGGTGGTGAGCTGCTCTCTCGCACCGCTGCAGTCCATGTGCTGTCGGTAGCCCCGCGATGCTGTTTGGGCGGGGATTCCAGATTTTGACCCAGTGACACCGGAGGAACAACGATATATTTGCAATTCAGGACAGCGAGTGCCTCGGGAAAGAACTTGCGAATGGTGGTGTTCCCACGGATCTGCTGCCGTCATCCCTCAAGGCTGTGTTGGCCATGGGTTTGGAAGGTTGCTGCCTGAGGAATTCTGGTGAATCTTGTAGATGCCGGGGAAATGACCCTGCCGCCGCCGCCGCCGCTGCTGCTGTCCCCGATCACCGGGAGAATGACCCTGCTGCTGTCCCCGATCAGCGGGAGAAACCTCTCTGCAGTCGACCTGACGTGCGCTTCCATGGCGGCTCCGGCCCGTGCCATCTGATTGGTCGTCAGCGCGATCTACGCGGCTAGGTAACAGATGGACAGAAAACCACGGGGAAAGCACTGCGACTGCTGCAAAGTGATCTTCCGATCTGGTCGGAAATCTTGGAAGGGACACGGTAAGGGAATAAACGAACTTTGAATATCATCAAACTGATGGAAAGGATAGTCGGCAAATATGACCCCCACCGTTGGAGTATTAATGTGCTATCGCTTCTCGGCCTTTTGGCTCGGAATATGTGTAGTTTCTGTTCTTATCAGTTTAATCGCTGATATCTCCCGAACGTGGGAGTGTTTGTATTAAATGGATTTTTGGAGCAGGGAGATGGCTTAAGGGCTTGCTCTGTCCCCTCCATGTATCAGCCTGGTATTGCAGTGTTTCCAGGAATGGTGCAGCCAATGCCTACTAGCCAAGTTCAAAAGCAGGTTAATGGAATGTGAATCTCTTGCCTTTGCTAGTTTGCCGTGTTGATTGCAGTGATTGTTCCATCTCTTGTCTTTTCAGTTGCATGAAACTATCATCTTTTGTTACCAGTTTTCTGTCTTATGATCCTGCTCTGCAGTTACCTGACGAAGGTGCAGCACGCTGAAAGCCAGGACAGGGTAACCCCTCTATCCGTGGCCCGAACGTGCTACAGGGAACATTCTGGAACCAGGGGGCTGCCAGGAAGGTAACTTTCCAATTTAAATGAATGGGTTTGCCCCTATCCGCCGTTTCGGTCTTCTGCGGTCGGTCTTGGAACGTATCCCACCGATGGTACGGCGGGGGTGGTGGTGACTGCTGTACTTCCAAATAACCCCGTTGAGCTGTAACCTGGTGTTGTGGGATTTTTAACACAGTCAAATCAGGTTGTGGGATCCCATAACTCAGCCAATGTCAAATGGCTATCAGATCAGCCCCCACAATCCCTTCCCCACACCCACCGACGCATCAAATTTATCCGAATATTTTCTTGAACAAGAAAGAAATGGCTTTGGTCTGTTTCCTGAATAGAGTGAAACCCCCATCTCTGTTTGTTTCTTCGCAAACTACTATACGGAAGCAACCTGCTTTAGTGGCTATGTCTGCACGTAAAGATTATTCACACAGACGATCGCCCGAGGCTGGAACTCACTTCAGCTCCCTGGTGCCACGAGGCAGCCGTACTAACCACTGAGCCACAATGCCACCCGTACGATTTGGAATGGTTTGTCATCGTTTGTGGTGCAAGTAGCAAAATAGTTGTCAGTTTGTCAACTGGATCGGCTTCAAATGTTCTCAGCAATCTGCAGTAATGTGAACGGAGAGGTCAAATCGAGCTGCTTGTGGCGATGAGGTGCGCTTGCAGCGTGACCTGTTTACATAGGGAGATCAGCTCCCTCCCCATTCTACACAGAGAGTCGGATACAAGTAGAGAGGATATTGAAAGTGGACGATAAAGAAAGGGTGCACGGACGTAATTCACTTTTCACAACTTTTCAGATTGATGTGGAATGCCAAGGAGCGAATCCTGTACGTGAGGGAAACAATGATTCGCATTTATGGGCGAGCGACACGAACACAAGGGGAGGAAATGAATAGGATCTTTCTGTCAAGGCCAACATTTCTTGCCCATCCCGAGATCACCCTGGTGGTGAGCTGCTCATCGAACCGCTGCAGTCCATGTGCTGTCGGTAGCCCCGCGATGCTGTTTGGGCGGGGATTCCAGATTTTGACCCAGTGACACCGGAGGAACAACGATATATTTGCAATTCAGGACAGCGAGTGCCTCGGGAAAGAACTTGCGAATGGTGGTGTTCCCACGGATCTGCTGCCGTCATCCCTCAAGGCTGTGTTGGCCATGGGTTTGGAAGGTTGCTGCCCGAGGAATTCTGGTGAATCTTGTAGATGCCGGGGAAATGACCCTGCCGCCGCCGCTGCTGCTGCTGTCCCCGATCAGCGGGAGAATGACCCTGCTGCTGTCCCCGATCAGCGGGAGAAACCTCTCTGCAGTCGACCTGACGTGCGCTTCCATGGCGGCTCCGGCCCGTGCCATCTGATTGGTCGTCAGCGCGATCTGCGCGGCTAGGTAACAGATGGACAGAAAACCACGGGGAAAGCACAGCGACTGCTGCAAAGTGATCTTCCGATCTGGTCGGAAATCTTGGAAGGTACACGGTAAGGGAATAAACGAACTTTGAATATCATCAAGCTGATGGAAAGGATAGTCGGCAAATATGACCCCCACCGTTGGAGTATTAATGTGCTATCGCTTCTCGGCCTTTTGGCTCGGAATATGTGTAGTTTCTGTTCTTATCAGTTTAATCGCTGATATCTCCCGAACGTGGGAGTGTTTGTATTAAATGGATTTTTGGAGCAGGGAGATGGCTTAAGGGCTTGCTCTGTCCCCTCCATGTATCAGCCTGGTATTGCAGTGTTTCCAGGAATGGTGCAGCCAATGCCTACTAGCCAAGTTCAAAAGCAGGTTAATGGAATGTGAATCTCTTGCCTTTGCTAGTTTGCCGTGTTGATTGCAGTGATTGTTCCATCTATTGTCTTTTCAGTTGCATGAAACTATCATCTTTTGTTACCAGTTTTCTGTCTTATGATCCTGCTCTGCAGTTACCTGACGAAGGTGCAGCACGCTGAAAGCCAGGACAGGGTAACCCCCATATCCGCGGCCCGAACGTGCTACAGGGAACATTCTGGAACCAGGGGGCTGCCAGGAAGGTAACTTTCCAATTTAAATGAATGGGTTTGCCCCTATCCGCCGTTTCGGTCTTCTGCGGTCGGTCTTGGAACGTATCCCACCGATGGTACGGCGGGGGTGGTGGTGACTGCTGTACTTCCAAATAACCCCGTTGAGCTGTAACCTGGTGTTGTGGGATTTTTAACACAGTCAAATCAGGTTGTGGGATCCCATAACTCAGCCAATGTCAAATGGCTATCAGATCAGCCCCCACAATCCCTTCCCCACACCCACCGACGCATCAAATTTATCCGAATATTTTCTTGAACAAGAAAGAAATGGCTTTGGTCTGTTTCCTGAATAGAGTGAAACCCCCATCTCTGTTTGTTTCTTCGCAAACTACTATACGGAAGCAACCTGCTTTAGTGGCTATGTCTGCACGTAAAGATTATTCACACAGACGATCGCCCGAGGCTGGAACTCACTTCAGCTCCCTGGTGCCACGAGGCAGCCGTACTAACCACTGAGCCACAATGCCACCCGTACGATTTGGAATGGTTTGTCATCGTTTGTGGTGCAAGTAGCAAAATAGTTGTCAGTTTGTCAACTGGATCGGCTTCAAATGTTCTCAGCAATCTGCAGTAATGTGAACGGAGAGGTCAAATCGAGCTGCTTGTGGCGATGAGGTGCGCTTGCAGCGTGACCTGTTTACATAGGGAGATCAGCTCCCTCCCCATTCTACACAGAGAGTCGGATACAAGTAGAGAGGATATTGAAAGTGGACGATAAAGAAAGGGTGCACGGACGTAATTCACTTTTCACAACTTTTCAGATTGATGTGGAATGCCAAGGAGCGAATCCTGTACGTGAGGGAAACAATGATTCGCATTTATGGGCGAGCGACACGAACACAAGGGGAGGAAATGAATAGGATCTTTCTGTCAAGGCCAACATTTCTTGCCCATCCCGAGATCACCCTGGTGGTGAGCTGCTCATCGAACCGCTGCAGTCCATGTGCTGTCGGTAGCCCCGCGATGCTGTTTGGGCGGGGATTCCAGATTTTGACCCAGTGACACCGGAGGAACAACGATATATTTGCAATTCAGGACAGCGAGTGCCTCGGGAAAGAACTTGCGAATGGTGGTGTTCCCACGGATCTGCTGCCGTCATCCCTCAAGGCTGTGTTGGCCATGGGTTTGGAAGGTTGCTGCCCGAGGAATTCTGGTGAATCTTGTAGATGCCGGGGAAATGACCCTGCCGCCGCCGCTGCTGCTGCTGTCCCCGATCAGCGGGAGAATGACCCTGCTGCTGTCCCCGATCAGCGGGAGAAACCTCTCTGCAGTCGACCTGACGTGCGCTTCCATGGCGGCTCCGGCCCGTGCCATCTGATTGGTCGTCAGCGCGATCTGCGCGGCTAGGTAACAGATGGACAGAAAACCACGGGGAAAGCACAGCGACTGCTGCAAAGTGATCTTCCGATCTGGTCGGAAATCTTGGAAGGTACACGGTAAGGGAATAAACGAACTTTGAATATCATCAAGCTGATGGAAAGGATAGTCGGCAAATATGACCCCCACCGTTGGAGTATTAATGTGCTATCGCTTCTCGGCCTTTTGGCTCGGAATATGTGTAGTTTCTGTTCTTATCAGTTTAATCGCTGATATCTCCCGAACGTGGGAGTGTTTGTATTAAATGGATTTTTGGAGCAGGGAGATGGCTTAAGGGCTTGCTCTGTCCCCTCCATGTATCAGCCTGGTATTGCAGTGTTTCCAGGAATGGTGCAGCCAATGCCTACTAGCCAAGTTCAAAAGCAGGTTAATGGAATGTGAATCTCTTGCCTTTGCTAGTTTGCCGTGTTGATTGCAGTGATTGTTCCATCTATTGTCTTTTCAGTTGCATGAAACTATCATCTTTTGTTACCAGTTTTCTGTCTTATGATCCTGCTCTGCAGTTACCTGACGAAGGTGCAGCACGCTGAAAGCCAGGACAGGGTAACCCCCATATCCGCGGCCCGAACGTGCTACAGGGAACATTCTGGAACCAGGGGGCTGCCAGGAAGGTAACTTTCCAATTTAAATGAATGGGTTTGCCCCTATCCGCCGTTTCGGTCTTCTGCGGTCGGTCTTGGAACGTATCCCACCGATGGTACGGCGGGGGTGGTGGTGACTGCTGTACTTCCAAATAACCCCGTTGAGCTGTAACCTGGTGTTGTGGGATTTTTAACACAGTCAAATCAGGTTGTGGGATCCCATAACTCAGCCAATGTCAAATGGCTATCAGATCAGCCCCCACAATCCCTTCCCCACACCCACCGACGCATCAAATTTATCCGAATATTTTCTTGAACAAGAAAGAAATGGCTTTGGTCTGTTTCCTGAATAGAGTGAAACCCCCATCTCTGTTTGTTTCTTCGCAAACTACTATACGGAAGCAACCTGCTTTAGTGGCTATGTCTGCACGTAAAGATTATTCACACAGACGATCGCCCGAGGCTGGAACTCACTTCAGCTCCCTGGTGCCACGAGGCAGCCGTACTAACCACTGAGCCACAATGCCACCCGTACGATTTGGAATGGTTTGTCATCGTTTGTGGTGCAAGTAGCAAAATAGTTGTCAGTTTGTCAACTGGATCGGCTTCAAATGTTCTCAGCAATCTGCAGTAATGTGAACGGAGAGGTCAAATCGAGCTGCTTGTGGCGATGAGGTGCGCTTGCAGCGTGACCTGTTTACATAGGGAGATCAGCTCCCTCCCCATTCTACACAGAGAGTCGGATACAAGTAGAGAGGATATTGAAAGTGGACGATAAAGAAAGGGTGCACGGACGTAATTCACTTTTCACAACTTTTCAGATTGATGTGGAATGCCAAGGAGCGAATCCTGTACGTGAGGGAAACAATGATTCGCATTTATGGGCGAGCGACACGAACACAAGGGGAGGAAATGAATAGGATCTTTCTGTCAAGGCCAACATTTCTTGCCCATCCCGAGATCACCCTGGTGGTGAGCTGCTCTCTCGAACCGCTGCAGTCCATGTGCTGTCGGTAGCCCCGCGATGCTGTTTGGGCGGGGATTCCAGATTTTGACCCAGTGACACCGGAGGAACAACGATATATTTGCAATTCAGGACAGCGAGTGCCTCGGGAAAGAACTTGCGAATGGTGGTGTTCCCACGGATCTGCTGCCGTCATCCCTCAAGGCTGTGTTGGCCATGGGTTTGGAAGGTTGCTGCCCGAGGAATTCTGGTGAATCTTGTAGATGCCGGGGAAATGACCCTGCCGCCGCCGCCGCCGCTGCTGCTGTCCCCGATCAGCGGGAGAATGACCCTGCTGCTGTCCCCGATCAGCGGGAGAAACCTCTCTGCAGTCGACCTGACGTGCGCTTCCATGGCGGCTCCGGCCCGTGCCATCTGATTGGTCGTCAGCGCGATCTGCGCGGCTAGGTAACAGATGGACAGAAAACCACGGGGAAAGCACAGCGACTGCTGCAAAGTGATCTTCCGATCTGGTCGGAAATCTTGGAAGGTACACGGTAAGGGAATAAACGAACTTTGAATATCATCAAGCTGATGGAAAGGATAGTCGGCAAATATGACCCCCACCGTTGGAGTATTAATGTGCTATCGCTTCTCGGCCTTTTGGCTCGGAATATGTGTAGTTTCTGTTCTTATCAGTTTAATCGCTGATATCTCCCGAACGTGGGAGTGTTTGTATTAAATGGATTTTTGGAGCAGGGAGATGGCTTAAGGGCTTGCTCTGTCCCCTCCATGTATCAGCCTGGTATTGCAGTGTTTCCAGGAATGGTGCAGCCAATGCCTACTAGCCAAGTTCAAAAGCAGGTTAATGGAATGTGAATCTCTTGCCTTTGCTAGTTTGCCGTGTTGATTGCAGTGATTGTTCCATCTATTGTCTTTTCAGTTGCATGAAACTATCATCTTTTGTTACCAGTTTTCTGTCTTATGATCCTGCTCTGCAGTTACCTGACGAAGGTGCAGCACGCTGAAAGCCAGGACAGGGTAACCCCCATATCCGCGGCCCGAACGTGCTACAGGGAACATTCTGGAACCAGGGGGCTGCCAGGAAGGTAACTTTCCAATTTAAATGAATGGGTTTGCCCCTATCCGCCGTTTCGGTCTTCTGCGGTCGGTCTTGGAACGTATCCCACCGATGGTACGGCGGGGGTGGTGGTGACTGCTGTACTTCCAAATAACCCCGTTGAGCTGTAACCTGGTGTTGTGGGATTTTTAACACAGTCAAATCAGGTTGTGGGATCCCATAACTCAGCCAATGTCAAATGGCTATCAGATCAGCCCCCACAATCCCTTCCCCACACCCACCGACGCATCAAATTTATCCGAATATTTTCTTGAACAAGAAAGAAATGGCTTTGGTCTGTTTCCTGAATAGAGTGAAACCCCCATCTCTGTTTGTTTCTTCGCAAACTACTATACGGAAGCAACCTGCTTTAGTGGCTATGTCTGCACGTAAAGATTATTCACACAGACGATCGCCCGAGGCTGGAACTCACTTCAGCTCCCTGGTGCCACGAGGCAGCCGTACTAACCACTGAGCCACAATGCCACCCGTACGATTTGGAATGGTTTGTCATCGTTTGTGGTGCAAGTAGCAAAATAGTTGTCAGTTTGTCAACTGGATCGGCTTCAAATGTTCTCAGCAATCTGCAGTAATGTGAACGGAGAGGTCAAATCGAGCTGCTTGTGGCGATGAGGTGCGCTTGCAGCGTGACCTGTTTACATAGGGAGATCAGCTCCCTCCCCATTCTACACAGAGAGTCGGATACAAGTAGAGAGGATATTGAAAGTGGACGATAAAGAAAGGGTGCACGGACGTAATTCACTTTTCACAACTTTTCAGATTGATGTGGAATGCCAAGGAGCGAATCCTGTACGTGAGGGAAACAATGATTCGCATTTATGGGCGAGCGACACGAACACAAGGGGAGGAAATGAATAGGATCTTTCTGTCAAGGCCAACATTTCTTGCCCATCCCGAGATCACCCTGGTGGTGAGCTGCTCTCTCGAACCGCTGCAGTCCATGTGCTGTCGGTAGCCCCGCGATGCTGTTTGGGCGGGGATTCCAGATTTTGACCCAGTGACACCGGAGGAACAACGATATATTTGCAATTCAGGACAGCGAGTGCCTCGGGAAAGAACTTGCGAATGGTGGTGTTCCCACGGATCTGCTGCCGTCATCCCTCAAGGCTGTGTTGGCCATGGGTTTGGAAGGTTGCTGCCCGAGGAATTCTGGTGAATCTTGTAGATGCCGGGGAAATGACCCTGCCGCCGCCGCTGCTGCTGCTGTCCCCGATCAGCGGGAGAATGACCCTGCTGCTGTCCCCGATCAGCGGGAGAAACCTCTCTGCAGTCGACCTGACGTGCGCTTCCATGGCGGCTCCGGCCCGTGCCATCTGATTGGTCGTCAGCGCGATCTGCGCGGCTAGGTAACAGATGGACAGAAAACCACGGGGAAAGCACAGCGACTGCTGCAAAGTGATCTTCCGATCTGGTCGGAAATCTTGGAAGGTACACGGTAAGGGAATAAACGAACTTTGAATATCATCAAGCTGATGGAAAGGATAGTCGGCAAATATGACCCCCACCGTTGGAGTATTAATGTGCTATCGCTTCTCGGCCTTTTGGCTCGGAATATGTGTAGTTTCTGTTCTTATCAGTTTAATCGCTGATATCTCCCGAACGTGGGAGTGTTTGTATTAAATGGATTTTTGGAGCAGGGAGATGGCTTAAGGGCTTGCTCTGTCCCCTCCATGTATCAGCCTGGTATTGCAGTGTTTCCAGGAATGGTGCAGCCAATGCCTACTAGCCAAGTTCAAAAGCAGGTTAATGGAATGTGAATCTCTTGCCTTTGCTAGTTTGCCGTGTTGATTGCAGTGATTGTTCCATCTATTGTCTTTTCAGTTGCATGAAACTATCATCTTTTGTTACCAGTTTTCTGTCTTATGATCCTGCTCTGCAGTTACCTGACGAAGGTGCAGCACGCTGAAAGCCAGGACAGGGTAACCCCTCTATCCGTGGCCCGAACGTGCTACAGGGAACATTCTGGAACCAGGGGGCTGCCAGGAAGGTAACTTTCCAATTTAAATGAATGGGTTTGCCCCTATCCGCCGTTTCGGTCTTCTGCGGTCGGTCTTGGAACGTATCCCACCGATGGTACGGCGGGGGTGGTGGTGACTGCTGTACTTCCAAATAACCCCGTTGAGCTGTAACCTGGTGTTGTGGGATTTTTAACACAGTCAAATCAGGTTGTGGGATCCCATAACTCAGCCAATGTCAAATGGCTATCAGATCAGCCCCCACAATCCCTTCCCCACACCCACCGACGCATCAAATTTATCCGAATATTTTCTTGAACAAGAAAGAAATGGCTTTGGTCTGTTTCCTGAATAGAGTGAAACCCCCATCTCTGTTTGTTTCTTCGCAAACTACTATACGGAAGCAACCTGCTTTAGTGGCTATGTCTGCACGTAAAGATTATTCACACAGACGATCGCCCGAGGCTGGAACTCACTTCAGCTCCCTGGTGCCACGAGGCAGCCGTACTAACCACTGAGCCACAATGCCACCCGTACGATTTGGAATGGTTTGTCATCGTTTGTGGTGCAAGTAGCAAAATAGTTGTCAGTTTGTCAACTGGATCGGCTTCAAATGTTCTCAGCAATCTGCAGTAATGTGAACGGAGAGGTCAAATCGAGCTGCTTGTGGCGATGAGGTGCGCTTGCAGCGTGACCTGTTTACATAGGGAGATCAGCTCCCTCCCCATTCTACACAGAGAGTCGGATACAAGTAGAGAGGATATTGAAAGTGGACGATAAAGAAAGGGTGCACGGACGTAATTCACTTTTCACAACTTTTCAGATTGATGTGGAATGCCAAGGAGCGAATCCTGTACGTGAGGGAAACAATGATTCGCATTTATGGGCGAGCGACACGAACACAAGGGGAGGAAATGAATAGGATCTTTCTGTCAAGGCCAACATTTCTTGCCCATCCCGAGATCACCCTGGTGGTGAGCTGCTCATCGAACCGCTGCAGTCCATGTGCTGTCGGTAGCCCCGCGATGCTGTTTGGGCGGGGATTCCAGATTTTGACCCAGTGACACCGGAGGAACAACGATATATTTGCAATTCAGGACAGCGAGTGCCTCGGGAAAGAACTTGCGAATGGTGGTGTTCCCACGGATCTGCTGCCGTCATCCCTCAAGGCTGTGTTGGCCATGGGTTTGGAAGGTTGCTGCCCGAGGAATTCTGGTGAATCTTGTAGATGCCGGGGAAATGACCCTGCCGCCGCCGCTGCTGCTGCTGTCCCCGATCAGCGGGAGAATGACCCTGCTGCTGTCCCCGATCAGCGGGAGAAACCTCTCTGCAGTCGACCTGACGTGCGCTTCCATGGCGGCTCCGGCCCGTGCCATCTGATTGGTCGTCAGCGCGATCTGCGCGGCTAGGTAACAGATGGACAGAAAACCACGGGGAAAGCACAGCGACTGCTGCAAAGTGATCTTCCGATCTGGTCGGAAATCTTGGAAGGTACACGGTAAGGGAATAAACGAACTTTGAATATCATCAAGCTGATGGAAAGGATAGTCGGCAAATATGACCCCCACCGTTGGAGTATTAATGTGCTATCGCTTCTCGGCCTTTTGGCTCGGAATATGTGTAGTTTCTGTTCTTATCAGTTTAATCGCTGATATCTCCCGAACGTGGGAGTGTTTGTATTAAATGGATTTTTGGAGCAGGGAGATGGCTTAAGGGCTTGCTCTGTCCCCTCCATGTATCAGCCTGGTATTGCAGTGTTTCCAGGAATGGTGCAGCCAATGCCTACTAGCCAAGTTCAAAAGCAGGTTAATGGAATGTGAATCTCTTGCCTTTGCTAGTTTGCCGTGTTGATTGCAGTGATTGTTCCATCTATTGTCTTTTCAGTTGCATGAAACTATCATCTTTTGTTACCAGTTTTCTGTCTTATGATCCTGCTCTGCAGTTACCTGACGAAGGTGCAGCACGCTGAAAGCCAGGACAGGGTAACCCCCATATCCGCGGCCCGAACGTGCTACAGGGAACATTCTGGAACCAGGGGGCTGCCAGGAAGGTAACTTTCCAATTTAAATGAATGGGTTTGCCCCTATCCGCCGTTTCGGTCTTCTGCGGTCGGTCTTGGAACGTATCCCACCGATGGTACGGCGGGGGTGGTGGTGACTGCTGTACTTCCAAATAACCCCGTTGAGCTGTAACCTGGTGTTGTGGGATTTTTAACACAGTCAAATCAGGTTGTGGGATCCCATAACTCAGCCAATGTCAAATGGCTATCAGATCAGCCCCCACAATCCCTTCCCCACACCCACCGACGCATCAAATTTATCCGAATATTTTCTTGAACAAGAAAGAAATGGCTTTGGTCTGTTTCCTGAATAGAGTGAAACCCCCATCTCTGTTTGTTTCTTCGCAAACTACTACGCGGAAGCAACCTGCTTTAGTGGCTATGCCTGCACGTAAAGATTATTCACACAGACGATCGCCCGAGGCTGGAACTCACTTCAGCTCCCTGGTGCCACGAGGCAGCCGTACTAACCACTGAGCCACCGTGCCACCCGTACGATTTGGAATGGTTTGTCATCATTTGTGGTGCAAGTAGCAAAATAGTTGTCAGTTTGTCAACTGGATCGGCTTCAAATGTTCTCCGCAATCTGCAGTAATGTGAACGGAGAGGTCAAATCGAGCTGCTTGTGGCGATGAGGTGCACTTGCAGCGTGACCTGTTTACATAGGGAGATCAGCTCCCTCCCCATTCTACACAGAGAGTCGGATACAAGTAGAGAGGATATTGAAAGTGGACGATAAAGAAAGGGTGCACGGACGTAATTCACTTTTCACAACTTTTCAGATTGATGTGGAATGCCAAGGAGCGAATCCTGTACGTGAGGGAAACAATGATTCGCATCAATGGGCAAGCGACACGAACACAAGGGGAGGAAATGAATAGGATCTTTCTGTCAAGGCCAACATTTCTTGCCCATCCCGAGATCACCCTGGTGGTGAGCTGCTCTCTCGCACCGCTGCAGTCCATGTGCTGTCGGTAGCCCCGCGATGCTGTTTGGGCGGGGATTCCAGATTTTGACCCAGTGACACCGGAGGAACAACGATATATTTGCAATTCAGGACAGCGAGTGCCTCGGGAAAGAACTTGCGAATGGTGGTGTTCCCACGGATCTGCTGCCGTCATCCCTCAAGGCTGTGTTGGCCATGGGTTTGGAAGGTTGCTGCCTGAGGAATTCTGGTGAATCTTGTAGATGCCGGGGAAATGACCCTGCCGCCGCCGCCGCCGCTGCTGCTGTCCCCGATCACCGGGAGAATGACCCTGCTGCTGTCCCCGATCAGCGGGAGAAACCTCTCTGCAGTCGACCTGACGTGCGCTTCCATGGCGGCTCCGGCCCGTGCCATCTGATTGGTCGTCAGCGCGATCTACGCGGCTAGGTAACAGATGGACAGAAAACCACGGGGAAAGCACTGCGACTGCTGCAAAGTGATCTTCCGATCTGGTCGGAAATCTTGGAAGGGACACGGTAAGGGAATAAACGAACTTTGAATATCATCAAACTGATGGAAAGGATAGTCGGCAAATATGACCCCCACCGTTGGAGTATTAATGTGCTATCGCTTCTCGGCCTTTTGGCTCGGAATATGTGTAGTTTCTGTTCTTATCAGTTTAATCGCTGATATCTCCCGAACGTGGGAGTGTTTGTATTAAATGGATTTTTGGAGCAGGGAGATGGCTTAAGGGCTTGCTCTGTCCCCTCCATGTATCAGCCTGGTATTGCAGTGTTTCCAGGAATGGTGCAGCCAATGCCTACTAGCCAAGTTCAAAAGCAGGTTAATGGAATGTGAATCTCTTGCCTTTGCTAGTTTGCCGTGTTGATTGCAGTGATTGTTCCATCTATTGTCTTTTCAGTTGCATGAAACTATCATCTTTTGTTACCAGTTTTCTGTCTTATGATCCTGCTCTGCAGTTACCTGACGAAGGTGCAGCACGCTGAAAGCCAGGACAGGGTAACCCCCATATCCGCGGCCCGAACGTGCTACAGGGAACATTCTGGAACCAGGGGGCTGCCAGGAAGGTAACTTTCCAATTTAAATGAATGGGTTTGCCCCTATCCGCCGTTTCGGTCTTCTGCGGTCGGTCTTGGAACGTATCCCACCGATGGTACGGCGGGGGTGGTGGTGACTGCTGTACTTCCAAATAACCCCGTTGAGCTGTAACCTGGTGTTGTGGGATTTTTAACACAGTCAAATCAGGTTGTGGGATCCCATAACTCAGCCAATGTCAAATGGCTATCAGATCAGCCCCCACAATCCCTTCCCCACACCCACCGACGCATCAAATTTATCCGAATATTTTCTTGAACAAGAAAGAAATGGCTTTGGTCTGTTTCCTGAATAGAGTGAAACCCCCATCTCTGTTTGTTTCTTCGCAAACTACTACGCGGAAGCAACCTGCTTTAGTGGCTATGCCTGCACGTAAAGATTATTCACACAGACGATCGCCCGAGGCTGGAACTCACTTCAGCTCCCTGGTGCCACGAGGCAGCCGTACTAACCACTGAGCCACCGTGCCACCCGTACGATTTGGAATGGTTTGTCATCATTTGTGGTGCAAGTAGCAAAATAGTTGTCAGTTTGTCAACTGGATCGGCTTCAAATGTTCTCCGCAATCTGCAGTAATGTGAACGGAGAGGTCAAATCGAGCTGCTTGTGGCGATGAGGTGCACTTGCAGCGTGACCTGTTTACATAGGGAGATCAGCTCCCTCCCCATTCTACACAGAGAGTCGGATACAAGTAGAGAGGATATTGAAAGTGGACGATAAAGAAAGGGTGCACGGACGTAATTCACTTTTCACAACTTTTCAGATTGATGTGGAATGCCAAGGAGCGAATCCTGTACGTGAGGGAAACAATGATTCGCATCAATGGGCAAGCGACACGAACACAAGGGGAGGAAATGAATAGGATCTTTCTGTCAAGGCCAACATTTCTTGCCCATCCCGAGATCACCCTGGTGGTGAGCTGCTCTCTCGCACCGCTGCAGTCCATGTGCTGTCGGTAGCCCCGCGATGCTGTTTGGGCGGGGATTCCAGATTTTGACCCAGTGACACCGGAGGAACAACGATATATTTGCAATTCAGGACAGCGAGTGCCTCGGGAAAGAACTTGCGAATGGTGGTGTTCCCACGGATCTGCTGCCGTCATCCCTCAAGGCTGTGTTGGCCATGGGTTTGGAAGGTTGCTGCCTGAGGAATTCTGGTGAATCTTGTAGATGCCGGGGAAATGACCCTGCCGCCGCCGCCGCCGCTGCTGCTGTCCCCGATCACCGGGAGAATGACCCTGCTGCTGTCCCCGATCAGCGGGAGAAACCTCTCTGCAGTCGACCTGACGTGCGCTTCCATGGCGGCTCCGGCCCGTGCCATCTGATTGGTCGTCAGCGCGATCTACGCGGCTAGGTAACAGATGGACAGAAAACCACGGGGAAAGCACTGCGACTGCTGCAAAGTGATCTTCCGATCTGGTCGGAAATCTTGGAAGGGACACGGTAAGGGAATAAACGAACTTTGAATATCATCAAACTGATGGAAAGGATAGTCGGCAAATATGACCCCCACCGTTGGAGTATTAATGTGCTATCGCTTCTCGGCCTTTTGGCTCGGAATATGTGTAGTTTCTGTTCTTATCAGTTTAATCGCTGATATCTCCCGAACGTGGGAGTGTTTGTATTAAATGGATTTTTGGAGCAGGGAGATGGCTTAAGGGCTTGCTCTGTCCCCTCCATGTATCAGCCTGGTATTGCAGTGTTTCCAGGAATGGTGCAGCCAATGCCTACTAGCCAAGTTCAAAAGCAGGTTAATGGAATGTGAATCTCTTGCCTTTGCTAGTTTGCCGTGTTGATTGCAGTGATTGTTCCATCTCTTGTCTTTTCAGTTGCATGAAACTATCATCTTTTGTTACCAGTTTTCTGTCTTATGATCCTGCTCTGCAGTTACCTGACGAAGGTGCAGCACGCTGAAAGCCAGGACAGGGTAACCCCTCTATCCGTGGCCCGAACGTGCTACAGGGAACATTCTGGAACCAGGGGGCTGCCAGGAAGGTAACTTTCCAATTTAAATGAATGGGTTTGCCCCTATCCGCCGTTTCGGTCTTCTGCGGTCGGTCTTGGAACGTATCCCACCGATGGTACGGCGGGGGTGGTGGTGACTGCTGTACTTCCAAATAACCCCGTTGAGCTGTAACCTGGTGTTGTGGGATTTTTAACACAGTCAAATCAGGTTGTGGGATCCCATAACTCAGCCAATGTCAAATGGCTATCAGATCAGCCCCCACAATCCCTTCCCCACACCCACCGACGCATCAAATTTATCCGAATATTTTCTTGAACAAGAAAGAAATGGCTTTGGTCTGTTTCCTGAATAGAGTGAAACCCCCATCTCTGTTTGTTTCTTCGCAAACTACTATACGGAAGCAACCTGCTTTAGTGGCTATGTCTGCACGTAAAGATTATTCACACAGACGATCGCCCGAGGCTGGAACTCACTTCAGCTCCCTGGTGCCACGAGGCAGCCGTACTAACCACTGAGCCACAATGCCACCCGTACGATTTGGAATGGTTTGTCATCGTTTGTGGTGCAAGTAGCAAAATAGTTGTCAGTTTGTCAACTGGATCGGCTTCAAATGTTCTCAGCAATCTGCAGTAATGTGAACGGAGAGGTCAAATCGAGCTGCTTGTGGCGATGAGGTGCGCTTGCAGCGTGACCTGTTTACATAGGGAGATCAGCTCCCTCCCCATTCTACACAGAGAGTCGGATACAAGTAGAGAGGATATTGAAAGTGGACGATAAAGAAAGGGTGCACGGACGTAATTCACTTTTCACAACTTTTCAGATTGATGTGGAATGCCAAGGAGCGAATCCTGTACGTGAGGGAAACAATGATTCGCATTTATGGGCGAGCGACACGAACACAAGGGGAGGAAATGAATAGGATCTTTCTGTCAAGGCCAACATTTCTTGCCCATCCCGAGATCACCCTGGTGGTGAGCTGCTCATCGAACCGCTGCAGTCCATGTGCTGTCGGTAGCCCCGCGATGCTGTTTGGGCGGGGATTCCAGATTTTGACCCAGTGACACCGGAGGAACAACGATATATTTGCAATTCAGGACAGCGAGTGCCTCGGGAAAGAACTTGCGAATGGTGGTGTTCCCACGGATCTGCTGCCGTCATCCCTCAAGGCTGTGTTGGCCATGGGTTTGGAAGGTTGCTGCCCGAGGAATTCTGGTGAATCTTGTAGATGCCGGGGAAATGACCCTGCCGCCGCCGCTGCTGCTGCTGTCCCCGATCAGCGGGAGAATGACCCTGCTGCTGTCCCCGATCAGCGGGAGAAACCTCTCTGCAGTCGACCTGACGTGCGCTTCCATGGCGGCTCCGGCCCGTGCCATCTGATTGGTCGTCAGCGCGATCTGCGCGGCTAGGTAACAGATGGACAGAAAACCACGGGGAAAGCACAGCGACTGCTGCAAAGTGATCTTCCGATCTGGTCGGAAATCTTGGAAGGTACACGGTAAGGGAATAAACGAACTTTGAATATCATCAAGCTGATGGAAAGGATAGTCGGCAAATATGACCCCCACCGTTGGAGTATTAATGTGCTATCGCTTCTCGGCCTTTTGGCTCGGAATATGTGTAGTTTCTGTTCTTATCAGTTTAATCGCTGATATCTCCCGAACGTGGGAGTGTTTGTATTAAATGGATTTTTGGAGCAGGGAGATGGCTTAAGGGCTTGCTCTGTCCCCTCCATGTATCAGCCTGGTATTGCAGTGTTTCCAGGAATGGTGCAGCCAATGCCTACTAGCCAAGTTCAAAAGCAGGTTAATGGAATGTGAATCTCTTGCCTTTGCTAGTTTGCCGTGTTGATTGCAGTGATTGTTCCATCTATTGTCTTTTCAGTTGCATGAAACTATCATCTTTTGTTACCAGTTTTCTGTCTTATGATCCTGCTCTGCAGTTACCTGACGAAGGTGCAGCACGCTGAAAGCCAGGACAGGGTAACCCCCATATCCGCGGCCCGAACGTGCTACAGGGAACATTCTGGAACCAGGGGGCTGCCAGGAAGGTAACTTTCCAATTTAAATGAATGGGTTTGCCCCTATCCGCCGTTTCGGTCTTCTGCGGTCGGTCTTGGAACGTATCCCACCGATGGTACGGCGGGGGTGGTGGTGACTGCTGTACTTCCAAATAACCCCGTTGAGCTGTAACCTGGTGTTGTGGGATTTTTAACACAGTCAAATCAGGTTGTGGGATCCCATAACTCAGCCAATGTCAAATGGCTATCAGATCAGCCCCCACAATCCCTTCCCCACACCCACCGACGCATCAAATTTATCCGAATATTTTCTTGAACAAGAAAGAAATGGCTTTGGTCTGTTTCCTGAATAGAGTGAAACCCCCATCTCTGTTTGTTTCTTCGCAAACTACTATACGGAAGCAACCTGCTTTAGTGGCTATGTCTGCACGTAAAGATTATTCACACAGACGATCGCCCGAGGCTGGAACTCACTTCAGCTCCCTGGTGCCACGAGGCAGCCGTACTAACCACTGAGCCACAATGCCACCCGTACGATTTGGAATGGTTTGTCATCGTTTGTGGTGCAAGTAGCAAAATAGTTGTCAGTTTGTCAACTGGATCGGCTTCAAATGTTCTCAGCAATCTGCAGTAATGTGAACGGAGAGGTCAAATCGAGCTGCTTGTGGCGATGAGGTGCGCTTGCAGCGTGACCTGTTTACATAGGGAGATCAGCTCCCTCCCCATTCTACACAGAGAGTCGGATACAAGTAGAGAGGATATTGAAAGTGGACGATAAAGAAAGGGTGCACGGACGTAATTCACTTTTCACAACTTTTCAGATTGATGTGGAATGCCAAGGAGCGAATCCTGTACGTGAGGGAAACAATGATTCGCATTTATGGGCGAGCGACACGAACACAAGGGGAGGAAATGAATAGGATCTTTCTGTCAAGGCCAACATTTCTTGCCCATCCCGAGATCACCCTGGTGGTGAGCTGCTCATCGAACCGCTGCAGTCCATGTGCTGTCGGTAGCCCCGCGATGCTGTTTGGGCGGGGATTCCAGATTTTGACCCAGTGACACCGGAGGAACAACGATATATTTGCAATTCAGGACAGCGAGTGCCTCGGGAAAGAACTTGCGAATGGTGGTGTTCCCACGGATCTGCTGCCGTCATCCCTCAAGGCTGTGTTGGCCATGGGTTTGGAAGGTTGCTGCCCGAGGAATTCTGGTGAATCTTGTAGATGCCGGGGAAATGACCCTGCCGCCGCCGCTGCTGCTGCTGTCCCCGATCAGCGGGAGAATGACCCTGCTGCTGTCCCCGATCAGCGGGAGAAACCTCTCTGCAGTCGACCTGACGTGCGCTTCCATGGCGGCTCCGGCCCGTGCCATCTGATTGGTCGTCAGCGCGATCTGCGCGGCTAGGTAACAGATGGACAGAAAACCACGGGGAAAGCACAGCGACTGCTGCAAAGTGATCTTCCGATCTGGTCGGAAATCTTGGAAGGTACACGGTAAGGGAATAAACGAACTTTGAATATCATCAAGCTGATGGAAAGGATAGTCGGCAAATATGACCCCCACCGTTGGAGTATTAATGTGCTATCGCTTCTCGGCCTTTTGGCTCGGAATATGTGTAGTTTCTGTTCTTATCAGTTTAATCGCTGATATCTCCCGAACGTGGGAGTGTTTGTATTAAATGGATTTTTGGAGCAGGGAGATGGCTTAAGGGCTTGCTCTGTCCCCTCCATGTATCAGCCTGGTATTGCAGTGTTTCCAGGAATGGTGCAGCCAATGCCTACTAGCCAAGTTCAAAAGCAGGTTAATGGAATGTGAATCTCTTGCCTTTGCTAGTTTGCCGTGTTGATTGCAGTGATTGTTCCATCTATTGTCTTTTCAGTTGCATGAAACTATCATCTTTTGTTACCAGTTTTCTGTCTTATGATCCTGCTCTGCAGTTACCTGACGAAGGTGCAGCACGCTGAAAGCCAGGACAGGGTAACCCCCATATCCGCGGCCCGAACGTGCTACAGGGAACATTCTGGAACCAGGGGGCTGCCAGGAAGGTAACTTTCCAATTTAAATGAATGGGTTTGCCCCTATCCGCCGTTTCGGTCTTCTGCGGTCGGTCTTGGAACGTATCCCACCGATGGTACGGCGGGGGTGGTGGTGACTGCTGTACTTCCAAATAACCCCGTTGAGCTGTAACCTGGTGTTGTGGGATTTTTAACACAGTCAAATCAGGTTGTGGGATCCCATAACTCAGCCAATGTCAAATGGCTATCAGATCAGCCCCCACAATCCCTTCCCCACACCCACCGACGCATCAAATTTATCCGAATATTTTCTTGAACAAGAAAGAAATGGCTTTGGTCTGTTTCCTGAATAGAGTGAAACCCCCATCTCTGTTTGTTTCTTCGCAAACTACTATACGGAAGCAACCTGCTTTAGTGGCTATGTCTGCACGTAAAGATTATTCACACAGACGATCGCCCGAGGCTGGAACTCACTTCAGCTCCCTGGTGCCACGAGGCAGCCGTACTAACCACTGAGCCACAATGCCACCCGTACGATTTGGAATGGTTTGTCATCGTTTGTGGTGCAAGTAGCAAAATAGTTGTCAGTTTGTCAACTGGATCGGCTTCAAATGTTCTCAGCAATCTGCAGTAATGTGAACGGAGAGGTCAAATCGAGCTGCTTGTGGCGATGAGGTGCGCTTGCAGCGTGACCTGTTTACATAGGGAGATCAGCTCCCTCCCCATTCTACACAGAGAGTCGGATACAAGTAGAGAGGATATTGAAAGTGGACGATAAAGAAAGGGTGCACGGACGTAATTCACTTTTCACAACTTTTCAGATTGATGTGGAATGCCAAGGAGCGAATCCTGTACGTGAGGGAAACAATGATTCGCATTTATGGGCGAGCGACACGAACACAAGGGGAGGAAATGAATAGGATCTTTCTGTCAAGGCCAACATTTCTTGCCCATCCCGAGATCACCCTGGTGGTGAGCTGCTCTCTCGAACCGCTGCAGTCCATGTGCTGTCGGTAGCCCCGCGATGCTGTTTGGGCGGGGATTCCAGATTTTGACCCAGTGACACCGGAGGAACAACGATATATTTGCAATTCAGGACAGCGAGTGCCTCGGGAAAGAACTTGCGAATGGTGGTGTTCCCACGGATCTGCTGCCGTCATCCCTCAAGGCTGTGTTGGCCATGGGTTTGGAAGGTTGCTGCCTGAGGAATTCTGGTGAATCTTGTAGATGCCGGGGAAATGACCCTGCCGCCGCCGCCGCCGCTGCTGCTGTCCCCGATCAGCGGGAGAATGACCCTGCTGCTGTCCCCGATCAGCGGGAGAAACCTCTCTGCAGTCGACCTGACGTGCGCTTCCATGGCGGCTCCGGCCCGTGCCATCTGATTGGTCGTCAGCGCGATCTGCGCGGCTAGGTAACAGATGGACAGAAAACCACGGGGAAAGCACAGCGACTGCTGCAAAGTGATCTTCCGATCTGGTCGGAAATCTTGGAAGGTACACGGTAAGGGAATAAACGAACTTTGAATATCATCAAGCTGATGGAAAGGATAGTCGGCAAATATGACCCCCACCGTTGGAGTATTAATGTGCTATCGCTTCTCGGCCTTTTGGCTTGGAATATGTGTAGTTTCTGTTCTTATCAGTTTAATCGCTGATATCTCCCGAACGTGGGAGTGTTTGTATTAAATGGATTTTTGGAGCAGGGAGATGGCTTAAGGGCTTGCTCTGTCCCCTCCATGTATCAGCCTGGTATTGCAGTGTTTCCAGGAATGGTGCAGCCAATGCCTACTAGCCAAGTTCAAAAGCAGGTTAATGGAATGTGAATCTCTTGCCTTTGCTAGTTTGCCGTGTTGATTGCAGTGATTGTTCCATCTATTGTCTTTTCAGTTGCATGAAACTATCATCTTTTGTTACCAGTTTTCTGTCTTATGATCCTGCTCTGCAGTTACCTGACGAAGGTGCAGCACGCTGAAAGCCAGGACAGGGTAACCCCCATATCCGCGGCCCGAACGTGCTACAGGGAACATTCTGGAACCAGGGGGCTGCCAGGAAGGTAACTTTCCAATTTAAATGAATGGGTTTGCCCCTATCCGCCGTTTCGGTCTTCTGCGGTCGGTCTTGGAACGTATCCCACCGATGGTACGGCGGGGGTGGTGGTGACTGCTGTACTTCCAAATAACCCCGTTGAGCTGTAACCTGGTGTTGTGGGATTTTTAACACAGTCAAATCAGGTTGTGGGATCCCATAACTCAGCCAATGTCAAATGGCTATCAGATCAGCCCCCACAATCCCTTCCCCACACCCACCGACGCATCAAATTTATCCGAATATTTTCTTGAACAAGAAAGAAATGGCTTTGGTCTGTTTCCTGAATAGAGTGAAACCCCCATCTCTGTTTGTTTCTTCGCAAACTACTATACGGAAGCAACCTGCTTTAGTGGCTATGTCTGCACGTAAAGATTATTCACACAGACGATCGCCCGAGGCTGGAACTCACTTCAGCTCCCTGGTGCCACGAGGCAGCCGTACTAACCACTGAGCCACAATGCCACCCGTACGATTTGGAATGGTTTGTCATCGTTTGTGGTGCAAGTAGCAAAATAGTTGTCAGTTTGTCAACTGGATCGGCTTCAAATGTTCTCAGCAATCTGCAGTAATGTGAACGGAGAGGTCAAATCGAGCTGCTTGTGGCGATGAGGTGCGCTTGCAGCGTGACCTGTTTACATAGGGAGATCAGCTCCCTCCCCATTCTACACAGAGAGTCGGATACAAGTAGAGAGGATATTGAAAGTGGACGATAAAGAAAGGGTGCACGGACGTAATTCACTTTTCACAACTTTTCAGATTGATGTGGAATGCCAAGGAGCGAATCCTGTACGTGAGGGAAACAATGATTCGCATTTATGGGCGAGCGACACGAACACAAGGGGAGGAAATGAATAGGATCTTTCTGTCAAGGCCAACATTTCTTGCCCATCCCGAGATCACCCTGGTGGTGAGCTGCTCATCGAACCGCTGCAGTCCATGTGCTGTCGGTAGCCCCGCGATGCTGTTTGGGCGGGGATTCCAGATTTTGACCCAGTGACACCGGAGGAACAACGATATATTTGCAATTCAGGACAGCGAGTGCCTCGGGAAAGAACTTGCGAATGGTGGTGTTCCCACGGATCTGCTGCCGTCATCCCTCAAGGCTGTGTTGGCCATGGGTTTGGAAGGTTGCTGCCCGAGGAATTCTGGTGAATCTTGTAGATGCCGGGGAAATGACCCTGCCGCCGCCGCTGCTGCTGCTGTCCCCGATCAGCGGGAGAATGACCCTGCTGCTGTCCCCGATCAGCGGGAGAAACCTCTCTGCAGTCGACCTGACGTGCGCTTCCATGGCGGCTCCGGCCCGTGCCATCTGATTGGTCGTCAGCGCGATCTGCGCGGCTAGGTAACAGATGGACAGAAAACCACGGGGAAAGCACAGCGACTGCTGCAAAGTGATCTTCCGATCTGGTCGGAAATCTTGGAAGGTACACGGTAAGGGAATAAACGAACTTTGAATATCATCAAGCTGATGGAAAGGATAGTCGGCAAATATGACCCCCACCGTTGGAGTATTAATGTGCTATCGCTTCTCGGCCTTTTGGCTTGGAATATGTGTAGTTTCTGTTCTTATCAGTTTAATCGCTGATATCTCCCGAACGTGGGAGTGTTTGTATTAAATGGATTTTTGGAGCAGGGAGATGGCTTAAGGGCTTGCTCTGTCCCCTCCATGTATCAGCCTGGTATTGCAGTGTTTCCAGGAATGGTGCAGCCAATGCCTACTAGCCAAGTTCAAAAGCAGGTTAATGGAATGTGAATCTCTTGCCTTTGCTAGTTTGCCGTGTTGATTGCAGTGATTGTTCCATCTATTGTCTTTTCAGTTGCATGAAACTATCATCTTTTGTTACCAGTTTTCTGTCTTATGATCCTGCTCTGCAGTTACCTGACGAAGGTGCAGCACGCTGAAAGCCAGGACAGGGTAACCCCCATATCCGCGGCCCGAACGTGCTACAGGGAACATTCTGGAACCAGGGGGCTGCCAGGAAGGTAACTTTCCAATTTAAATGAATGGGTTTGCCCCTATCCGCCGTTTCGGTCTTCTGCGGTCGGTCTTGGAACGTATCCCACCGATGGTACGGCGGGGGTGGTGGTGACTGCTGTACTTCCAAATAACCCCGTTGAGCTGTAACCTGGTGTTGTGGGATTTTTAACACAGTCAAATCAGGTTGTGGGATCCCATAACTCAGCCAATGTCAAATGGCTATCAGATCAGCCCCCACAATCCCTTCCCCACACCCACCGACGCATCAAATTTATCCGAATATTTTCTTGAACAAGAAAGAAATGGCTTTGGTCTGTTTCCTGAATAGAGTGAAACCCCCATCTCTGTTTGTTTCTTCGCAAACTACTATACGGAAGCAACCTGCTTTAGTGGCTATGTCTGCACGTAAAGATTATTCACACAGACGATCGCCCGAGGCTGGAACTCACTTCAGCTCCCTGGTGCCACGAGGCAGCCGTACTAACCACTGAGCCACAATGCCACCCGTACGATTTGGAATGGTTTGTCATCGTTTGTGGTGCAAGTAGCAAAATAGTTGTCAGTTTGTCAACTGGATCGGCTTCAAATGTTCTCAGCAATCTGCAGTAATGTGAACGGAGAGGTCAAATCGAGCTGCTTGTGGCGATGAGGTGCGCTTGCAGCGTGACCTGTTTACATAGGGAGATCAGCTCCCTCCCCATTCTACACAGAGAGTCGGATACAAGTAGAGAGGATATTGAAAGTGGACGATAAAGAAAGGGTGCACGGACGTAATTCACTTTTCACAACTTTTCAGATTGATGTGGAATGCCAAGGAGCGAATCCTGTACGTGAGGGAAACAATGATTCGCATTTATGGGCGAGCGACACGAACACAAGGGGAGGAAATGAATAGGATCTTTCTGTCAAGGCCAACATTTCTTGCCCATCCCGAGATCACCCTGGTGGTGAGCTGCTCATCGAACCGCTGCAGTCCATGTGCTGTCGGTAGCCCCGCGATGCTGTTTGGGCGGGGATTCCAGATTTTGACCCAGTGACACCGGAGGAACAACGATATATTTGCAATTCAGGACAGCGAGTGCCTCGGGAAAGAACTTGCGAATGGTGGTGTTCCCACGGATCTGCTGCCGTCATCCCTCAAGGCTGTGTTGGCCATGGGTTTGGAAGGTTGCTGCCCGAGGAATTCTGGTGAATCTTGTAGATGCCGGGGAAATGACCCTGCCGCCGCCGCTGCTGCTGCTGTCCCCGATCAGCGGGAGAATGACCCTGCTGCTGTCCCCGATCAGCGGGAGAAACCTCTCTGCAGTCGACCTGACGTGCGCTTCCATGGCGGCTCCGGCCCGTGCCATCTGATTGGTCGTCAGCGCGATCTGCGCGGCTAGGTAACAGATGGACAGAAAACCACGGGGAAAGCACAGCGACTGCTGCAAAGTGATCTTCCGATCTGGTCGGAAATCTTGGAAGGTACACGGTAAGGGAATAAACGAACTTTGAATATCATCAAGCTGATGGAAAGGATAGTCGGCAAATATGACCCCCACCGTTGGAGTATTAATGTGCTATCGCTTCTCGGCCTTTTGGCTTGGAATATGTGTAGTTTCTGTTCTTATCAGTTTAATCGCTGATATCTCCCGAACGTGGGAGTGTTTGTATTAAATGGATTTTTGGAGCAGGGAGATGGCTTAAGGGCTTGCTCTGTCCCCTCCATGTATCAGCCTGGTATTGCAGTGTTTCCAGGAATGGTGCAGCCAATGCCTACTAGCCAAGTTCAAAAGCAGGTTAATGGAATGTGAATCTCTTGCCTTTGCTAGTTTGCCGTGTTGATTGCAGTGATTGTTCCATCTATTGTCTTTTCAGTTGCATGAAACTATCATCTTTTGTTACCAGTTTTCTGTCTTATGATCCTGCTCTGCAGTTACCTGACGAAGGTGCAGCACGCTGAAAGCCAGGACAGGGTAACCCCCATATCCGCGGCCCGAACGTGCTACAGGGAACATTCTGGAACCAGGGGGCTGCCAGGAAGGTAACTTTCCAATTTAAATGAATGGGTTTGCCCCTATCCGCCGTTTCGGTCTTCTGCGGTCGGTCTTGGAACGTATCCCACCGATGGTACGGCGGGGGTGGTGGTGACTGCTGTACTTCCAAATAACCCCGTTGAGCTGTAACCTGGTGTTGTGGGATTTTTAACACAGTCAAATCAGGTTGTGGGATCCCATAACTCAGCCAATGTCAAATGGCTATCAGATCAGCCCCCACAATCCCTTCCCCACACCCACCGACGCATCAAATTTATCCGAATATTTTCTTGAACAAGAAAGAAATGGCTTTGGTCTGTTTCCTGAATAGAGTGAAACCCCCATCTCTGTTTGTTTCTTCGCAAACTACTATACGGAAGCAACCTGCTTTAGTGGCTATGTCTGCACGTAAAGATTATTCACACAGACGATCGCCCGAGGCTGGAACTCACTTCAGCTCCCTGGTGCCACGAGGCAGCCGTACTAACCACTGAGCCACAATGCCACCCGTACGATTTGGAATGGTTTGTCATCGTTTGTGGTGCAAGTAGCAAAATAGTTGTCAGTTTGTCAACTGGATCGGCTTCAAATGTTCTCAGCAATCTGCAGTAATGTGAACGGAGAGGTCAAATCGAGCTGCTTGTGGCGATGAGGTGCGCTTGCAGCGTGACCTGTTTACATAGGGAGATCAGCTCCCTCCCCATTCTACACAGAGAGTCGGATACAAGTAGAGAGGATATTGAAAGTGGACGATAAAGAAAGGGTGCACGGACGTAATTCACTTTTCACAACTTTTCAGATTGATGTGGAATGCCAAGGAGCGAATCCTGTACGTGAGGGAAACAATGATTCGCATTTATGGGCGAGCGACACGAACACAAGGGGAGGAAATGAATAGGATCTTTCTGTCAAGGCCAACATTTCTTGCCCATCCCGAGATCACCCTGGTGGTGAGCTGCTCATCGAACCGCTGCAGTCCATGTGCTGTCGGTAGCCCCGCGATGCTGTTTGGGCGGGGATTCCAGATTTTGACCCAGTGACACCGGAGGAACAACGATATATTTGCAATTCAGGACAGCGAGTGCCTCGGGAAAGAACTTGCGAATGGTGGTGTTCCCACGGATCTGCTGCCGTCATCCCTCAAGGCTGTGTTGGCCATGGGTTTGGAAGGTTGCTGCCCGAGGAATTCTGGTGAATCTTGTAGATGCCGGGGAAATGACCCTGCCGCCGCCGCTGCTGCTGCTGTCCCCGATCAGCGGGAGAATGACCCTGCTGCTGTCCCCGATCAGCGGGAGAAACCTCTCTGCAGTCGACCTGACGTGCGCTTCCATGGCGGCTCCGGCCCGTGCCATCTGATTGGTCGTCAGCGCGATCTGCGCGGCTAGGTAACAGATGGACAGAAAACCACGGGGAAAGCACAGCGACTGCTGCAAAGTGATCTTCCGATCTGGTCGGAAATCTTGGAAGGTACACGGTAAGGGAATAAACGAACTTTGAATATCATCAAGCTGATGGAAAGGATAGTCGGCAAATATGACCCCCACCGTTGGAGTATTAATGTGCTATCGCTTCTCGGCCTTTTGGCTTGGAATATGTGTAGTTTCTGTTCTTATCAGTTTAATCGCTGATATCTCCCGAACGTGGGAGTGTTTGTATTAAATGGATTTTTGGAGCAGGGAGATGGCTTAAGGGCTTGCTCTGTCCCCTCCATGTATCAGCCTGGTATTGCAGTGTTTCCAGGAATGGTGCAGCCAATGCCTACTAGCCAAGTTCAAAAGCAGGTTAATGGAATGTGAATCTCTTGCCTTTGCTAGTTTGCCGTGTTGATTGCAGTGATTGTTCCATCTATTGTCTTTTCAGTTGCATGAAACTATCATCTTTTGTTACCAGTTTTCTGTCTTATGATCCTGCTCTGCAGTTACCTGACGAAGGTGCAGCACGCTGAAAGCCAGGACAGGGTAACCCCCATATCCGCGGCCCGAACGTGCTACAGGGAACATTCTGGAACCAGGGGGCTGCCAGGAAGGTAACTTTCCAATTTAAATGAATGGGTTTGCCCCTATCCGCCGTTTCGGTCTTCTGCGGTCGGTCTTGGAACGTATCCCACCGATGGTACGGCGGGGGTGGTGGTGACTGCTGTACTTCCAAATAACCCCGTTGAGCTGTAACCTGGTGTTGTGGGATTTTTAACACAGTCAAATCAGGTTGTGGGATCCCATAACTCAGCCAATGTCAAATGGCTATCAGATCAGCCCCCACAATCCCTTCCCCACACCCACCGACGCATCAAATTTATCCGAATATTTTCTTGAACAAGAAAGAAATGGCTTTGGTCTGTTTCCTGAATAGAGTGAAACCCCCATCTCTGTTTGTTTCTTCGCAAACTACTATACGGAAGCAACCTGCTTTAGTGGCTATGTCTGCACGTAAAGATTATTCACACAGACGATCGCCCGAGGCTGGAACTCACTTCAGCTCCCTGGTGCCACGAGGCAGCCGTACTAACCACTGAGCCACAATGCCACCCGTACGATTTGGAATGGTTTGTCATCGTTTGTGGTGCAAGTAGCAAAATAGTTGTCAGTTTGTCAACTGGATCGGCTTCAAATGTTCTCAGCAATCTGCAGTAATGTGAACGGAGAGGTCAAATCGAGCTGCTTGTGGCGATGAGGTGCGCTTGCAGCGTGACCTGTTTACATAGGGAGATCAGCTCCCTCCCCATTCTACACAGAGAGTCGGATACAAGTAGAGAGGATATTGAAAGTGGACGATAAAGAAAGGGTGCACGGACGTAATTCACTTTTCACAACTTTTCAGATTGATGTGGAATGCCAAGGAGCGAATCCTGTACGTGAGGGAAACAATGATTCGCATTTATGGGCGAGCGACACGAACACAAGGGGAGGAAATGAATAGGATCTTTCTGTCAAGGCCAACATTTCTTGCCCATCCCGAGATCACCCTGGTGGTGAGCTGCTCATCGAACCGCTGCAGTCCATGTGCTGTCGGTAGCCCCGCGATGCTGTTTGGGCGGGGATTCCAGATTTTGACCCAGTGACACCGGAGGAACAACGATATATTTGCAATTCAGGACAGCGAGTGCCTCGGGAAAGAACTTGCGAATGGTGGTGTTCCCACGGATCTGCTGCCGTCATCCCTCAAGGCTGTGTTGGCCATGGGTTTGGAAGGTTGCTGCCCGAGGAATTCTGGTGAATCTTGTAGATGCCGGGGAAATGACCCTGCCGCCGCCGCTGCTGCTGCTGTCCCCGATCAGCGGGAGAATGACCCTGCTGCTGTCCCCGATCAGCGGGAGAAACCTCTCTGCAGTCGACCTGACGTGCGCTTCCATGGCGGCTCCGGCCCGTGCCATCTGATTGGTCGTCAGCGCGATCTGCGCGGCTAGGTAACAGATGGACAGAAAACCACGGGGAAAGCACAGCGACTGCTGCAAAGTGATCTTCCGATCTGGTCGGAAATCTTGGAAGGTACACGGTAAGGGAATAAACGAACTTTGAATATCATCAAGCTGATGGAAAGGATAGTCGGCAAATATGACCCCCACCGTTGGAGTATTAATGTGCTATCGCTTCTCGGCCTTTTGGCTTGGAATATGTGTAGTTTCTGTTCTTATCAGTTTAATCGCTGATATCTCCCGAACGTGGGAGTGTTTGTATTAAATGGATTTTTGGAGCAGGGAGATGGCTTAAGGGCTTGCTCTGTCCCCTCCATGTATCAGCCTGGTATTGCAGTGTTTCCAGGAATGGTGCAGCCAATGCCTACTAGCCAAGTTCAAAAGCAGGTTAATGGAATGTGAATCTCTTGCCTTTGCTAGTTTGCCGTGTTGATTGCAGTGATTGTTCCATCTATTGTCTTTTCAGTTGCATGAAACTATCATCTTTTGTTACCAGTTTTCTGTCTTATGATCCTGCTCTGCAGTTACCTGACGAAGGTGCAGCACGCTGAAAGCCAGGACAGGGTAACCCCCATATCCGCGGCCCGAACGTGCTACAGGGAACATTCTGGAACCAGGGGGCTGCCAGGAAGGTAACTTTCCAATTTAAATGAATGGGTTTGCCCCTATCCGCCGTTTCGGTCTTCTGCGGTCGGTCTTGGAACGTATCCCACCGATGGTACGGCGGGGGTGGTGGTGACTGCTGTACTTCCAAATAACCCCGTTGAGCTGTAACCTGGTGTTGTGGGATTTTTAACACAGTCAAATCAGGTTGTGGGATCCCATAACTCAGCCAATGTCAAATGGCTATCAGATCAGCCCCCACAATCCCTTCCCCACACCCACCGACGCATCAAATTTATCCGAATATTTTCTTGAACAAGAAAGAAATGGCTTTGGTCTGTTTCCTGAATAGAGTGAAACCCCCATCTCTGTTTGTTTCTTCGCAAACTACTATACGGAAGCAACCTGCTTTAGTGGCTATGTCTGCACGTAAAGATTATTCACACAGACGATCGCCCGAGGCTGGAACTCACTTCAGCTCCCTGGTGCCACGAGGCAGCCGTACTAACCACTGAGCCACCGTGCCACCCGTACGATTTGGAATGGTTTGTCATCATTTGTGGTGCAAGTAGCAAAATAGTTGTCAGTTTGTCAACTGGATCGGCTTCAAATGTTCTCAGCAATCTGCAGTAATGTGAACGGAGAGGTCAAATCGAGCTGCTTGTGGCGATGAGGTGCGCTTGCAGCGTGACCTGTTTACATAGGGAGATCAGCTCCCTCCCCATTCTACACAGAGAGTCGGATACAAGTAGAGAGGATATTGAAAGTGGACGATAAAGAAAGGGTGCACGGACGTAATTCACTTTTCACAACTTTTCAGATTGATGTGGAATGCCAAGGAGCGAATCCTGTACGTGAGGGAAACAATGATTCGCATTTATGGGCGAGCGACACGAACACAAGGGGAGGAAATGAATAGGATCTTTCTGTCAAGGCCAACATTTCTTGCCCATCCCGAGATCACCCTGGTGGTGAGCTGCTCATCGAACCGCTGCAGTCCATGTGCTGTCGGTAGCCCCGCGATGCTGTTTGGGCGGGGATTCCAGATTTTGACCCAGTGACACCGGAGGAACAACGATATATTTGCAATTCAGGACAGCGAGTGCCTCGGGAAAGAACTTGCGAATGGTGGTGTTCCCACGGATCTGCTGCCGTCATCCCTCAAGGCTGTGTTGGCCATGGGTTTGGAAGGTTGCTGCCCGAGGAATTCTGGTGAATCTTGTAGATGCCGGGGAAATGACCCTGCCGCCGCCGCTGCTGCTGCTGTCCCCGATCAGCGGGAGAATGACCCTGCTGCTGTCCCCGATCAGCGGGAGAAACCTCTCTGCAGTCGACCTGACGTGCGCTTCCATGGCGGCTCCGGCCCGTGCCATCTGATTGGTCGTCAGCGCGATCTGCGCGGCTAGGTAACAGATGGACAGAAAACCACGGGGAAAGCACAGCGACTGCTGCAAAGTGATCTTCCGATCTGGTCGGAAATCTTGGAAGGTACACGGTAAGGGAATAAACGAACTTTGAATATCATCAAGCTGATGGAAAGGATAGTCGGCAAATATGACCCCCACCGTTGGAGTATTAATGTGCTATCGCTTCTCGGCCTTTTGGCTTGGAATATGTGTAGTTTCTGTTCTTATCAGTTTAATCGCTGATATCTCCCGAACGTGGGAGTGTTTGTATTAAATGGATTTTTGGAGCAGGGAGATGGCTTAAGGGCTTGCTCTGTCCCCTCCATGTATCAGCCTGGTATTGCAGTGTTTCCAGGAATGGTGCAGCCAATGCCTACTAGCCAAGTTCAAAAGCAGGTTAATGGAATGTGAATCTCTTGCCTTTGCTAGTTTGCCGTGTTGATTGCAGTGATTGTTCCATCTATTGTCTTTTCAGTTGCATGAAACTATCATCTTTTGTTACCAGTTTTCTGTCTTATGATCCTGCTCTGCAGTTACCTGACGAAGGTGCAGCACGCTGAAAGCCAGGACAGGGTAACCCCCATATCCGCGGCCCGAACGTGCTACAGGGAACATTCTGGAACCAGGGGGCTGCCAGGAAGGTAACTTTCCAATTTAAATGAATGGGTTTGCCCCTATCCGCCGTTTCGGTCTTCTGCGGTCGGTCTTGGAACGTATCCCACCGATGGTACGGCGGGGGTGGTGGTGACTGCTGTACTTCCAAATAACCCCGTTGAGCTGTAACCTGGTGTTGTGGGATTTTTAACACAGTCAAATCAGGTTGTGGGATCCCATAACTCAGCCAATGTCAAATGGCTATCAGATCAGCCCCCACAATCCCTTCCCCACACCCACCGACGCATCAAATTTATCCGAATATTTTCTTGAACAAGAAAGAAATGGCTTTGGTCTGTTTCCTGAATAGAGTGAAACCCCCATCTCTGTTTGTTTCTTCGCAAACTACTACGCGGAAGCAACCTGCTTTAGTGGCTATGCCTGCACGTAAAGATTATTCACACAGACGATCGCCCGAGGCTGGAACTCACTTCAGCTCCCTGGTGCCACGAGGCAGCCGTACTAACCACTGAGCCACCGTGCCACCCGTACGATTTGGAATGGTTTGTCATCATTTGTGGTGCAAGTAGCAAAATAGTTGTCAGTTTGTCAACTGGATCGGCTTCAAATGTTCTCCGCAATCTGCAGTAATGTGAACGGAGAGGTCAAATCGAGCTGCTTGTGGCGATGAGGTGCACTTGCAGCGTGACCTGTTTACATAGGGAGATCAGCTCCCTCCCCATTCTACACAGAGAGTCGGATACAAGTAGAGAGGATATTGAAAGTGGACGATAAAGAAAGGGTGCACGGACGTAATTCACTTTTCACAACTTTTCAGATTGATGTGGAATGCCAAGGAGCGAATCCTGTACGTGAGGGAAACAATGATTCGCATCAATGGGCAAGCGACACGAACACAAGGGGAGGAAATGAATAGGATCTTTCTGTCAAGGCCAACATTTCTTGCCCATCCCGAGATCACCCTGGTGGTGAGCTGCTCTCTCGAACCGCTGCAGTCCATGTGCTGTCGGTAGCCCCGCGATGCTGTTTGGGCGGGGATTCCAGATTTTGACCCAGTGACACCGGAGGAACAACGATATATTTGCAATTCAGGACAGCGAGTGCCTCGGGAAAGAACTTGCGAATGGTGGTGTTCCCACGGATCTGCTGCCGTCATCCCTCAAGGCTGTGTTGGCCATGGGTTTGGAAGGTTGCTGCCTGAGGAATTCTGGTGAATCTTGTAGAT
This sequence comes from Chiloscyllium plagiosum, assembly GCF_037043375.1. Classification (NCBI taxonomy): domain Eukaryota; kingdom Metazoa; phylum Chordata; class Chondrichthyes; order Orectolobiformes; family Hemiscylliidae; genus Chiloscyllium; species Chiloscyllium plagiosum. The sequence goes on from NW_028270171.1 coordinate 21,481,358, forward strand.
GCCGGGGAAATGACCCTGCCGCCGCCGCCGCCGCTGCTGCTGTCCCCGATCAGCGGGAGAATGACCCTGCTGCTGTCCCCGATCAGCGGGAGAAACCTCTCTGCAGTCGACCTGACGTGCGCTTCCATGGCGGCTCCGGCCCGTGCCATCTGATTGGTCGTCAGCGCGATCTGCGCGGCTAGGTAACAGATGGACAGAAAACCACGGGGAAAGCACAGCGACTGCTGCAAAGTGATCTTCCGATCTGGTCGGAAATCTTGGAAGGTACACGGTAAGGGAATAAACGAACTTTGAATATCATCAAGCTGATGGAAAGGATAGTCGGCAAATATGACCCCCACCGTTGGAGTATTAATGTGCTATCGCTTCTCGGCCTTTTGGCTTGGAATATGTGTAGTTTCTGTTCTTATCAGTTTAATCGCTGATATCTCCCGAACGTGGGAGTGTTTGTATTAAATGGATTTTTGGAGCAGGGAGATGGCTTAAGGGCTTGCTCTGTCCCCTCCATGTATCAGCCTGGTATTGCAGTGTTTCCAGGAATGGTGCAGCCAATGCCTACTAGCCAAGTTCAAAAGCAGGTTAATGGAATGTGAATCTCTTGCCTTTGCTAGTTTGCCGTGTTGATTGCAGTGATTGTTCCATCTATTGTCTTTTCAGTTGCATGAAACTATCATCTTTTGTTACCAGTTTTCTGTCTTATGATCCTGCTCTGCAGTTACCTGACGAAGGTGCAGCACGCTGAAAGCCAGGACAGGGTAACCCCCATATCCGCGGCCCGAACGTGCTACAGGGAACATTCTGGAACCAGGGGGCTGCCAGGAAGGTAACTTTCCAATTTAAATGAATGGGTTTGCCCCTATCCGCCGTTTCGGTCTTCTGCGGTCGGTCTTGGAACGTATCCCACCGATGGTACGGCGGGGGTGGTGGTGACTGCTGTACTTCCAAATAACCCCGTTGAGCTGTAACCTGGTGTTGTGGGATTTTTAACACAGTCAAATCAGGTTGTGGGATCCCATAACTCAGCCAATGTCAAATGGCTATCAGATCAGCCCCCACAATCCCTTCCCCACACCCACCGACGCATCAAATTTATCCGAATATTTTCTTGAACAAGAAAGAAATGGCTTTGGTCTGTTTCCTGAATAGAGTGAAACCCCCATCTCTGTTTGTTTCTTCGCAAACTACTACGCGGAAGCAACCTGCTTTAGTGGCTATGCCTGCACGTAAAGATTATTCACACAGACGATCGCCCGAGGCTGGAACTCACTTCAGCTCCCTGGTGCCACGAGGCAGCCGTACTAACCACTGAGCCACCGTGCCACCCGTACGATTTGGAATGGTTTGTCATCATTTGTGGTGCAAGTAGCAAAATAGTTGTCAGTTTGTCAACTGGATCGGCTTCAAATGTTCTCCGCAATCTGCAGTAATGTGAACGGAGAGGTCAAATCGAGCTGCTTGTGGCGATGAGGTGCACTTGCAGCGTGACCTGTTTACATAGGGAGATCAGCTCCCTCCCCATTCTACACAGAGAGTCGGATACAAGTAGAGAGGATATTGAAAGTGGACGATAAAGAAAGGGTGCACGGACGTAATTCACTTTTCACAACTTTTCAGATTGATGTGGAATGCCAAGGAGCGAATCCTGTACGTGAGGGAAACAATGATTCGCATCAATGGGCAAGCGACACGAACACAAGGGGAGGAAATGAATAGGATCTTTCTGTCAAGGCCAACATTTCTTGCCCATCCCGAGATCACCCTGGTGGTGAGCTGCTCTCTCGAACCGCTGCAGTCCATGTGCTGTCGGTAGCCCCGCGATGCTGTTTGGGCGGGGATTCCAGATTTTGACCCAGTGACACCGGAGGAACAACGATATATTTGCAATTCAGGACAGCGAGTGCCTCGGGAAAGAACTTGCGAATGGTGGTGTTCCCACGGATCTGCTGCCGTCATCCCTCAAGGCTGTGTTGGCCATGGGTTTGGAAGGTTGCTGCCTGAGGAATTCTGGTGAATCTTGTAGATGCCGGGGAAATGACCCTGCCGCCGCCGCCGCCGCTGCTGCTGTCCCCGATCACCGGGAGAATGACCCTGCTGTTGTCCCCGATCAGCGGGAGAAACCTCTCTGCAGTCGACCTGACGTGCGCTTCCATGGCGGCTCCGGCCCGTGCCATCTGATTGGTCGTCAGCGCGATCTACGCGGCTAGGTAACAGATGGACAGAAAACCACGGGGAAAGCACTGCGACTGCTGCAAAGTGATCTTCCGATCTGGTCGGAAATCTTGGAAGGGACACGGTAAGGGAATAAACGAACTTTGAATATCATCAAACTGATGGAAAGGATAGTCGGCAAATATGACCCCCACCGTTGGAGTATTGATGTGGTATCGCTTCTCGGCCTTTTGGCTCGGAATATGTGTAGTTTCTGTTCTTATCAGTTTAATCGCTGATATCTCCCGAACGTGGGAGTGTTTGTATTAAATGGATTTTTGGAGCAGGGAGATGGCTTAAGGGCTTGCTCTGTCCCCTCCATGTATCAGCCTGGTATTGCAGTGTTTCCAGGAATGATGCAGCCAATGCCTACTAGCCAAGTTCAAAAGCAGGTTAATGGAATGTGAATCTCTTGCCTTTGCTAGTTTGCCGTGTTGATTGCAGTGATTGTTCCATCTCTTGTCTTTTCAGTTGCATGAAACTATCATCTTTTGTTACCAGTTTTCTGTCTTATGATCCTGCTCTGCAGTTACCTGACGAAGGTGCAGCACGCTGAAAGCCAGGACAGGGTAACCCCTCTATCCGCGGCCCGAACGTGCTACAGGGAACATTCTGGAACCAGGGGGCTGCCAGGAAGGTAACTTTCCAATTTAAATGAATGGGTTTGCCCCTATCCGCCGTTTCGGTCTTCTGCGGTCGGTCTTGGAACGTATCCCACCGATGGTACGGCGGGGGTGGTGGTGACTGCTGTACTTCCAAATAACCCCGTTGGCCTGTAACCTGGTGTTGTGGGATTTTTAACACAGTCAAATCAGGTTGTGGGATCCCATAACTCAGCCAATGTCAAATGGCTATCAGATCAGCCCCCACAACCCCTTCCCCACACCCACCGACGCATCAAATTTATCCGAATATTTTCTTGAACAAGAAAGAAATGGCTTTGGTCTGTTTCCTGAATAGAGTGAAACCCCCATCTCTGTTTGTTTCTTCGCAAACTACTACGCGGAAGCAACCTGCTTTAGTGGCTATGCCTGCACGTAAAGATTATTCACACAGACGATCGCCCGAGGCTGGAACTCACTTCAGCTCCCTGGTGCCACGAGGCAGCCGTACTAACCACTGAGCCACCGTGCCACCCGTACGATTTGGAATGGTTTGTCATCATTTGTGGTGCAAGTAGCAAAATAGTTGTCAGTTTGTCAACTGGATCGGCTTCAAATGTTCTCAGCAATCTGCAGTAATGTGAACGGAGAGGTCAAATCGAGCTGCTTGTGGCGATGAGGTGCACTTGCAGCGTGACCTGTTTACATAGGGAGATCAGCTCCCTCCCCATTCTACACAGAGAGTCGGATACAAGTAGAGAGGATATTGAAAGTGGACGATAAAGAAAGGGTGCACGGACGTAATTCACTTTTCACAACTTTTCAGATTGATGTGGAATGCCAAGGAGCGAATCCTGTACGTGAGGGAAACAATGATTCGCATTTATGGGCGAGCGACACGAACACAAGGGGAGGAAATGAATAGGATCTTTCTGTCAAGGCCAACATTTCTTGCCCATCCCGAGATCACCCTGGTGGTGAGCTGCTCTCTCGAACCGCTGCAGTCCATGTGCTGTCGGTAGCCCCGCGATGCTGTTTGGGCGGGGATTCCAGATTTTGACCCAGTGACACCGGAGGAACAACGATATATTTGCAATTCAGGACAGCGAGTGCCTCGGGAAAGAACTTGCGAATGGTGGTGTTCCCACGGATCTGCTGCCGTCATCCCTCAAGGCTGTGTTGGCCATGGGTTTGGAAGGTTGCTGCCTGAGGAATTCTGGTGAATCTTGTAGATGCCGGGGAAATGACCCTGCCGCCGCCGCCGCCGCTGCTGCTGTCCCCGATCAGCGGGAGAATGACCCTGCTGCTGTCCCCGATCAGCGGGAGAAACCTCTCTGCAGTCGACCTGACGTGCGCTTCCATGGCGGCTCCGGCCCGTGCCATCTGATTGGTCGTCAGCGCGATCTGCGCGGCTAGGTAACAGATGGACAGAAAACCACGGGGAAAGCACAGCGACTGCTGCAAAGTGATCTTCCGATCTGGTCGGAAATCTTGGAAGGTACACGGTAAGGGAATAAACGAACTTTGAATATCATCAAGCTGATGGAAAGGATAGTCGGCAAATATGACCCCCACCGTTGGAGTATTAATGTGCTATCGCTTCTCGGCCTTTTGGCTTGGAATATGTGTAGTTTCTGTTCTTATCAGTTTAATCGCTGATATCTCCCGAACGTGGGAGTGTTTGTATTAAATGGATTTTTGGAGCAGGGAGATGGCTTAAGGGCTTGCTCTGTCCCCTCCATGTATCAGCCTGGTATTGCAGTGTTTCCAGGAATGGTGCAGCCAATGCCTACTAGCCAAGTTCAAAAGCAGGTTAATGGAATGTGAATCTCTTGCCTTTGCTAGTTTGCCGTGTTGATTGCAGTGATTGTTCCATCTATTGTCTTTTCAGTTGCATGAAACTATCATCTTTTGTTACCAGTTTTCTGTCTTATGATCCTGCTCTGCAGTTACCTGACGAAGGTGCAGCACGCTGAAAGCCAGGACAGGGTAACCCCCATATCCGCGGCCCGAACGTGCTACAGGGAACATTCTGGAACCAGGGGGCTGCCAGGAAGGTAACTTTCCAATTTAAATGAATGGGTTTGCCCCTATCCGCCGTTTCGGTCTTCTGCGGTCGGTCTTGGAACGTATCCCACCGATGGTACGGCGGGGGTGGTGGTGACTGCTGTACTTCCAAATAACCCCGTTGAGCTGTAACCTGGTGTTGTGGGATTTTTAACACAGTCAAATCAGGTTGTGGGATCCCATAACTCAGCCAATGTCAAATGGCTATCAGATCAGCCCCCACAATCCCTTCCCCACACCCACCGACGCATCAAATTTATCCGAATATTTTCTTGAACAAGAAAGAAATGGCTTTGGTCTGTTTCCTGAATAGAGTGAAACCCCCATCTCTGTTTGTTTCTTCGCAAACTACTACGCGGAAGCAACCTGCTTTAGTGGCTATGCCTGCACGTAAAGATTATTCACACAGACGATCGCCCGAGGCTGGAACTCACTTCAGCTCCCTGGTGCCACGAGGCAGCCGTACTAACCACTGAGCCACCGTGCCACCCGTACGATTTGGAATGGTTTGTCATCATTTGTGGTGCAAGTAGCAAAATAGTTGTCAGTTTGTCAACTGGATCGGCTTCAAATGTTCTCCGCAATCTGCAGTAATGTGAACGGAGAGGTCAAATCGAGCTGCTTGTGGCGATGAGGTGCACTTGCAGCGTGACCTGTTTACATAGGGAGATCAGCTCCCTCCCCATTCTACACAGAGAGTCGGATACAAGTAGAGAGGATATTGAAAGTGGACGATAAAGAAAGGGTGCACGGACGTAATTCACTTTTCACAACTTTTCAGATTGATGTGGAATGCCAAGGAGCGAATCCTGTACGTGAGGGAAACAATGATTCGCATCAATGGGCAAGCGACACGAACACAAGGGGAGGAAATGAATAGGATCTTTCTGTCAAGGCCAACATTTCTTGCCCATCCCGAGATCACCCTGGTGGTGAGCTGCTCTCTCGAACCGCTGCAGTCCATGTGCTGTCGGTAGCCCCGCGATGCTGTTTGGGCGGGGATTCCAGATTTTGACCCAGTGACACCGGAGGAACAACGATATATTTGCAATTCAGGACAGCGAGTGCCTCGGGAAAGAACTTGCGAATGGTGGTGTTCCCACGGATCTGCTGCCGTCATCCCTCAAGGCTGTGTTGGCCATGGGTTTGGAAGGTTGCTGCCTGAGGAATTCTGGTGAATCTTGTAGATGCCGGGGAAATGACCCTGCCGCCGCCGCTGCTGCTGCTGTCCCCGATCAGCGGGAGAATGACCCTGCTGCTGTCCCCGATCAGCGGGAGAAACCTCTCTGCAGTCGACCTGACGTGCGCTTCCATGGCGGCTCCGGCCCGTGCCATCTGATTGGTCGTCAGCGCGATCTACGCGGCTAGGTAACAGATGGACAGAAAACCACGGGGAAAGCACTGCGACTGCTGCAAAGTGATCTTCCGATCTGGTCGGAAATCTTGGAAGGTACACGGTAAGGGAATAAACGAACTTTGAATATCATCAAGCTGATGGAAAGGATAGTCGGCAAATATGACCCCCACCGTTGGAGTATTAATGTGCTATCGCTTCTCGGCCTTTTGGCTTGGAATATGTGTAGTTTCTGTTCTTATCAGTTTAATCGCTGATATCTCCCGAACGTGGGAGTGTTTGTATTAAATGGATTTTTGGAGCAGGGAGATGGCTTAAGGGCTTGCTCTGTCCCCTCCATGTATCAGCCTGGTATTGCAGTGTTTCCAGGAATGGTGCAGCCAATGCCTACTAGCCAAGTTCAAAAGCAGGTTAATGGAATGTGAATCTCTTGCCTTTGCTAGTTTGCCGTGTTGATTGCAGTGATTGTTCCATCTATTGTCTTTTCAGTTGCATGAAACTATCATCTTTTGTTACCAGTTTTCTGTCTTATGATCCTGCTCTGCAGTTACCTGACGAAGGTGCAGCACGCTGAAAGCCAGGACAGGGTAACCCCCATATCCGCGGCCCGAACGTGCTACAGGGAACATTCTGGAACCAGGGGGCTGCCAGGAAGGTAACTTTCCAATTTAAATGAATGGGTTTGCCCCTATCCGCCGTTTCGGTCTTCTGCGGTCGGTCTTGGAACGTATCCCACCGATGGTACGGCGGGGGTGGTGGTGACTGCTGTACTTCCAAATAACCCCGTTGAGCTGTAACCTGGTGTTGTGGGATTTTTAACACAGTCAAATCAGGTTGTGGGATCCCATAACTCAGCCAATGTCAAATGGCTATCAGATCAGCCCCCACAATCCCTTCCCCACACCCACCGACGCATCAAATTTATCCGAATATTTTCTTGAACAAGAAAGAAATGGCTTTGGTCTGTTTCCTGAATAGAGTGAAACCCCCATCTCTGTTTGTTTCTTCGCAAACTACTATACGGAAGCAACCTGCTTTAGTGGCTATGTCTGCACGTAAAGATTATTCACACAGACGATCGCCCGAGGCTGGAACTCACTTCAGCTCCCTGGTGCCACGAGGCAGCCGTACTAACCACTGAGCCACAATGCCACCCGTACGATTTGGAATGGTTTGTCATCGTTTGTGGTGCAAGTAGCAAAATAGTTGTCAGTTTGTCAACTGGATCGGCTTCAAATGTTCTCAGCAATCTGCAGTAATGTGAACGGAGAGGTCAAATCGAGCTGCTTGTGGCGATGAGGTGCGCTTGCAGCGTGACCTGTTTACATAGGGAGATCAGCTCCCTCCCCATTCTACACAGAGAGTCGGATACAAGTAGAGAGGATATTGAAAGTGGACGATAAAGAAAGGGTGCACGGACGTAATTCACTTTTCACAACTTTTCAGATTGATGTGGAATGCCAAGGAGCGAATCCTGTACGTGAGGGAAACAATGATTCGCATTTATGGGCGAGCGACACGAACACAAGGGGAGGAAATGAATAGGATCTTTCTGTCAAGGCCAACATTTCTTGCCCATCCCGAGATCACCCTGGTGGTGAGCTGCTCATCGAACCGCTGCAGTCCATGTGCTGTCGGTAGCCCCGCGATGCTGTTTGGGCGGGGATTCCAGATTTTGACCCAGTGACACCGGAGGAACAACGATATATTTGCAATTCAGGACAGCGAGTGCCTCGGGAAAGAACTTGCGAATGGTGGTGTTCCCACGGATCTGCTGCCGTCATCCCTCAAGGCTGTGTTGGCCATGGGTTTGGAAGGTTGCTGCCCGAGGAATTCTGGTGAATCTTGTAGATGCCGGGGAAATGACCCTGCCGCCGCCGCTGCTGCTGCTGTCCCCGATCAGCGGGAGAATGACCCTGCTGCTGTCCCCGATCAGCGGGAGAAACCTCTCTGCAGTCGACCTGACGTGCGCTTCCATGGCGGCTCCGGCCCGTGCCATCTGATTGGTCGTCAGCGCGATCTGCGCGGCTAGGTAACAGATGGACAGAAAACCACGGGGAAAGCACAGCGACTGCTGCAAAGTGATCTTCCGATCTGGTCGGAAATCTTGGAAGGTACACGGTAAGGGAATAAACGAACTTTGAATATCATCAAGCTGATGGAAAGGATAGTCGGCAAATATGACCCCCACCGTTGGAGTATTAATGTGCTATCGCTTCTCGGCCTTTTGGCTTGGAATATGTGTAGTTTCTGTTCTTATCAGTTTAATCGCTGATATCTCCCGAACGTGGGAGTGTTTGTATTAAATGGATTTTTGGAGCAGGGAGATGGCTTAAGGGCTTGCTCTGTCCCCTCCATGTATCAGCCTGGTATTGCAGTGTTTCCAGGAATGGTGCAGCCAATGCCTACTAGCCAAGTTCAAAAGCAGGTTAATGGAATGTGAATCTCTTGCCTTTGCTAGTTTGCCGTGTTGATTGCAGTGATTGTTCCATCTATTGTCTTTTCAGTTGCATGAAACTATCATCTTTTGTTACCAGTTTTCTGTCTTATGATCCTGCTCTGCAGTTACCTGACGAAGGTGCAGCACGCTGAAAGCCAGGACAGGGTAACCCCCATATCCGCGGCCCGAACGTGCTACAGGGAACATTCTGGAACCAGGGGGCTGCCAGGAAGGTAACTTTCCAATTTAAATGAATGGGTTTGCCCCTATCCGCCGTTTCGGTCTTCTGCGGTCGGTCTTGGAACGTATCCCACCGATGGTACGGCGGGGGTGGTGGTGACTGCTGTACTTCCAAATAACCCCGTTGAGCTGTAACCTGGTGTTGTGGGATTTTTAACACAGTCAAATCAGGTTGTGGGATCCCATAACTCAGCCAATGTCAAATGGCTATCAGATCAGCCCCCACAATCCCTTCCCCACACCCACCGACGCATCAAATTTATCCGAATATTTTCTTGAACAAGAAAGAAATGGCTTTGGTCTGTTTCCTGAATAGAGTGAAACCCCCATCTCTGTTTGTTTCTTCGCAAACTACTATACGGAAGCAACCTGCTTTAGTGGCTATGTCTGCACGTAAAGATTATTCACACAGACGATCGCCCGAGGCTGGAACTCACTTCAGCTCCCTGGTGCCACGAGGCAGCCGTACTAACCACTGAGCCACAATGCCACCCGTACGATTTGGAATGGTTTGTCATCGTTTGTGGTGCAAGTAGCAAAATAGTTGTCAGTTTGTCAACTGGATCGGCTTCAAATGTTCTCAGCAATCTGCAGTAATGTGAACGGAGAGGTCAAATCGAGCTGCTTGTGGCGATGAGGTGCGCTTGCAGCGTGACCTGTTTACATAGGGAGATCAGCTCCCTCCCCATTCTACACAGAGAGTCGGATACAAGTAGAGAGGATATTGAAAGTGGACGATAAAGAAAGGGTGCACGGACGTAATTCACTTTTCACAACTTTTCAGATTGATGTGGAATGCCAAGGAGCGAATCCTGTACGTGAGGGAAACAATGATTCGCATTTATGGGCGAGCGACACGAACACAAGGGGAGGAAATGAATAGGATCTTTCTGTCAAGGCCAACATTTCTTGCCCATCCCGAGATCACCCTGGTGGTGAGCTGCTCATCGAACCGCTGCAGTCCATGTGCTGTCGGTAGCCCCGCGATGCTGTTTGGGCGGGGATTCCAGATTTTGACCCAGTGACACCGGAGGAACAACGATATATTTGCAATTCAGGACAGCGAGTGCCTCGGGAAAGAACTTGCGAATGGTGGTGTTCCCACGGATCTGCTGCCGTCATCCCTCAAGGCTGTGTTGGCCATGGGTTTGGAAGGTTGCTGCCCGAGGAATTCTGGTGAATCTTGTAGATGCCGGGGAAATGACCCTGCCGCCGCCGCTGCTGCTGCTGTCCCCGATCAGCGGGAGAATGACCCTGCTGCTGTCCCCGATCAGCGGGAGAAACCTCTCTGCAGTCGACCTGACGTGCGCTTCCATGGCGGCTCCGGCCCGTGCCATCTGATTGGTCGTCAGCGCGATCTGCGCGGCTAGGTAACAGATGGACAGAAAACCACGGGGAAAGCACAGCGACTGCTGCAAAGTGATCTTCCGATCTGGTCGGAAATCTTGGAAGGTACACGGTAAGGGAATAAACGAACTTTGAATATCATCAAGCTGATGGAAAGGATAGTCGGCAAATATGACCCCCACCGTTGGAGTATTAATGTGCTATCGCTTCTCGGCCTTTTGGCTTGGAATATGTGTAGTTTCTGTTCTTATCAGTTTAATCGCTGATATCTCCCGAACGTGGGAGTGTTTGTATTAAATGGATTTTTGGAGCAGGGAGATGGCTTAAGGGCTTGCTCTGTCCCCTCCATGTATCAGCCTGGTATTGCAGTGTTTCCAGGAATGGTGCAGCCAATGCCTACTAGCCAAGTTCAAAAGCAGGTTAATGGAATGTGAATCTCTTGCCTTTGCTAGTTTGCCGTGTTGATTGCAGTGATTGTTCCATCTATTGTCTTTTCAGTTGCATGAAACTATCATCTTTTGTTACCAGTTTTCTGTCTTATGATCCTGCTCTGCAGTTACCTGACGAAGGTGCAGCACGCTGAAAGCCAGGACAGGGTAACCCCCATATCCGCGGCCCGAACGTGCTACAGGGAACATTCTGGAACCAGGGGGCTGCCAGGAAGGTAACTTTCCAATTTAAATGAATGGGTTTGCCCCTATCCGCCGTTTCGGTCTTCTGCGGTCGGTCTTGGAACGTATCCCACCGATGGTACGGCGGGGGTGGTGGTGACTGCTGTACTTCCAAATAACCCCGTTGAGCTGTAACCTGGTGTTGTGGGATTTTTAACACAGTCAAATCAGGTTGTGGGATCCCATAACTCAGCCAATGTCAAATGGCTATCAGATCAGCCCCCACAATCCCTTCCCCACACCCACCGACGCATCAAATTTATCCGAATATTTTCTTGAACAAGAAAGAAATGGCTTTGGTCTGTTTCCTGAATAGAGTGAAACCCCCATCTCTGTTTGTTTCTTCGCAAACTACTACGCGGAAGCAACCTGCTTTAGTGGCTATGCCTGCACGTAAAGATTATTCACACAGACGATCGCCCGAGGCTGGAACTCACTTCAGCTCCCTGGTGCCACGAGGCAGCCGTACTAACCACTGAGCCACCGTGCCACCCGTACGATTTGGAATGGTTTGTCATCATTTGTGGTGCAAGTAGCAAAATAGTTGTCAGTTTGTCAACTGGATCGGCTTCAAATGTTCTCCGCAATCTGCAGTAATGTGAACGGAGAGGTCAAATCGAGCTGCTTGTGGCGATGAGGTGCACTTGCAGCGTGACCTGTTTACATAGGGAGATCAGCTCCCTCCCCATTCTACACAGAGAGTCGGATACAAGTAGAGAGGATATTGAAAGTGGACGATAAAGAAAGGGTGCACGGACGTAATTCACTTTTCACAACTTTTCAGATTGATGTGGAATGCCAAGGAGCGAATCCTGTACGTGAGGGAAACAATGATTCGCATCAATGGGCAAGCGACACGAACACAAGGGGAGGAAATGAATAGGATCTTTCTGTCAAGGCCAACATTTCTTGCCCATCCCGAGATCACCCTGGTGGTGAGCTGCTCTCTCGAACCGCTGCAGTCCATGTGCTGTCGGTAGCCCCGCGATGCTGTTTGGGCGGGGATTCCAGATTTTGACCCAGTGACACCGGAGGAACAACGATATATTTGCAATTCAGGACAGCGAGTGCCTCGGGAAAGAACTTGCGAATGGTGGTGTTCCCACGGATCTGCTGCCGTCATCCCTCAAGGCTGTGTTGGCCATGGGTTTGGAAGGTTGCTGCCTGAGGAATTCTGGTGAATCTTGTAGATGCCGGGGAAATGACCCTGCCGCCGCCGCCGCCGCTGCTGCTGTCCCCGATCACCGGGAGAATGACCCTGCTGTTGTCCCCGATCAGCGGGAGAAACCTCTCTGCAGTCGACCTGACGTGCGCTTCCATGGCGGCTCCGGCCCGTGCCATCTGATTGGTCGTCAGCGCGATCTACGCGGCTAGGTAACAGATGGACAGAAAACCACGGGGAAAGCACTGCGACTGCTGCAAAGTGATCTTCCGATCTGGTCGGAAATCTTGGAAGGGACACGGTAAGGGAATAAACGAACTTTGAATATCATCAAACTGATGGAAAGGATAGTCGGCAAATATGACCCCCACCGTTGGAGTATTGATGTGGTATCGCTTCTCGGCCTTTTGGCTCGGAATATGTGTAGTTTCTGTTCTTATCAGTTTAATCGCTGATATCTCCCGAACGTGGGAGTGTTTGTATTAAATGGATTTTTGGAGCAGGGAGATGGCTTAAGGGCTTGCTCTGTCCCCTCCATGTATCAGCCTGGTATTGCAGTGTTTCCAGGAATGGTGCAGCCAATGCCTACTAGCCAAGTTCAAAAGCAGGTTAATGGAATGTGAATCTCTTGCCTTTGCTAGTTTGCCGTGTTGATTGCAGTGATTGTTCCATCTCTTGTCTTTTCAGTTGCATGAAACTATCATCTTTTGTTACCAGTTTTCTGTCTTATGATCCTGCTCTGCAGTTACCTGACGAAGGTGCAGCACGCTGAAAGCCAGGACAGGGTAACCCCTCTATCCGCGGCCCGAACGTGCTACAGGGAACATTCTGGAACCAGGGGGCTGCCAGGAAGGTAACTTTCCAATTTAAATGAATGGGTTTGCCCCTATCCGCCGTTTCGGTCTTCTGCGGTCGGTCTTGGAACGTATCCCACCGATGGTACGGCGGGGGTGGTGGTGACTGCTGTACTTCCAAATAACCCCGTTGGCCTGTAACCTGGTGTTGTGGGATTTTTAACACAGTCAAATCAGGTTGTGGGATCCCATAACTCAGCCAATGTCAAATGGCTATCAGATCAGCCCCCACAACCCCTTCCCCACACCCACCGACGCATCAAATTTATCCGAATATTTTCTTGAACAAGAAAGAAATGGCTTTGGTCTGTTTCCTGAATAGAGTGAAACCCCCATCTCTGTTTGTTTCTTCGCAAACTACTACGCGGAAGCAACCTGCTTTAGTGGCTATGCCTGCACGTAAAGATTATTCACACAGACGATCGCCCGAGGCTGGAACTCACTTCAGCTCCCTGGTGCCACGAGGCAGCCGTACTAACCACTGAGCCACCGTGCCACCCGTACGATTTGGAATGGTTTGTCATCATTTGTGGTGCAAGTAGCAAAATAGTTGTCAGTTTGTCAACTGGATCGGCTTCAAATGTTCTCAGCAATCTGCAGTAATGTGAACGGAGAGGTCAAATCGAGCTGCTTGTGGCGATGAGGTGCACTTGCAGCGTGACCTGTTTACATAGGGAGATCAGCTCCCTCCCCATTCTACACAGAGAGTCGGATACAAGTAGAGAGGATATTGAAAGTGGACGATAAAGAAAGGGTGCACGGACGTAATTCACTTTTCACAACTTTTCAGATTGATGTGGAATGCCAAGGAGCGAATCCTGTACGTGAGGGAAACAATGATTCGCATTTATGGGCGAGCGACACGAACACAAGGGGAGGAAATGAATAGGATCTTTCTGTCAAGGCCAACATTTCTTGCCCATCCCGAGATCACCCTGGTGGTGAGCTGCTCTCTCGAACCGCTGCAGTCCATGTGCTGTCGGTAGCCCCGCGATGCTGTTTGGGCGGGGATTCCAGATTTTGACCCAGTGACACCGGAGGAACAACGATATATTTGCAATTCAGGACAGCGAGTGCCTCGGGAAAGAACTTGCGAATGGTGGTGTTCCCACGGATCTGCTGCCGTCATCCCTCAAGGCTGTGTTGGCCATGGGTTTGGAAGGTTGCTGCCTGAGGAATTCTGGTGAATCTTGTAGATGCCGGGGAAATGACCCTGCCGCCGCCGCCGCCGCTGCTGCTGTCCCCGATCAGCGGGAGAATGACCCTGCTGCTGTCCCCGATCAGCGGGAGAAACCTCTCTGCAGTCGACCTGACGTGCGCTTCCATGGCGGCTCCGGCCCGTGCCATCTGATTGGTCGTCAGCGCGATCTGCGCGGCTAGGTAACAGATGGACAGAAAACCACGGGGAAAGCACAGCGACTGCTGCAAAGTGATCTTCCGATCTGGTCGGAAATCTTGGAAGGTACACGGTAAGGGAATAAACGAACTTTGAATATCATCAAGCTGATGGAAAGGATAGTCGGCAAATATGACCCCCACCGTTGGAGTATTAATGTGCTATCGCTTCTCGGCCTTTTGGCTTGGAATATGTGTAGTTTCTGTTCTTATCAGTTTAATCGCTGATATCTCCCGAACGTGGGAGTGTTTGTATTAAATGGATTTTTGGAGCAGGGAGATGGCTTAAGGGCTTGCTCTGTCCCCTCCATGTATCAGCCTGGTATTGCAGTGTTTCCAGGAATGGTGCAGCCAATGCCTACTAGCCAAGTTCAAAAGCAGGTTAATGGAATGTGAATCTCTTGCCTTTGCTAGTTTGCCGTGTTGATTGCAGTGATTGTTCCATCTATTGTCTTTTCAGTTGCATGAAACTATCATCTTTTGTTACCAGTTTTCTGTCTTATGATCCTGCTCTGCAGTTACCTGACGAAGGTGCAGCACGCTGAAAGCCAGGACAGGGTAACCCCCATATCCGCGGCCCGAACGTGCTACAGGGAACATTCTGGAACCAGGGGGCTGCCAGGAAGGTAACTTTCCAATTTAAATGAATGGGTTTGCCCCTATCCGCCGTTTCGGTCTTCTGCGGTCGGTCTTGGAACGTATCCCACCGATGGTACGGCGGGGGTGGTGGTGACTGCTGTACTTCCAAATAACCCCGTTGAGCTGTAACCTGGTGTTGTGGGATTTTTAACACAGTCAAATCAGGTTGTGGGATCCCATAACTCAGCCAATGTCAAATGGCTATCAGATCAGCCCCCACAATCCCTTCCCCACACCCACCGACGCATCAAATTTATCCGAATATTTTCTTGAACAAGAAAGAAATGGCTTTGGTCTGTTTCCTGAATAGAGTGAAACCCCCATCTCTGTTTGTTTCTTCGCAAACTACTACGCGGAAGCAACCTGCTTTAGTGGCTATGCCTGCACGTAAAGATTATTCACACAGACGATCGCCCGAGGCTGGAACTCACTTCAGCTCCCTGGTGCCACGAGGCAGCCGTACTAACCACTGAGCCACCGTGCCACCCGTACGATTTGGAATGGTTTGTCATCATTTGTGGTGCAAGTAGCAAAATAGTTGTCAGTTTGTCAACTGGATCGGCTTCAAATGTTCTCCGCAATCTGCAGTAATGTGAACGGAGAGGTCAAATCGAGCTGCTTGTGGCGATGAGGTGCACTTGCAGCGTGACCTGTTTACATAGGGAGATCAGCTCCCTCCCCATTCTACACAGAGAGTCGGATACAAGTAGAGAGGATATTGAAAGTGGACGATAAAGAAAGGGTGCACGGACGTAATTCACTTTTCACAACTTTTCAGATTGATGTGGAATGCCAAGGAGCGAATCCTGTACGTGAGGGAAACAATGATTCGCATCAATGGGCAAGCGACACGAACACAAGGGGAGGAAATGAATAGGATCTTTCTGTCAAGGCCAACATTTCTTGCCCATCCCGAGATCACCCTGGTGGTGAGCTGCTCTCTCGAACCGCTGCAGTCCATGTGCTGTCGGTAGCCCCGCGATGCTGTTTGGGCGGGGATTCCAGATTTTGACCCAGTGACACCGGAGGAACAACGATATATTTGCAATTCAGGACAGCGAGTGCCTCGGGAAAGAACTTGCGAATGGTGGTGTTCCCACGGATCTGCTGCCGTCATCCCTCAAGGCTGTGTTGGCCATGGGTTTGGAAGGTTGCTGCCTGAGGAATTCTGGTGAATCTTGTAGATGCCGGGGAAATGACCCTGCCGCCGCCGCCGCCGCTGCTGCTGTCCCCGATCACCGGGAGAATGACCCTGCTGTTGTCCCCGATCAGCGGGAGAAACCTCTCTGCAGTCGACCTGACGTGCGCTTCCATGGCGGCTCCGGCCCGTGCCATCTGATTGGTCGTCAGCGCGATCTACGCGGCTAGGTAACAGATGGACAGAAAACCACGGGGAAAGCACTGCGACTGCTGCAAAGTGATCTTCCGATCTGGTCGGAAATCTTGGAAGGGACACGGTAAGGGAATAAACGAACTTTGAATATCATCAAACTGATGGAAAGGATAGTCGGCAAATATGACCCCCACCGTTGGAGTATTGATGTGGTATCGCTTCTCGGCCTTTTGGCTCGGAATATGTGTAGTTTCTGTTCTTATCAGTTTAATCGCTGATATCTCCCGAACGTGGGAGTGTTTGTATTAAATGGATTTTTGGAGCAGGGAGATGGCTTAAGGGCTTGCTCTGTCCCCTCCATGTATCAGCCTGGTATTGCAGTGTTTCCAGGAATGATGCAGCCAATGCCTACTAGCCAAGTTCAAAAGCAGGTTAATGGAATGTGAATCTCTTGCCTTTGCTAGTTTGCCGTGTTGATTGCAGTGATTGTTCCATCTCTTGTCTTTTCAGTTGCATGAAACTATCATCTTTTGTTACCAGTTTTCTGTCTTATGATCCTGCTCTGCAGTTACCTGACGAAGGTGCAGCACGCTGAAAGCCAGGACAGGGTAACCCCTCTATCCGCGGCCCGAACGTGCTACAGGGAACATTCTGGAACCAGGGGGCTGCCAGGAAGGTAACTTTCCAATTTAAATGAATGGGTTTGCCCCTATCCGCCGTTTCGGTCTTCTGCGGTCGGTCTTGGAACGTATCCCACCGATGGTACGGCGGGGGTGGTGGTGACTGCTGTACTTCCAAATAACCCCGTTGGCCTGTAACCTGGTGTTGTGGGATTTTTAACACAGTCAAATCAGGTTGTGGGATCCCATAACTCAGCCAATGTCAAATGGCTATCAGATCAGCCCCCACAACCCCTTCCCCACACCCACCGACGCATCAAATTTATCCGAATATTTTCTTGAACAAGAAAGAAATGGCTTTGGTCTGTTTCCTGAATAGAGTGAAACCCCCATCTCTGTTTGTTTCTTCGCAAACTACTACGCGGAAGCAACCTGCTTTAGTGGCTATGCCTGCACGTAAAGATTATTCACACAGACGATCGCCCGAGGCTGGAACTCACTTCAGCTCCCTGGTGCCACGAGGCAGCCGTACTAACCACTGAGCCACCGTGCCACCCGTACGATTTGGAATGGTTTGTCATCATTTGTGGTGCAAGTAGCAAAATAGTTGTCAGTTTGTCAACTGGATCGGCTTCAAATGTTCTCAGCAATCTGCAGTAATGTGAACGGAGAGGTCAAATCGAGCTGCTTGTGGCGATGAGGTGCACTTGCAGCGTGACCTGTTTACATAGGGAGATCAGCTCCCTCCCCATTCTACACAGAGAGTCGGATACAAGTAGAGAGGATATTGAAAGTGGACGATAAAGAAAGGGTGCACGGACGTAATTCACTTTTCACAACTTTTCAGATTGATGTGGAATGCCAAGGAGCGAATCCTGTACGTGAGGGAAACAATGATTCGCATTTATGGGCGAGCGACACGAACACAAGGGGAGGAAATGAATAGGATCTTTCTGTCAAGGCCAACATTTCTTGCCCATCCCGAGATCACCCTGGTGGTGAGCTGCTCTCTCGAACCGCTGCAGTCCATGTGCTGTCGGTAGCCCCGCGATGCTGTTTGGGCGGGGATTCCAGATTTTGACCCAGTGACACCGGAGGAACAACGATATATTTGCAATTCAGGACAGCGAGTGCCTCGGGAAAGAACTTGCGAATGGTGGTGTTCCCACGGATCTGCTGCCGTCATCCCTCAAGGCTGTGTTGGCCATGGGTTTGGAAGGTTGCTGCCTGAGGAATTCTGGTGAATCTTGTAGATGCCGGGGAAATGACCCTGCCGCCGCCGCCGCCGCTGCTGCTGTCCCCGATCAGCGGGAGAATGACCCTGCTGCTGTCCCCGATCAGCGGGAGAAACCTCTCTGCAGTCGACCTGACGTGCGCTTCCATGGCGGCTCCGGCCCGTGCCATCTGATTGGTCGTCAGCGCGATCTGCGCGGCTAGGTAACAGATGGACAGAAAACCACGGGGAAAGCACAGCGACTGCTGCAAAGTGATCTTCCGATCTGGTCGGAAATCTTGGAAGGTACACGGTAAGGGAATAAACGAACTTTGAATATCATCAAGCTGATGGAAAGGATAGTCGGCAAATATGACCCCCACCGTTGGAGTATTAATGTGCTATCGCTTCTCGGCCTTTTGGCTCGGAATATGTGTAGTTTCTGTTCTTATCAGTTTAATCGCTGATATCTCCCGAACGTGGGAGTGTTTGTATTAAATGGATTTTTGGAGCAGGGAGATGGCTTAAGGGCTTGCTCTGTCCCCTCCATGTATCAGCCTGGTATTGCAGTGTTTCCAGGAATGGTGCAGCCAATGCCTACTAGCCAAGTTCAAAAGCAGGTTAATGGAATGTGAATCTCTTGCCTTTGCTAGTTTGCCGTGTTGATTGCAGTGATTGTTCCATCTATTGTCTTTTCAGTTGCATGAAACTATCATCTTTTGTTACCAGTTTTCTGTCTTATGATCCTGCTCTGCAGTTACCTGACGAAGGTGCAGCACGCTGAAAGCCAGGACAGGGTAACCCCCATATCCGCGGCCCGAACGTGCTACAGGGAACATTCTGGAACCAGGGGGCTGCCAGGAAGGTAACTTTCCAATTTAAATGAATGGGTTTGCCCCTATCCGCCGTTTCGGTCTTCTGCGGTCGGTCTTGGAACGTATCCCACCGATGGTACGGCGGGGGTGGTGGTGACTGCTGTACTTCCAAATAACCCCGTTGAGCTGTAACCTGGTGTTGTGGGATTTTTAACACAGTCAAATCAGGTTGTGGGATCCCATAACTCAGCCAATGTCAAATGGCTATCAGATCAGCCCCCACAATCCCTTCCCCACACCCACCGACGCATCAAATTTATCCGAATATTTTCTTGAACAAGAAAGAAATGGCTTTGGTCTGTTTCCTGAATAGAGTGAAACCCCCATCTCTGTTTGTTTCTTCGCAAACTACTACGCGGAAGCAACCTGCTTTAGTGGCTATGCCTGCACGTAAAGATTATTCACACAGACGATCGCCCGAGGCTGGAACTCACTTCAGCTCCCTGGTGCCACGAGGCAGCCGTACTAACCACTGAGCCACCGTGCCACCCGTACGATTTGGAATGGTTTGTCATCATTTGTGGTGCAAGTAGCAAAATAGTTGTCAGTTTGTCAACTGGATCGGCTTCAAATGTTCTCCGCAATCTGCAGTAATGTGAACGGAGAGGTCAAATCGAGCTGCTTGTGGCGATGAGGTGCACTTGCAGCGTGACCTGTTTACATAGGGAGATCAGCTCCCTCCCCATTCTACACAGAGAGTCGGATACAAGTAGAGAGGATATTGAAAGTGGACGATAAAGAAAGGGTGCACGGACGTAATTCACTTTTCACAACTTTTCAGATTGATGTGGAATGCCAAGGAGCGAATCCTGTACGTGAGGGAAACAATGATTCGCATCAATGGGCAAGCGACACGAACACAAGGGGAGGAAATGAATAGGATCTTTCTGTCAAGGCCAACATTTCTTGCCCATCCCGAGATCACCCTGGTGGTGAGCTGCTCTCTCGAACCGCTGCAGTCCATGTGCTGTCGGTAGCCCCGCGATGCTGTTTGGGCGGGGATTCCAGATTTTGACCCAGTGACACCGGAGGAACAACGATATATTTGCAATTCAGGACAGCGAGTGCCTCGGGAAAGAACTTGCGAATGGTGGTGTTCCCACGGATCTGCTGCCGTCATCCCTCAAGGCTGTGTTGGCCATGGGTTTGGAAGGTTGCTGCCTGAGGAATTCTGGTGAATCTTGTAGATGCCGGGGAAATGACCCTGCCGCCGCCGCTGCTGCTGCTGTCCCCGATCAGCGGGAGAATGACCCTGCTGCTGTCCCCGATCAGCGGGAGAAACCTCTCTGCAGTCGACCTGACGTGCGCTTCCATGGCGGCTCCGGCCCGTGCCATCTGATTGGTCGTCAGCGCGATCTACGCGGCTAGGTAACAGATGGACAGAAAACCACGGGGAAAGCACTGCGACTGCTGCAAAGTGATCTTCCGATCTGGTCGGAAATCTTGGAAGGTACACGGTAAGGGAATAAACGAACTTTGAATATCATCAAGCTGATGGAAAGGATAGTCGGCAAATATGACCCCCACCGTTGGAGTATTAATGTGCTATCGCTTCTCGGCCTTTTGGCTTGGAATATGTGTAGTTTCTGTTCTTATCAGTTTAATCGCTGATATCTCCCGAACGTGGGAGTGTTTGTATTAAATGGATTTTTGGAGCAGGGAGATGGCTTAAGGGCTTGCTCTGTCCCCTCCATGTATCAGCCTGGTATTGCAGTGTTTCCAGGAATGGTGCAGCCAATGCCTACTAGCCAAGTTCAAAAGCAGGTTAATGGAATGTGAATCTCTTGCCTTTGCTAGTTTGCCGTGTTGATTGCAGTGATTGTTCCATCTATTGTCTTTTCAGTTGCATGAAACTATCATCTTTTGTTACCAGTTTTCTGTCTTATGATCCTGCTCTGCAGTTACCTGACGAAGGTGCAGCACGCTGAAAGCCAGGACAGGGTAACCCCCATATCCGCGGCCCGAACGTGCTACAGGGAACATTCTGGAACCAGGGGGCTGCCAGGAAGGTAACTTTCCAATTTAAATGAATGGGTTTGCCCCTATCCGCCGTTTCGGTCTTCTGCGGTCGGTCTTGGAACGTATCCCACCGATGGTACGGCGGGGGTGGTGGTGACTGCTGTACTTCCAAATAACCCCGTTGAGCTGTAACCTGGTGTTGTGGGATTTTTAACACAGTCAAATCAGGTTGTGGGATCCCATAACTCAGCCAATGTCAAATGGCTATCAGATCAGCCCCCACAATCCCTTCCCCACACCCACCGACGCATCAAATTTATCCGAATATTTTCTTGAACAAGAAAGAAATGGCTTTGGTCTGTTTCCTGAATAGAGTGAAACCCCCATCTCTGTTTGTTTCTTCGCAAACTACTATACGGAAGCAACCTGCTTTAGTGGCTATGTCTGCACGTAAAGATTATTCACACAGACGATCGCCCGAGGCTGGAACTCACTTCAGCTCCCTGGTGCCACGAGGCAGCCGTACTAACCACTGAGCCACAATGCCACCCGTACGATTTGGAATGGTTTGTCATCGTTTGTGGTGCAAGTAGCAAAATAGTTGTCAGTTTGTCAACTGGATCGGCTTCAAATGTTCTCAGCAATCTGCAGTAATGTGAACGGAGAGGTCAAATCGAGCTGCTTGTGGCGATGAGGTGCGCTTGCAGCGTGACCTGTTTACATAGGGAGATCAGCTCCCTCCCCATTCTACACAGAGAGTCGGATACAAGTAGAGAGGATATTGAAAGTGGACGATAAAGAAAGGGTGCACGGACGTAATTCACTTTTCACAACTTTTCAGATTGATGTGGAATGCCAAGGAGCGAATCCTGTACGTGAGGGAAACAATGATTCGCATTTATGGGCGAGCGACACGAACACAAGGGGAGGAAATGAATAGGATCTTTCTGTCAAGGCCAACATTTCTTGCCCATCCCGAGATCACCCTGGTGGTGAGCTGCTCATCGAACCGCTGCAGTCCATGTGCTGTCGGTAGCCCCGCGATGCTGTTTGGGCGGGGATTCCAGATTTTGACCCAGTGACACCGGAGGAACAACGATATATTTGCAATTCAGGACAGCGAGTGCCTCGGGAAAGAACTTGCGAATGGTGGTGTTCCCACGGATCTGCTGCCGTCATCCCTCAAGGCTGTGTTGGCCATGGGTTTGGAAGGTTGCTGCCCGAGGAATTCTGGTGAATCTTGTAGATGCCGGGGAAATGACCCTGCCGCCGCCGCTGCTGCTGCTGTCCCCGATCAGCGGGAGAATGACCCTGCTGCTGTCCCCGATCAGCGGGAGAAACCTCTCTGCAGTCGACCTGACGTGCGCTTCCATGGCGGCTCCGGCCCGTGCCATCTGATTGGTCGTCAGCGCGATCTGCGCGGCTAGGTAACAGATGGACAGAAAACCACGGGGAAAGCACAGCGACTGCTGCAAAGTGATCTTCCGATCTGGTCGGAAATCTTGGAAGGTACACGGTAAGGGAATAAACGAACTTTGAATATCATCAAGCTGATGGAAAGGATAGTCGGCAAATATGACCCCCACCGTTGGAGTATTAATGTGCTATCGCTTCTCGGCCTTTTGGCTTGGAATATGTGTAGTTTCTGTTCTTATCAGTTTAATCGCTGATATCTCCCGAACGTGGGAGTGTTTGTATTAAATGGATTTTTGGAGCAGGGAGATGGCTTAAGGGCTTGCTCTGTCCCCTCCATGTATCAGCCTGGTATTGCAGTGTTTCCAGGAATGGTGCAGCCAATGCCTACTAGCCAAGTTCAAAAGCAGGTTAATGGAATGTGAATCTCTTGCCTTTGCTAGTTTGCCGTGTTGATTGCAGTGATTGTTCCATCTATTGTCTTTTCAGTTGCATGAAACTATCATCTTTTGTTACCAGTTTTCTGTCTTATGATCCTGCTCTGCAGTTACCTGACGAAGGTGCAGCACGCTGAAAGCCAGGACAGGGTAACCCCCATATCCGCGGCCCGAACGTGCTACAGGGAACATTCTGGAACCAGGGGGCTGCCAGGAAGGTAACTTTCCAATTTAAATGAATGGGTTTGCCCCTATCCGCCGTTTCGGTCTTCTGCGGTCGGTCTTGGAACGTATCCCACCGATGGTACGGCGGGGGTGGTGGTGACTGCTGTACTTCCAAATAACCCCGTTGAGCTGTAACCTGGTGTTGTGGGATTTTTAACACAGTCAAATCAGGTTGTGGGATCCCATAACTCAGCCAATGTCAAATGGCTATCAGATCAGCCCCCACAATCCCTTCCCCACACCCACCGACGCATCAAATTTATCCGAATATTTTCTTGAACAAGAAAGAAATGGCTTTGGTCTGTTTCCTGAATAGAGTGAAACCCCCATCTCTGTTTGTTTCTTCGCAAACTACTATACGGAAGCAACCTGCTTTAGTGGCTATGTCTGCACGTAAAGATTATTCACACAGACGATCGCCCGAGGCTGGAACTCACTTCAGCTCCCTGGTGCCACGAGGCAGCCGTACTAACCACTGAGCCACAATGCCACCCGTACGATTTGGAATGGTTTGTCATCGTTTGTGGTGCAAGTAGCAAAATAGTTGTCAGTTTGTCAACTGGATCGGCTTCAAATGTTCTCAGCAATCTGCAGTAATGTGAACGGAGAGGTCAAATCGAGCTGCTTGTGGCGATGAGGTGCGCTTGCAGCGTGACCTGTTTACATAGGGAGATCAGCTCCCTCCCCATTCTACACAGAGAGTCGGATACAAGTAGAGAGGATATTGAAAGTGGACGATAAAGAAAGGGTGCACGGACGTAATTCACTTTTCACAACTTTTCAGATTGATGTGGAATGCCAAGGAGCGAATCCTGTACGTGAGGGAAACAATGATTCGCATTTATGGGCGAGCGACACGAACACAAGGGGAGGAAATGAATAGGATCTTTCTGTCAAGGCCAACATTTCTTGCCCATCCCGAGATCACCCTGGTGGTGAGCTGCTCATCGAACCGCTGCAGTCCATGTGCTGTCGGTAGCCCCGCGATGCTGTTTGGGCGGGGATTCCAGATTTTGACCCAGTGACACCGGAGGAACAACGATATATTTGCAATTCAGGACAGCGAGTGCCTCGGGAAAGAACTTGCGAATGGTGGTGTTCCCACGGATCTGCTGCCGTCATCCCTCAAGGCTGTGTTGGCCATGGGTTTGGAAGGTTGCTGCCCGAGGAATTCTGGTGAATCTTGTAGATGCCGGGGAAATGACCCTGCCGCCGCCGCTGCTGCTGCTGTCCCCGATCAGCGGGAGAATGACCCTGCTGCTGTCCCCGATCAGCGGGAGAAACCTCTCTGCAGTCGACCTGACGTGCGCTTCCATGGCGGCTCCGGCCCGTGCCATCTGATTGGTCGTCAGCGCGATCTGCGCGGCTAGGTAACAGATGGACAGAAAACCACGGGGAAAGCACAGCGACTGCTGCAAAGTGATCTTCCGATCTGGTCGGAAATCTTGGAAGGTACACGGTAAGGGAATAAACGAACTTTGAATATCATCAAGCTGATGGAAAGGATAGTCGGCAAATATGACCCCCACCGTTGGAGTATTAATGTGCTATCGCTTCTCGGCCTTTTGGCTTGGAATATGTGTAGTTTCTGTTCTTATCAGTTTAATCGCTGATATCTCCCGAACGTGGGAGTGTTTGTATTAAATGGATTTTTGGAGCAGGGAGATGGCTTAAGGGCTTGCTCTGTCCCCTCCATGTATCAGCCTGGTATTGCAGTGTTTCCAGGAATGGTGCAGCCAATGCCTACTAGCCAAGTTCAAAAGCAGGTTAATGGAATGTGAATCTCTTGCCTTTGCTAGTTTGCCGTGTTGATTGCAGTGATTGTTCCATCTATTGTCTTTTCAGTTGCATGAAACTATCATCTTTTGTTACCAGTTTTCTGTCTTATGATCCTGCTCTGCAGTTACCTGACGAAGGTGCAGCACGCTGAAAGCCAGGACAGGGTAACCCCCATATCCGCGGCCCGAACGTGCTACAGGGAACATTCTGGAACCAGGGGGCTGCCAGGAAGGTAACTTTCCAATTTAAATGAATGGGTTTGCCCCTATCCGCCGTTTCGGTCTTCTGCGGTCGGTCTTGGAACGTATCCCACCGATGGTACGGCGGGGGTGGTGGTGACTGCTGTACTTCCAAATAACCCCGTTGAGCTGTAACCTGGTGTTGTGGGATTTTTAACACAGTCAAATCAGGTTGTGGGATCCCATAACTCAGCCAATGTCAAATGGCTATCAGATCAGCCCCCACAATCCCTTCCCCACACCCACCGACGCATCAAATTTATCCGAATATTTTCTTGAACAAGAAAGAAATGGCTTTGGTCTGTTTCCTGAATAGAGTGAAACCCCCATCTCTGTTTGTTTCTTCGCAAACTACTACGCGGAAGCAACCTGCTTTAGTGGCTATGCCTGCACGTAAAGATTATTCACACAGACGATCGCCCGAGGCTGGAACTCACTTCAGCTCCCTGGTGCCACGAGGCAGCCGTACTAACCACTGAGCCACCGTGCCACCCGTACGATTTGGAATGGTTTGTCATCATTTGTGGTGCAAGTAGCAAAATAGTTGTCAGTTTGTCAACTGGATCGGCTTCAAATGTTCTCCGCAATCTGCAGTAATGTGAACGGAGAGGTCAAATCGAGCTGCTTGTGGCGATGAGGTGCACTTGCAGCGTGACCTGTTTACATAGGGAGATCAGCTCCCTCCCCATTCTACACAGAGAGTCGGATACAAGTAGAGAGGATATTGAAAGTGGACGATAAAGAAAGGGTGCACGGACGTAATTCACTTTTCACAACTTTTCAGATTGATGTGGAATGCCAAGGAGCGAATCCTGTACGTGAGGGAAACAATGATTCGCATCAATGGGCAAGCGACACGAACACAAGGGGAGGAAATGAATAGGATCTTTCTGTCAAGGCCAACATTTCTTGCCCATCCCGAGATCACCCTGGTGGTGAGCTGCTCTCTCGAACCGCTGCAGTCCATGTGCTGTCGGTAGCCCCGCGATGCTGTTTGGGCGGGGATTCCAGATTTTGACCCAGTGACACCGGAGGAACAACGATATATTTGCAATTCAGGACAGCGAGTGCCTCGGGAAAGAACTTGCGAATGGTGGTGTTCCCACGGATCTGCTGCCGTCATCCCTCAAGGCTGTGTTGGCCATGGGTTTGGAAGGTTGCTGCCTGAGGAATTCTGGTGAATCTTGTAGATGCCGGGGAAATGACCCTGCCGCCGCCGCCGCCGCTGCTGCTGTCCCCGATCACCGGGAGAATGACCCTGCTGTTGTCCCCGATCAGCGGGAGAAACCTCTCTGCAGTCGACCTGACGTGCGCTTCCATGGCGGCTCCGGCCCGTGCCATCTGATTGGTCGTCAGCGCGATCTACGCGGCTAGGTAACAGATGGACAGAAAACCACGGGGAAAGCACTGCGACTGCTGCAAAGTGATCTTCCGATCTGGTCGGAAATCTTGGAAGGGACACGGTAAGGGAATAAACGAACTTTGAATATCATCAAACTGATGGAAAGGATAGTCGGCAAATATGACCCCCACCGTTGGAGTATTGATGTGGTATCGCTTCTCGGCCTTTTGGCTCGGAATATGTGTAGTTTCTGTTCTTATCAGTTTAATCGCTGATATCTCCCGAACGTGGGAGTGTTTGTATTAAATGGATTTTTGGAGCAGGGAGATGGCTTAAGGGCTTGCTCTGTCCCCTCCATGTATCAGCCTGGTATTGCAGTGTTTCCAGGAATGGTGCAGCCAATGCCTACTAGCCAAGTTCAAAAGCAGGTTAATGGAATGTGAATCTCTTGCCTTTGCTAGTTTGCCGTGTTGATTGCAGTGATTGTTCCATCTCTTGTCTTTTCAGTTGCATGAAACTATCATCTTTTGTTACCAGTTTTCTGTCTTATGATCCTGCTCTGCAGTTACCTGACGAAGGTGCAGCACGCTGAAAGCCAGGACAGGGTAACCCCTCTATCCGCGGCCCGAACGTGCTACAGGGAACATTCTGGAACCAGGGGGCTGCCAGGAAGGTAACTTTCCAATTTAAATGAATGGGTTTGCCCCTATCCGCCGTTTCGGTCTTCTGCGGTCGGTCTTGGAACGTATCCCACCGATGGTACGGCGGGGGTGGTGGTGACTGCTGTACTTCCAAATAACCCCGTTGGCCTGTAACCTGGTGTTGTGGGATTTTTAACACAGTCAAATCAGGTTGTGGGATCCCATAACTCAGCCAATGTCAAATGGCTATCAGATCAGCCCCCACAACCCCTTCCCCACACCCACCGACGCATCAAATTTATCCGAATATTTTCTTGAACAAGAAAGAAATGGCTTTGGTCTGTTTCCTGAATAGAGTGAAACCCCCATCTCTGTTTGTTTCTTCGCAAACTACTACGCGGAAGCAACCTGCTTTAGTGGCTATGCCTGCACGTAAAGATTATTCACACAGACGATCGCCCGAGGCTGGAACTCACTTCAGCTCCCTGGTGCCACGAGGCAGCCGTACTAACCACTGAGCCACCGTGCCACCCGTACGATTTGGAATGGTTTGTCATCATTTGTGGTGCAAGTAGCAAAATAGTTGTCAGTTTGTCAACTGGATCGGCTTCAAATGTTCTCCGCAATCTGCAGTAATGTGAACGGAGAGGTCAAATCGAGCTGCTTGTGGCGATGAGGTGCACTTGCAGCGTGACCTGTTTACATAGGGAGATCAGCTCCCTCCCCATTCTACACAGAGAGTCGGATACAAGTAGAGAGGATATTGAAAGTGGACGATAAAGAAAGGGTGCACGGACGTAATTCACTTTTCACAACTTTTCAGATTGATGTGGAATGCCAAGGAGCGAATCCTGTACGTGAGGGAAACAATGATTCGCATCAATGGGCAAGCGACACGAACACAAGGGGAGGAAATGAATAGGATCTTTCTGTCAAGGCCAACATTTCTTGCCCATCCCGAGATCACCCTGGTGGTGAGCTGCTCTCTCGCACCGCTGCAGTCCATGTGCTGTCGGTAGCCCCGCGATGCTGTTTGGGCGGGGATTCCAGATTTTGACCCAGTGACACCGGAGGAACAACGATATATTTGCAATTCAGGACAGCGAGTGCCTCGGGAAAGAACTTGCGAATGGTGGTGTTCCCACGGATCTGCTGCCGTCATCCCTCAAGGCTGTGTTGGCCATGGGTTTGGAAGGTTGCTGCCTGAGGAATTCTGGTGAATCTTGTAGATGCCGGGGAAATGACCCTGCCGCCGCCGCCGCCGCTGCTGCTGTCCCCGATCACCGGGAGAATGACCCTGCTGCTGTCCCCGATCAGCGGGAGAAACCTCTCTGCAGTCGACCTGACGTGCGCTTCCATGGCGGCTCCGGCCCGTGCCATCTGATTGGTCGTCAGCGCGATCTACGCGGCTAGGTAACAGATGGACAGAAAACCACGGGGAAAGCACTGCGACTGCTGCAAAGTGATCTTCCGATCTGGTCGGAAATCTTGGAAGGGACACGGTAAGGGAATAAACGAACTTTGAATATCATCAAACTGATGGAAAGGATAGTCGGCAAATATGACCCCCACCGTTGGAGTATTAATGTGCTATCGCTTCTCGGCCTTTTGGCTCGGAATATGTGTAGTTTCTGTTCTTATCAGTTTAATCGCTGATATCTCCCGAACGTGGGAGTGTTTGTATTAAATGGATTTTTGGAGCAGGGAGATGGCTTAAGGGCTTGCTCTGTCCCCTCCATGTATCAGCCTGGTATTGCAGTGTTTCCAGGAATGGTGCAGCCAATGCCTACTAGCCAAGTTCAAAAGCAGGTTAATGGAATGTGAATCTCTTGCCTTTGCTAGTTTGCCGTGTTGATTGCAGTGATTGTTCCATCTATTGTCTTTTCAGTTGCATGAAACTATCATCTTTTGTTACCAGTTTTCTGTCTTATGATCCTGCTCTGCAGTTACCTGACGAAGGTGCAGCACGCTGAAAGCCAGGACAGGGTAACCCCCATATCCGCGGCCCGAACGTGCTACAGGGAACATTCTGGAACCAGGGGGCTGCCAGGAAGGTAACTTTCCAATTTAAATGAATGGGTTTGCCCCTATCCGCCGTTTCGGTCTTCTGCGGTCGGTCTTGGAACGTATCCCACCGATGGTACGGCGGGGGTGGTGGTGACTGCTGTACTTCCAAATAACCCCGTTGAGCTGTAACCTGGTGTTGTGGGATTTTTAACACAGTCAAATCAGGTTGTGGGATCCCATAACTCAGCCAATGTCAAATGGCTATCAGATCAGCCCCCACAATCCCTTCCCCACACCCACCGACGCATCAAATTTATCCGAATATTTTCTTGAACAAGAAAGAAATGGCTTTGGTCTGTTTCCTGAATAGAGTGAAACCCCCATCTCTGTTTGTTTCTTCGCAAACTACTATACGGAAGCAACCTGCTTTAGTGGCTATGTCTGCACGTAAAGATTATTCACACAGACGATCGCCCGAGGCTGGAACTCACTTCAGCTCCCTGGTGCCACGAGGCAGCCGTACTAACCACTGAGCCACAATGCCACCCGTACGATTTGGAATGGTTTGTCATCGTTTGTGGTGCAAGTAGCAAAATAGTTGTCAGTTTGTCAACTGGATCGGCTTCAAATGTTCTCAGCAATCTGCAGTAATGTGAACGGAGAGGTCAAATCGAGCTGCTTGTGGCGATGAGGTGCGCTTGCAGCGTGACCTGTTTACATAGGGAGATCAGCTCCCTCCCCATTCTACACAGAGAGTCGGATACAAGTAGAGAGGATATTGAAAGTGGACGATAAAGAAAGGGTGCACGGACGTAATTCACTTTTCACAACTTTTCAGATTGATGTGGAATGCCAAGGAGCGAATCCTGTACGTGAGGGAAACAATGATTCGCATCAATGGGCAAGCGACACGAACACAAGGGGAGGAAATGAATAGGATCTTTCTGTCAAGGCCAACATTTCTTGCCCATCCCGAGATCACCCTGGTGGTGAGCTGCTCTCTCGAACCGCTGCAGTCCATGTGCTGTCGGTAGCCCCGCGATGCTGTTTGGGCGGGGATTCCAGATTTTGACCCAGTGACACCGGAGGAACAACGATATATTTGCAATTCAGGACAGCGAGTGCCTCGGGAAAGAACTTGCGAATGGTGGTGTTCCCACGGATCTGCTGCCGTCATCCCTCAAGGCTGTGTTGGCCATGGGTTTGGAAGGTTGCTGCCTGAGGAATTCTGGTGAATCTTGTAGATGCCGGGGAAATGACCCTGCCGCCGCCGCCGCCGCTGCTGCTGTCCCCGATCACCGGGAGAATGACCCTGCTGTTGTCCCCGATCAGCGGGAGAAACCTCTCTGCAGTCGACCTGACGTGCGCTTCCATGGCGGCTCCGGCCCGTGCCATCTGATTGGTCGTCAGCGCGATCTACGCGGCTAGGTAACAGATGGACAGAAAACCACGGGGAAAGCACTGCGACTGCTGCAAAGTGATCTTCCGATCTGGTCGGAAATCTTGGAAGGGACACGGTAAGGGAATAAACGAACTTTGAATATCATCAAACTGATGGAAAGGATAGTCGGCAAATATGACCCCCACCGTTGGAGTATTGATGTGGTATCGCTTCTCGGCCTTTTGGCTCGGAATATGTGTAGTTTCTGTTCTTATCAGTTTAATCGCTGATATCTCCCGAACGTGGGAGTGTTTGTATTAAATGGATTTTTGGAGCAGGGAGATGGCTTAAGGGCTTGCTCTGTCCCCTCCATGTATCAGCCTGGTATTGCAGTGTTTCCAGGAATGGTGCAGCCAATGCCTACTAGCCAAGTTCAAAAGCAGGTTAATGGAATGTGAATCTCTTGCCTTTGCTAGTTTGCCGTGTTGATTGCAGTGATTGTTCCATCTCTTGTCTTTTCAGTTGCATGAAACTATCATCTTTTGTTACCAGTTTTCTGTCTTATGATCCTGCTCTGCAGTTACCTGACGAAGGTGCAGCACGCTGAAAGCCAGGACAGGGTAACCCCTCTATCCGCGGCCCGAACGTGCTACAGGGAACATTCTGGAACCAGGGGGCTGCCAGGAAGGTAACTTTCCAATTTAAATGAATGGGTTTGCCCCTATCCGCCGTTTCGGTCTTCTGCGGTCGGTCTTGGAACGTATCCCACCGATGGTACGGCGGGGGTGGTGGTGACTGCTGTACTTCCAAATAACCCCGTTGGCCTGTAACCTGGTGTTGTGGGATTTTTAACACAGTCAAATCAGGTTGTGGGATCCCATAACTCAGCCAATGTCAAATGGCTATCAGATCAGCCCCCACAACCCCTTCCCCACACCCACCGACGCATCAAATTTATCCGAATATTTTCTTGAACAAGAAAGAAATGGCTTTGGTCTGTTTCCTGAATAGAGTGAAACCCCCATCTCTGTTTGTTTCTTCGCAAACTACTACGCGGAAGCAACCTGCTTTAGTGGCTATGCCTGCACGTAAAGATTATTCACACAGACGATCGCCCGAGGCTGGAACTCACTTCAGCTCCCTGGTGCCACGAGGCAGCCGTACTAACCACTGAGCCACCGTGCCACCCGTACGATTTGGAATGGTTTGTCATCATTTGTGGTGCAAGTAGCAAAATAGTTGTCAGTTTGTCAACTGGATCGGCTTCAAATGTTCTCCGCAATCTGCAGTAATGTGAACGGAGAGGTCAAATCGAGCTGCTTGTGGCGATGAGGTGCACTTGCAGCGTGACCTGTTTACATAGGGAGATCAGCTCCCTCCCCATTCTACACAGAGAGTCGGATACAAGTAGAGAGGATATTGAAAGTGGACGATAAAGAAAGGGTGCACGGACGTAATTCACTTTTCACAACTTTTCAGATTGATGTGGAATGCCAAGGAGCGAATCCTGTACGTGAGGGAAACAATGATTCGCATCAATGGGCAAGCGACACGAACACAAGGGGAGGAAATGAATAGGATCTTTCTGTCAAGGCCAACATTTCTTGCCCATCCCGAGATCACCCTGGTGGTGAGCTGCTCTCTCGCACCGCTGCAGTCCATGTGCTGTCGGTAGCCCCGCGATGCTGTTTGGGCGGGGATTCCAGATTTTGACCCAGTGACACCGGAGGAACAACGATATATTTGCAATTCAGGACAGCGAGTGCCTCGGGAAAGAACTTGCGAATGGTGGTGTTCCCACGGATCTGCTGCCGTCATCCCTCAAGGCTGTGTTGGCCATGGGTTTGGAAGGTTGCTGCCTGAGGAATTCTGGTGAATCTTGTAGATGCCGGGGAAATGACCCTGCCGCCGCCGCTGCTGCTGTCCCCGATCACCGGGAGAATGACCCTGCTGCTGTCCCCGATCAGCGGGAGAAACCTCTCTGCAGTCGACCTGACGTGCGCTTCCATGGCGGCTCCGGCCCGTGCCATCTGATTGGTCGTCAGCGCGATCTACGCGGCTAGGTAACAGATGGACAGAAAACCACGGGGAAAGCACTGCGACTGCTGCAAAGTGATCTTCCGATCTGGTCGGAAATCTTGGAAGGGACACGGTAAGGGAATAAACGAACTTTGAATATCATCAAACTGATGGAAAGGATAGTCGGCAAATATGACCCCCACCGTTGGAGTATTAATGTGCTATCGCTTCTCGGCCTTTTGGCTCGGAATATGTGTAGTTTCTGTTCTTATCAGTTTAATCGCTGATATCTCCCGAACGTGGGAGTGTTTGTATTAAATGGATTTTTGGAGCAGGGAGATGGCTTAAGGGCTTGCTCTGTCCCCTCCATGTATCAGCCTGGTATTGCAGTGTTTCCAGGAATGGTGCAGCCAATGCCTACTAGCCAAGTTCAAAAGCAGGTTAATGGAATGTGAATCTCTTGCCTTTGCTAGTTTGCCGTGTTGATTGCAGTGATTGTTCCATCTATTGTCTTTTCAGTTGCATGAAACTATCATCTTTTGTTACCAGTTTTCTGTCTTATGATCCTGCTCTGCAGTTACCTGACGAAGGTGCAGCACGCTGAAAGCCAGGACAGGGTAACCCCCATATCCGCGGCCCGAACGTGCTACAGGGAACATTCTGGAACCAGGGGGCTGCCAGGAAGGTAACTTTCCAATTTAAATGAATGGGTTTGCCCCTATCCGCCGTTTCGGTCTTCTGCGGTCGGTCTTGGAACGTATCCCACCGATGGTACGGCGGGGGTGGTGGTGACTGCTGTACTTCCAAATAACCCCGTTGAGCTGTAACCTGGTGTTGTGGGATTTTTAACACAGTCAAATCAGGTTGTGGGATCCCATAACTCAGCCAATGTCAAATGGCTATCAGATCAGCCCCCACAATCCCTTCCCCACACCCACCGACGCATCAAATTTATCCGAATATTTTCTTGAACAAGAAAGAAATGGCTTTGGTCTGTTTCCTGAATAGAGTGAAACCCCCATCTCTGTTTGTTTCTTCGCAAACTACTATACGGAAGCAACCTGCTTTAGTGGCTATGTCTGCACGTAAAGATTATTCACACAGACGATCGCCCGAGGCTGGAACTCACTTCAGCTCCCTGGTGCCACGAGGCAGCCGTACTAACCACTGAGCCACCGTGCCACCCGTACGATTTGGAATGGTTTGTCATCGTTTGTGGTGCAAGTAGCAAAATAGTTGTCAGTTTGTCAACTGGATCGGCTTCAAATGTTCTCAGCAATCTGCAGTAATGTGAACGGAGAGGTCAAATCGAGCTGCTTGTGGCGATGAGGTGCGCTTGCAGCGTGACCTGTTTACATAGGGAGATCAGCTCCCTCCCCATTCTACACAGAGAGTCGGATACAAGTAGAGAGGATATTGAAAGTGGACGATAAAGAAAGGGTGCACGGACGTAATTCACTTTTCACAACTTTTCAGATTGATGTGGAATGCCAAGGAGCGAATCCTGTACGTGAGGGAAACAATGATTCGCATTTATGGGCGAGCGACACGAACACAAGGGGAGGAAATGAATAGGATCTTTCTGTCAAGGCCAACATTTCTTGCCCATCCCGAGATCACCCTGGTGGTGAGCTGCTCATCGAACCGCTGCAGTCCATGTGCTGTCGGTAGCCCCGCGATGCTGTTTGGGCGGGGATTCCAGATTTTGACCCAGTGACACCGGAGGAACAACGATATATTTGCAATTCAGGACAGCGAGTGCCTCGGGAAAGAACTTGCGAATGGTGGTGTTCCCACGGATCTGCTGCCGTCATCCCTCAAGGCTGTGTTGGCCATGGGTTTGGAAGGTTGCTGCCCGAGGAATTCTGGTGAATCTTGTAGATGCCGGGGAAATGACCCTGCCGCCGCCGCTGCTGCTGCTGTCCCCGATCAGCGGGAGAATGACCCTGCTGCTGTCCCCGATCAGCGGGAGAAACCTCTCTGCAGTCGACCTGACGTGCGCTTCCATGGCGGCTCCGGCCCGTGCCATCTGATTGGTCGTCAGCGCGATCTGCGCGGCTAGGTAACAGATGGACAGAAAACCACGGGGAAAGCACAGCGACTGCTGCAAAGTGATCTTCCGATCTGGTCGGAAATCTTGGAAGGTACACGGTAAGGGAATAAACGAACTTTGAATATCATCAAGCTGATGGAAAGGATAGTCGGCAAATATGACCCCCACCGTTGGAGTATTAATGTGCTATCGCTTCTCGGCCTTTTGGCTTGGAATATGTGTAGTTTCTGTTCTTATCAGTTTAATCGCTGATATCTCCCGAACGTGGGAGTGTTTGTATTAAATGGATTTTTGGAGCAGGGAGATGGCTTAAGGGCTTGCTCTGTCCCCTCCATGTATCAGCCTGGTATTGCAGTGTTTCCAGGAATGGTGCAGCCAATGCCTACTAGCCAAGTTCAAAAGCAGGTTAATGGAATGTGAATCTCTTGCCTTTGCTAGTTTGCCGTGTTGATTGCAGTGATTGTTCCATCTATTGTCTTTTCAGTTGCATGAAACTATCATCTTTTGTTACCAGTTTTCTGTCTTATGATCCTGCTCTGCAGTTACCTGACGAAGGTGCAGCACGCTGAAAGCCAGGACAGGGTAACCCCCATATCCGCGGCCCGAACGTGCTACAGGGAACATTCTGGAACCAGGGGGCTGCCAGGAAGGTAACTTTCCAATTTAAATGAATGGGTTTGCCCCTATCCGCCGTTTCGGTCTTCTGCGGTCGGTCTTGGAACGTATCCCACCGATGGTACGGCGGGGGTGGTGGTGACTGCTGTACTTCCAAATAACCCCGTTGAGCTGTAACCTGGTGTTGTGGGATTTTTAACACAGTCAAATCAGGTTGTGGGATCCCATAACTCAGCCAATGTCAAATGGCTATCAGATCAGCCCCCACAATCCCTTCCCCACACCCACCGACGCATCAAATTTATCCGAATATTTTCTTGAACAAGAAAGAAATGGCTTTGGTCTGTTTCCTGAATAGAGTGAAACCCCCATCTCTGTTTGTTTCTTCGCAAACTACTACGCGGAAGCAACCTGCTTTAGTGGCTATGCCTGCACGTAAAGATTATTCACACAGACGATCGCCCGAGGCTGGAACTCACTTCAGCTCCCTGGTGCCACGAGGCAGCCGTACTAACCACTGAGCCACCGTGCCACCCGTACGATTTGGAATGGTTTGTCATCATTTGTGGTGCAAGTAGCAAAATAGTTGTCAGTTTGTCAACTGGATCGGCTTCAAATGTTCTCCGCAATCTGCAGTAATGTGAACGGAGAGGTCAAATCGAGCTGCTTGTGGCGATGAGGTGCACTTGCAGCGTGACCTGTTTACATAGGGAGATCAGCTCCCTCCCCATTCTACACAGAGAGTCGGATACAAGTAGAGAGGATATTGAAAGTGGACGATAAAGAAAGGGTGCACGGACGTAATTCACTTTTCACAACTTTTCAGATTGATGTGGAATGCCAAGGAGCGAATCCTGTACGTGAGGGAAACAATGATTCGCATCAATGGGCAAGCGACACGAACACAAGGGGAGGAAATGAATAGGATCTTTCTGTCAAGGCCAACATTTCTTGCCCATCCCGAGATCACCCTGGTGGTGAGCTGCTCTCTCGAACCGCTGCAGTCCATGTGCTGTCGGTAGCCCCGCGATGCTGTTTGGGCGGGGATTCCAGATTTTGACCCAGTGACACCGGAGGAACAACGATATATTTGCAATTCAGGACAGCGAGTGCCTCGGGAAAGAACTTGCGAATGGTGGTGTTCCCACGGATCTGCTGCCGTCATCCCTCAAGGCTGTGTTGGCCATGGGTTTGGAAGGTTGCTGCCTGAGGAATTCTGGTGAATCTTGTAGATGCCGGGGAAATGACCCTGCCGCCGCCGCCGCCGCTGCTGCTGTCCCCGATCACCGGGAGAATGACCCTGCTGTTGTCCCCGATCAGCGGGAGAAACCTCTCTGCAGTCGACCTGACGTGCGCTTCCATGGCGGCTCCGGCCCGTGCCATCTGATTGGTCGTCAGCGCGATCTACGCGGCTAGGTAACAGATGGACAGAAAACCACGGGGAAAGCACAGCGACTGCTGCAAAGTGATCTTCCGATCTGGTCAGAAATCTTGGAAGGGACACGGTAAGGGAATAAACGAACTTTGAATATCATCAAACTGATGGAAAGGATAGTCGGCAAATATGACCCCCACCGTTGGAGTATTGATGTGGTATCGCTTCTCGGCCTTTTGGCTTGGAATATGTGTAGTTTCTGTTCTTATCAGTTTAATCGCTGATATCTCCCGAACGTGGGAGTGTTTGTATTAAATGGATTTTTGGAGCAGGGAGATGGCTTAAGGGCTTGCTCTGTCCCCTCCATGTATCAGCCTGGTATTGCAGTGTTTCCAGGAATGGTGCAGCCAATGCCTACTAGCCAAGTTCAAAAGCAGGTTAATGGAATGTGAATCTCTTGCCTTTGCTAGTTTGCCGTGTTGATTGCAGTGATTGTTCCATCTCTTGTCTTTTCAGTTGCATGAAACTATCATCTTTTGTTACCAGTTTTCTGTCTTATGATCCTGCTCTGCAGTTACCTGACGAAGGTGCAGCACGCTGAAAGCCAGGACAGGGTAACCCCTCTATCCGCGGCCCGAACGTGCTACAGGGAACATTCTGGAACCAGGGGGCTGCCAGGAAGGTAACTTTCCAATTTAAATGAATGGGTTTGCCCCTATCCGCCGTTTCGGTCTTCTGCGGTCGGTCTTGGAACGTATCCCACCGATGGTACGGCGGGGGTGGTGGTGACTGCTGTACTTCCAAATAACCCCGTTGGCCTGTAACCTGGTGTTGTGGGATTTTTAACACAGTCAAATCAGGTTGTGGGATCCCATAACTCAGCCAATGTCAAATGGCTATCAGATCAGCCCCCACAACCCCTTCCCCACACCCACCGACGCATCAAATTTATCCGAATATTTTCTTGAACAAGAAAGAAATGGCTTTGGTCTGTTTCCTGAATAGAGTGAAACCCCCATCTCTGTTTGTTTCTTCGCAAACTACTACGCGGAAGCAACCTGCTTTAGTGGCTATGCCTGCACGTAAAGATTATTCACACAGACGATCGCCCGAGGCTGGAACTCACTTCAGCTCCCTGGTGCCACGAGGCAGCCGTACTAACCACTGAGCCACCGTGCCACCCGTACGATTTGGAATGGTTTGTCATCATTTGTGGTGCAAGTAGCAAAATAGTTGTCAGTTTGTCAACTGGATCGGCTTCAAATGTTCTCCGCAATCTGCAGTAATGTGAACGGAGAGGTCAAATCGAGCTGCTTGTGGCGATGAGGTGCACTTGCAGCGTGACCTGTTTACATAGGGAGATCAGCTCCCTCCCCATTCTACACAGAGAGTCGGATACAAGTAGAGAGGATATTGAAAGTGGACGATAAAGAAAGGGTGCACGGACGTAATTCACTTTTCACAACTTTTCAGATTGATGTGGAATGCCAAGGAGCGAATCCTGTACGTGAGGGAAACAATGATTCGCATCAATGGGCAAGCGACACGAACACAAGGGGAGGAAATGAATAGGATCTTTCTGTCAAGGCCAACATTTCTTGCCCATCCCGAGATCACCCTGGTGGTGAGCTGCTCTCTCGCACCGCTGCAGTCCATGTGCTGTCGGTAGCCCCGCGATGCTGTTTGGGCGGGGATTCCAGATTTTGACCCAGTGACACCGGAGGAACAACGATATATTTGCAATTCAGGACAGCGAGTGCCTCGGGAAAGAACTTGCGAATGGTGGTGTTCCCACGGATCTGCTGCCGTCATCCCTCAAGGCTGTGTTGGCCATGGGTTTGGAAGGTTGCTGCCTGAGGAATTCTGGTGAATCTTGTAGATGCCGGGGAAATGACCCTGCCGCCGCCGCCGCCGCTGCTGCTGTCCCCGATCACCGGGAGAATGACCCTGCTGCTGTCCCCGATCAGCGGGAGAAACCTCTCTGCAGTCGACCTGACGTGCGCTTCCATGGCGGCTCCGGCCCGTGCCATCTGATTGGTCGTCAGCGCGATCTACGCGGCTAGGTAACAGATGGACAGAAAACCACGGGGAAAGCACTGCGACTGCTGCAAAGTGATCTTCCGATCTGGTCGGAAATCTTGGAAGGGACACGGTAAGGGAATAAACGAACTTTGAATATCATCAAACTGATGGAAAGGATAGTCGGCAAATATGACCCCCACCGTTGGAGTATTAATGTGCTATCGCTTCTCGGCCTTTTGGCTCGGAATATGTGTAGTTTCTGTTCTTATCAGTTTAATCGCTGATATCTCCCGAACGTGGGAGTGTTTGTATTAAATGGATTTTTGGAGCAGGGAGATGGCTTAAGGGCTTGCTCTGTCCCCTCCATGTATCAGCCTGGTATTGCAGTGTTTCCAGGAATGGTGCAGCCAATGCCTACTAGCCAAGTTCAAAAGCAGGTTAATGGAATGTGAATCTCTTGCCTTTGCTAGTTTGCCGTGTTGATTGCAGTGATTGTTCCATCTATTGTCTTTTCAGTTGCATGAAACTATCATCTTTTGTTACCAGTTTTCTGTCTTATGATCCTGCTCTGCAGTTACCTGACGAAGGTGCAGCACGCTGAAAGCCAGGACAGGGTAACCCCCATATCCGCGGCCCGAACGTGCTACAGGGAACATTCTGGAACCAGGGGGCTGCCAGGAAGGTAACTTTCCAATTTAAATGAATGGGTTTGCCCCTATCCGCCGTTTCGGTCTTCTGCGGTCGGTCTTGGAACGTATCCCACCGATGGTACGGCGGGGGTGGTGGTGACTGCTGTACTTCCAAATAACCCCGTTGAGCTGTAACCTGGTGTTGTGGGATTTTTAACACAGTCAAATCAGGTTGTGGGATCCCATAACTCAGCCAATGTCAAATGGCTATCAGATCAGCCCCCACAATCCCTTCCCCACACCCACCGACGCATCAAATTTATCCGAATATTTTCTTGAACAAGAAAGAAATGGCTTTGGTCTGTTTCCTGAATAGAGTGAAACCCCCATCTCTGTTTGTTTCTTCGCAAACTACTATACGGAAGCAACCTGCTTTAGTGGCTATGTCTGCACGTAAAGATTATTCACACAGACGATCGCCCGAGGCTGGAACTCACTTCAGCTCCCTGGTGCCACGAGGCAGCCGTACTAACCACTGAGCCACCGTGCCACCCGTACGATTTGGAATGGTTTGTCATCGTTTGTGGTGCAAGTAGCAAAATAGTTGTCAGTTTGTCAACTGGATCGGCTTCAAATGTTCTCAGCAATCTGCAGTAATGTGAACGGAGAGGTCAAATCGAGCTGCTTGTGGCGATGAGGTGCGCTTGCAGCGTGACCTGTTTACATAGGGAGATCAGCTCCCTCCCCATTCTACACAGAGAGTCGGATACAAGTAGAGAGGATATTGAAAGTGGACGATAAAGAAAGGGTGCACGGACGTAATTCACTTTTCACAACTTTTCAGATTGATGTGGAATGCCAAGGAGCGAATCCTGTACGTGAGGGAAACAATGATTCGCATTTATGGGCGAGCGACACGAACACAAGGGGAGGAAATGAATAGGATCTTTCTGTCAAGGCCAACATTTCTTGCCCATCCCGAGATCACCCTGGTGGTGAGCTGCTCATCGAACCGCTGCAGTCCATGTGCTGTCGGTAGCCCCGCGATGCTGTTTGGGCGGGGATTCCAGATTTTGACCCAGTGACACCGGAGGAACAACGATATATTTGCAATTCAGGACAGCGAGTGCCTCGGGAAAGAACTTGCGAATGGTGGTGTTCCCACGGATCTGCTGCCGTCATCCCTCAAGGCTGTGTTGGCCATGGGTTTGGAAGGTTGCTGCCCGAGGAATTCTGGTGAATCTTGTAGATGCCGGGGAAATGACCCTGCCGCCGCCGCTGCTGCTGCTGTCCCCGATCAGCGGGAGAATGACCCTGCTGCTGTCCCCGATCAGCGGGAGAAACCTCTCTGCAGTCGACCTGACGTGCGCTTCCATGGCGGCTCCGGCCCGTGCCATCTGATTGGTCGTCAGCGCGATCTGCGCGGCTAGGTAACAGATGGACAGAAAACCACGGGGAAAGCACAGCGACTGCTGCAAAGTGATCTTCCGATCTGGTCGGAAATCTTGGAAGGTACACGGTAAGGGAATAAACGAACTTTGAATATCATCAAGCTGATGGAAAGGATAGTCGGCAAATATGACCCCCACCGTTGGAGTATTAATGTGCTATCGCTTCTCGGCCTTTTGGCTTGGAATATGTGTAGTTTCTGTTCTTATCAGTTTAATCGCTGATATCTCCCGAACGTGGGAGTGTTTGTATTAAATGGATTTTTGGAGCAGGGAGATGGCTTAAGGGCTTGCTCTGTCCCCTCCATGTATCAGCCTGGTATTGCAGTGTTTCCAGGAATGGTGCAGCCAATGCCTACTAGCCAAGTTCAAAAGCAGGTTAATGGAATGTGAATCTCTTGCCTTTGCTAGTTTGCCGTGTTGATTGCAGTGATTGTTCCATCTATTGTCTTTTCAGTTGCATGAAACTATCATCTTTTGTTACCAGTTTTCTGTCTTATGATCCTGCTCTGCAGTTACCTGACGAAGGTGCAGCACGCTGAAAGCCAGGACAGGGTAACCCCCATATCCGCGGCCCGAACGTGCTACAGGGAACATTCTGGAACCAGGGGGCTGCCAGGAAGGTAACTTTCCAATTTAAATGAATGGGTTTGCCCCTATCCGCCGTTTCGGTCTTCTGCGGTCGGTCTTGGAACGTATCCCACCGATGGTACGGCGGGGGTGGTGGTGACTGCTGTACTTCCAAATAACCCCGTTGAGCTGTAACCTGGTGTTGTGGGATTTTTAACACAGTCAAATCAGGTTGTGGGATCCCATAACTCAGCCAATGTCAAATGGCTATCAGATCAGCCCCCACAATCCCTTCCCCACACCCACCGACGCATCAAATTTATCCGAATATTTTCTTGAACAAGAAAGAAATGGCTTTGGTCTGTTTCCTGAATAGAGTGAAACCCCCATCTCTGTTTGTTTCTTCGCAAACTACTATACGGAAGCAACCTGCTTTAGTGGCTATGTCTGCACGTAAAGATTATTCACACAGACGATCGCCCGAGGCTGGAACTCACTTCAGCTCCCTGGTGCCACGAGGCAGCCGTACTAACCACTGAGCCACAATGCCACCCGTACGATTTGGAATGGTTTGTCATCGTTTGTGGTGCAAGTAGCAAAATAGTTGTCAGTTTGTCAACTGGATCGGCTTCAAATGTTCTCAGCAATCTGCAGTAATGTGAACGGAGAGGTCAAATCGAGCTGCTTGTGGCGATGAGGTGCGCTTGCAGCGTGACCTGTTTACATAGGGAGATCAGCTCCCTCCCCATTCTACACAGAGAGTCGGATACAAGTAGAGAGGATATTGAAAGTGGACGATAAAGAAAGGGTGCACGGACGTAATTCACTTTTCACAACTTTTCAGATTGATGTGGAATGCCAAGGAGCGAATCCTGTACGTGAGGGAAACAATGATTCGCATTTATGGGCGAGCGACACGAACACAAGGGGAGGAAATGAATAGGATCTTTCTGTCAAGGCCAACATTTCTTGCCCATCCCGAGATCACCCTGGTGGTGAGCTGCTCATCGAACCGCTGCAGTCCATGTGCTGTCGGTAGCCCCGCGATGCTGTTTGGGCGGGGATTCCAGATTTTGACCCAGTGACACCGGAGGAACAACGATATATTTGCAATTCAGGACAGCGAGTGCCTCGGGAAAGAACTTGCGAATGGTGGTGTTCCCACGGATCTGCTGCCGTCATCCCTCAAGGCTGTGTTGGCCATGGGTTTGGAAGGTTGCTGCCCGAGGAATTCTGGTGAATCTTGTAGATGCCGGGGAAATGACCCTGCCGCCGCCGCTGCTGCTGCTGTCCCCGATCAGCGGGAGAATGACCCTGCTGCTGTCCCCGATCAGCGGGAGAAACCTCTCTGCAGTCGACCTGACGTGCGCTTCCATGGCGGCTCCGGCCCGTGCCATCTGATTGGTCGTCAGCGCGATCTGCGCGGCTAGGTAACAGATGGACAGAAAACCACGGGGAAAGCACAGCGACTGCTGCAAAGTGATCTTCCGATCTGGTCGGAAATCTTGGAAGGTACACGGTAAGGGAATAAACGAACTTTGAATATCATCAAGCTGATGGAAAGGATAGTCGGCAAATATGACCCCCACCGTTGGAGTATTAATGTGCTATCGCTTCTCGGCCTTTTGGCTTGGAATATGTGTAGTTTCTGTTCTTATCAGTTTAATCGCTGATATCTCCCGAACGTGGGAGTGTTTGTATTAAATGGATTTTTGGAGCAGGGAGATGGCTTAAGGGCTTGCTCTGTCCCCTCCATGTATCAGCCTGGTATTGCAGTGTTTCCAGGAATGGTGCAGCCAATGCCTACTAGCCAAGTTCAAAAGCAGGTTAATGGAATGTGAATCTCTTGCCTTTGCTAGTTTGCCGTGTTGATTGCAGTGATTGTTCCATCTATTGTCTTTTCAGTTGCATGAAACTATCATCTTTTGTTACCAGTTTTCTGTCTTATGATCCTGCTCTGCAGTTACCTGACGAAGGTGCAGCACGCTGAAAGCCAGGACAGGGTAACCCCCATATCCGCGGCCCGAACGTGCTACAGGGAACATTCTGGAACCAGGGGGCTGCCAGGAAGGTAACTTTCCAATTTAAATGAATGGGTTTGCCCCTATCCGCCGTTTCGGTCTTCTGCGGTCGGTCTTGGAACGTATCCCACCGATGGTACGGCGGGGGTGGTGGTGACTGCTGTACTTCCAAATAACCCCGTTGAGCTGTAACCTGGTGTTGTGGGATTTTTAACACAGTCAAATCAGGTTGTGGGATCCCATAACTCAGCCAATGTCAAATGGCTATCAGATCAGCCCCCACAATCCCTTCCCCACACCCACCGACGCATCAAATTTATCCGAATATTTTCTTGAACAAGAAAGAAATGGCTTTGGTCTGTTTCCTGAATAGAGTGAAACCCCCATCTCTGTTTGTTTCTTCGCAAACTACTACGCGGAAGCAACCTGCTTTAGTGGCTATGCCTGCACGTAAAGATTATTCACACAGACGATCGCCCGAGGCTGGAACTCACTTCAGCTCCCTGGTGCCACGAGGCAGCCGTACTAACCACTGAGCCACCGTGCCACCCGTACGATTTGGAATGGTTTGTCATCATTTGTGGTGCAAGTAGCAAAATAGTTGTCAGTTTGTCAACTGGATCGGCTTCAAATGTTCTCCGCAATCTGCAGTAATGTGAACGGAGAGGTCAAATCGAGCTGCTTGTGGCGATGAGGTGCACTTGCAGCGTGACCTGTTTACATAGGGAGATCAGCTCC
The DNA here is from genome assembly GCF_037043375.1 of Chiloscyllium plagiosum. Taxonomy (NCBI): domain Eukaryota; kingdom Metazoa; phylum Chordata; class Chondrichthyes; order Orectolobiformes; family Hemiscylliidae; genus Chiloscyllium; species Chiloscyllium plagiosum. The sequence continues at coordinate 21,525,291 of NW_028270171.1, forward strand.
CTCCCCATTCTACACAGAGAGTCGGATACAAGTAGAGAGGATATTGAAAGTGGACGATAAAGAAAGGGTGCACGGACGTAATTCACTTTTCACAACTTTTCAGATTGATGTGGAATGCCAAGGAGCGAATCCTGTACGTGAGGGAAACAATGATTCGCATCAATGGGCAAGCGACACGAACACAAGGGGAGGAAATGAATAGGATCTTTCTGTCAAGGCCAACATTTCTTGCCCATCCCGAGATCACCCTGGTGGTGAGCTGCTCTCTCGCACCGCTGCAGTCCATGTGCTGTCGGTAGCCCCGCGATGCTGTTTGGGCGGGGATTCCAGATTTTGACCCAGTGACACCGGAGGAACAACGATATATTTGCAATTCAGGACAGCGAGTGCCTCGGGAAAGAACTTGCGAATGGTGGTGTTCCCACGGATCTGCTGCCGTCATCCCTCAAGGCTGTGTTGGCCATGGGTTTGGAAGGTTGCTGCCTGAGGAATTCTGGTGAATCTTGTAGATGCCGGGGAAATGACCCTGCCGCCGCCGCCGCCGCTGCTGCTGTCCCCGATCACCGGGAGAATGACCCTGCTGCTGTCCCCGATCAGCGGGAGAAACCTCTCTGCAGTCGACCTGACGTGCGCTTCCATGGCGGCTCCGGCCCGTGCCATCTGATTGGTCGTCAGCGCGATCTACGCGGCTAGGTAACAGATGGACAGAAAACCACGGGGAAAGCACTGCGACTGCTGCAAAGTGATCTTCCGATCTGGTCGGAAATCTTGGAAGGGACACGGTAAGGGAATAAACGAACTTTGAATATCATCAAACTGATGGAAAGGATAGTCGGCAAATATGACCCCCACCGTTGGAGTATTAATGTGCTATCGCTTCTCGGCCTTTTGGCTCGGAATATGTGTAGTTTCTGTTCTTATCAGTTTAATCGCTGATATCTCCCGAACGTGGGAGTGTTTGTATTAAATGGATTTTTGGAGCAGGGAGATGGCTTAAGGGCTTGCTCTGTCCCCTCCATGTATCAGCCTGGTATTGCAGTGTTTCCAGGAATGGTGCAGCCAATGCCTACTAGCCAAGTTCAAAAGCAGGTTAATGGAATGTGAATCTCTTGCCTTTGCTAGTTTGCCGTGTTGATTGCAGTGATTGTTCCATCTCTTGTCTTTTCAGTTGCATGAAACTATCATCTTTTGTTACCAGTTTTCTGTCTTATGATCCTGCTCTGCAGTTACCTGACGAAGGTGCAGCACGCTGAAAGCCAGGACAGGGTAACCCCTCTATCCGTGGCCCGAACGTGCTACAGGGAACATTCTGGAACCAGGGGGCTGCCAGGAAGGTAACTTTCCAATTTAAATGAATGGGTTTGCCCCTATCCGCCGTTTCGGTCTTCTGCGGTCGGTCTTGGAACGTATCCCACCGATGGTACGGCGGGGGTGGTGGTGACTGCTGTACTTCCAAATAACCCCGTTGGCCTGTAACCTGGTGTTGTGGGATTTTTAACACAGTCAAATCAGGTTGTGGGATCCCATAACTCAGCCAATGTCAAATGGCTATCAGATCAGCCCCCACAACCCCTTCCCCACACCCACCGACGCATCAAATTTATCCGAATATTTTCTTGAACAAGAAAGAAATGGCTTTGGTCTGTTTCCTGAATAGAGTGAAACCCCCATCTCTGTTTGTTTCTTCGCAAACTACTATACGGAAGCAACCTGCTTTAGTGGCTATGTCTGCACGTAAAGATTATTCACACAGACGATCGCCCGAGGCTGGAACTCACTTCAGCTCCCTGGTGCCACGAGGCAGCCGTACTAACCACTGAGCCACAATGCCACCCGTACGATTTGGAATGGTTTGTCATCGTTTGTGGTGCAAGTAGCAAAATAGTTGTCAGTTTGTCAACTGGATCGGCTTCAAATGTTCTCAGCAATCTGCAGTAATGTGAACGGAGAGGTCAAATCGAGCTGCTTGTGGCGATGAGGTGCGCTTGCAGCGTGACCTGTTTACATAGGGAGATCAGCTCCCTCCCCATTCTACACAGAGAGTCGGATACAAGTAGAGAGGATATTGAAAGTGGACGATAAAGAAAGGGTGCACGGACGTAATTCACTTTTCACAACTTTTCAGATTGATGTGGAATGCCAAGGAGCGAATCCTGTACGTGAGGGAAACAATGATTCGCATTTATGGGCGAGCGACACGAACACAAGGGGAGGAAATGAATAGGATCTTTCTGTCAAGGCCAACATTTCTTGCCCATCCCGAGATCACCCTGGTGGTGAGCTGCTCATCGAACCGCTGCAGTCCATGTGCTGTCGGTAGCCCCGCGATGCTGTTTGGGCGGGGATTCCAGATTTTGACCCAGTGACACCGGAGGAACAACGATATATTTGCAATTCAGGACAGCGAGTGCCTCGGGAAAGAACTTGCGAATGGTGGTGTTCCCACGGATCTGCTGCCGTCATCCCTCAAGGCTGTGTTGGCCATGGGTTTGGAAGGTTGCTGCCCGAGGAATTCTGGTGAATCTTGTAGATGCCGGGGAAATGACCCTGCCGCCGCCGCTGCTGCTGCTGTCCCCGATCAGCGGGAGAATGACCCTGCTGCTGTCCCCGATCAGCGGGAGAAACCTCTCTGCAGTCGACCTGACGTGCGCTTCCATGGCGGCTCCGGCCCGTGCCATCTGATTGGTCGTCAGCGCGATCTGCGCGGCTAGGTAACAGATGGACAGAAAACCACGGGGAAAGCACAGCGACTGCTGCAAAGTGATCTTCCGATCTGGTCGGAAATCTTGGAAGGTACACGGTAAGGGAATAAACGAACTTTGAATATCATCAAGCTGATGGAAAGGATAGTCGGCAAATATGACCCCCACCGTTGGAGTATTAATGTGCTATCGCTTCTCGGCCTTTTGGCTTGGAATATGTGTAGTTTCTGTTCTTATCAGTTTAATCGCTGATATCTCCCGAACGTGGGAGTGTTTGTATTAAATGGATTTTTGGAGCAGGGAGATGGCTTAAGGGCTTGCTCTGTCCCCTCCATGTATCAGCCTGGTATTGCAGTGTTTCCAGGAATGGTGCAGCCAATGCCTACTAGCCAAGTTCAAAAGCAGGTTAATGGAATGTGAATCTCTTGCCTTTGCTAGTTTGCCGTGTTGATTGCAGTGATTGTTCCATCTATTGTCTTTTCAGTTGCATGAAACTATCATCTTTTGTTACCAGTTTTCTGTCTTATGATCCTGCTCTGCAGTTACCTGACGAAGGTGCAGCACGCTGAAAGCCAGGACAGGGTAACCCCCATATCCGCGGCCCGAACGTGCTACAGGGAACATTCTGGAACCAGGGGGCTGCCAGGAAGGTAACTTTCCAATTTAAATGAATGGGTTTGCCCCTATCCGCCGTTTCGGTCTTCTGCGGTCGGTCTTGGAACGTATCCCACCGATGGTACGGCGGGGGTGGTGGTGACTGCTGTACTTCCAAATAACCCCGTTGAGCTGTAACCTGGTGTTGTGGGATTTTTAACACAGTCAAATCAGGTTGTGGGATCCCATAACTCAGCCAATGTCAAATGGCTATCAGATCAGCCCCCACAATCCCTTCCCCACACCCACCGACGCATCAAATTTATCCGAATATTTTCTTGAACAAGAAAGAAATGGCTTTGGTCTGTTTCCTGAATAGAGTGAAACCCCCATCTCTGTTTGTTTCTTCGCAAACTACTATACGGAAGCAACCTGCTTTAGTGGCTATGTCTGCACGTAAAGATTATTCACACAGACGATCGCCCGAGGCTGGAACTCACTTCAGCTCCCTGGTGCCACGAGGCAGCCGTACTAACCACTGAGCCACAATGCCACCCGTACGATTTGGAATGGTTTGTCATCGTTTGTGGTGCAAGTAGCAAAATAGTTGTCAGTTTGTCAACTGGATCGGCTTCAAATGTTCTCAGCAATCTGCAGTAATGTGAACGGAGAGGTCAAATCGAGCTGCTTGTGGCGATGAGGTGCGCTTGCAGCGTGACCTGTTTACATAGGGAGATCAGCTCCCTCCCCATTCTACACAGAGAGTCGGATACAAGTAGAGAGGATATTGAAAGTGGACGATAAAGAAAGGGTGCACGGACGTAATTCACTTTTCACAACTTTTCAGATTGATGTGGAATGCCAAGGAGCGAATCCTGTACGTGAGGGAAACAATGATTCGCATTTATGGGCGAGCGACACGAACACAAGGGGAGGAAATGAATAGGATCTTTCTGTCAAGGCCAACATTTCTTGCCCATCCCGAGATCACCCTGGTGGTGAGCTGCTCATCGAACCGCTGCAGTCCATGTGCTGTCGGTAGCCCCGCGATGCTGTTTGGGCGGGGATTCCAGATTTTGACCCAGTGACACCGGAGGAACAACGATATATTTGCAATTCAGGACAGCGAGTGCCTCGGGAAAGAACTTGCGAATGGTGGTGTTCCCACGGATCTGCTGCCGTCATCCCTCAAGGCTGTGTTGGCCATGGGTTTGGAAGGTTGCTGCCCGAGGAATTCTGGTGAATCTTGTAGATGCCGGGGAAATGACCCTGCCGCCGCCGCTGCTGCTGCTGTCCCCGATCAGCGGGAGAATGACCCTGCTGCTGTCCCCGATCAGCGGGAGAAACCTCTCTGCAGTCGACCTGACGTGCGCTTCCATGGCGGCTCCGGCCCGTGCCATCTGATTGGTCGTCAGCGCGATCTGCGCGGCTAGGTAACAGATGGACAGAAAACCACGGGGAAAGCACAGCGACTGCTGCAAAGTGATCTTCCGATCTGGTCGGAAATCTTGGAAGGTACACGGTAAGGGAATAAACGAACTTTGAATATCATCAAGCTGATGGAAAGGATAGTCGGCAAATATGACCCCCACCGTTGGAGTATTAATGTGCTATCGCTTCTCGGCCTTTTGGCTTGGAATATGTGTAGTTTCTGTTCTTATCAGTTTAATCGCTGATATCTCCCGAACGTGGGAGTGTTTGTATTAAATGGATTTTTGGAGCAGGGAGATGGCTTAAGGGCTTGCTCTGTCCCCTCCATGTATCAGCCTGGTATTGCAGTGTTTCCAGGAATGGTGCAGCCAATGCCTACTAGCCAAGTTCAAAAGCAGGTTAATGGAATGTGAATCTCTTGCCTTTGCTAGTTTGCCGTGTTGATTGCAGTGATTGTTCCATCTATTGTCTTTTCAGTTGCATGAAACTATCATCTTTTGTTACCAGTTTTCTGTCTTATGATCCTGCTCTGCAGTTACCTGACGAAGGTGCAGCACGCTGAAAGCCAGGACAGGGTAACCCCCATATCCGCGGCCCGAACGTGCTACAGGGAACATTCTGGAACCAGGGGGCTGCCAGGAAGGTAACTTTCCAATTTAAATGAATGGGTTTGCCCCTATCCGCCGTTTCGGTCTTCTGCGGTCGGTCTTGGAACGTATCCCACCGATGGTACGGCGGGGGTGGTGGTGACTGCTGTACTTCCAAATAACCCCGTTGAGCTGTAACCTGGTGTTGTGGGATTTTTAACACAGTCAAATCAGGTTGTGGGATCCCATAACTCAGCCAATGTCAAATGGCTATCAGATCAGCCCCCACAATCCCTTCCCCACACCCACCGACGCATCAAATTTATCCGAATATTTTCTTGAACAAGAAAGAAATGGCTTTGGTCTGTTTCCTGAATAGAGTGAAACCCCCATCTCTGTTTGTTTCTTCGCAAACTACTACGCGGAAGCAACCTGCTTTAGTGGCTATGCCTGCACGTAAAGATTATTCACACAGACGATCGCCCGAGGCTGGAACTCACTTCAGCTCCCTGGTGCCACGAGGCAGCCGTACTAACCACTGAGCCACCGTGCCACCCGTACGATTTGGAATGGTTTGTCATCATTTGTGGTGCAAGTAGCAAAATAGTTGTCAGTTTGTCAACTGGATCGGCTTCAAATGTTCTCCGCAATCTGCAGTAATGTGAACGGAGAGGTCAAATCGAGCTGCTTGTGGCGATGAGGTGCACTTGCAGCGTGACCTGTTTACATAGGGAGATCAGCTCCCTCCCCATTCTACACAGAGAGTCGGATACAAGTAGAGAGGATATTGAAAGTGGACGATAAAGAAAGGGTGCACGGACGTAATTCACTTTTCACAACTTTTCAGATTGATGTGGAATGCCAAGGAGCGAATCCTGTACGTGAGGGAAACAATGATTCGCATCAATGGGCAAGCGACACGAACACAAGGGGAGGAAATGAATAGGATCTTTCTGTCAAGGCCAACATTTCTTGCCCATCCCGAGATCACCCTGGTGGTGAGCTGCTCTCTCGCACCGCTGCAGTCCATGTGCTGTCGGTAGCCCCGCGATGCTGTTTGGGCGGGGATTCCAGATTTTGACCCAGTGACACCGGAGGAACAACGATATATTTGCAATTCAGGACAGCGAGTGCCTCGGGAAAGAACTTGCGAATGGTGGTGTTCCCACGGATCTGCTGCCGTCATCCCTCAAGGCTGTGTTGGCCATGGGTTTGGAAGGTTGCTGCCTGAGGAATTCTGGTGAATCTTGTAGATGCCGGGGAAATGACCCTGCCGCCGCCGCCGCCGCTGCTGCTGTCCCCGATCACCGGGAGAATGACCCTGCTGCTGTCCCCGATCAGCGGGAGAAACCTCTCTGCAGTCGACCTGACGTGCGCTTCCATGGCGGCTCCGGCCCGTGCCATCTGATTGGTCGTCAGCGCGATCTACGCGGCTAGGTAACAGATGGACAGAAAACCACGGGGAAAGCACTGCGACTGCTGCAAAGTGATCTTCCGATCTGGTCGGAAATCTTGGAAGGGACACGGTAAGGGAATAAACGAACTTTGAATATCATCAAACTGATGGAAAGGATAGTCGGCAAATATGACCCCCACCGTTGGAGTATTAATGTGCTATCGCTTCTCGGCCTTTTGGCTCGGAATATGTGTAGTTTCTGTTCTTATCAGTTTAATCGCTGATATCTCCCGAACGTGGGAGTGTTTGTATTAAATGGATTTTTGGAGCAGGGAGATGGCTTAAGGGCTTGCTCTGTCCCCTCCATGTATCAGCCTGGTATTGCAGTGTTTCCAGGAATGGTGCAGCCAATGCCTACTAGCCAAGTTCAAAAGCAGGTTAATGGAATGTGAATCTCTTGCCTTTGCTAGTTTGCCGTGTTGATTGCAGTGATTGTTCCATCTCTTGTCTTTTCAGTTGCATGAAACTATCATCTTTTGTTACCAGTTTTCTGTCTTATGATCCTGCTCTGCAGTTACCTGACGAAGGTGCAGCACGCTGAAAGCCAGGACAGGGTAACCCCTCTATCCGTGGCCCGAACGTGCTACAGGGAACATTCTGGAACCAGGGGGCTGCCAGGAAGGTAACTTTCCAATTTAAATGAATGGGTTTGCCCCTATCCGCCGTTTCGGTCTTCTGCGGTCGGTCTTGGAACGTATCCCACCGATGGTACGGCGGGGGTGGTGGTGACTGCTGTACTTCCAAATAACCCCGTTGGCCTGTAACCTGGTGTTGTGGGATTTTTAACACAGTCAAATCAGGTTGTGGGATCCCATAACTCAGCCAATGTCAAATGGCTATCAGATCAGCCCCCACAACCCCTTCCCCACACCCACCGACGCATCAAATTTATCCGAATATTTTCTTGAACAAGAAAGAAATGGCTTTGGTCTGTTTCCTGAATAGAGTGAAACCCCCATCTCTGTTTGTTTCTTCGCAAACTACTATACGGAAGCAACCTGCTTTAGTGGCTATGTCTGCACGTAAAGATTATTCACACAGACGATCGCCCGAGGCTGGAACTCACTTCAGCTCCCTGGTGCCACGAGGCAGCCGTACTAACCACTGAGCCACAATGCCACCCGTACGATTTGGAATGGTTTGTCATCGTTTGTGGTGCAAGTAGCAAAATAGTTGTCAGTTTGTCAACTGGATCGGCTTCAAATGTTCTCAGCAATCTGCAGTAATGTGAACGGAGAGGTCAAATCGAGCTGCTTGTGGCGATGAGGTGCGCTTGCAGCGTGACCTGTTTACATAGGGAGATCAGCTCCCTCCCCATTCTACACAGAGAGTCGGATACAAGTAGAGAGGATATTGAAAGTGGACGATAAAGAAAGGGTGCACGGACGTAATTCACTTTTCACAACTTTTCAGATTGATGTGGAATGCCAAGGAGCGAATCCTGTACGTGAGGGAAACAATGATTCGCATTTATGGGCGAGCGACACGAACACAAGGGGAGGAAATGAATAGGATCTTTCTGTCAAGGCCAACATTTCTTGCCCATCCCGAGATCACCCTGGTGGTGAGCTGCTCATCGAACCGCTGCAGTCCATGTGCTGTCGGTAGCCCCGCGATGCTGTTTGGGCGGGGATTCCAGATTTTGACCCAGTGACACCGGAGGAACAACGATATATTTGCAATTCAGGACAGCGAGTGCCTCGGGAAAGAACTTGCGAATGGTGGTGTTCCCACGGATCTGCTGCCGTCATCCCTCAAGGCTGTGTTGGCCATGGGTTTGGAAGGTTGCTGCCCGAGGAATTCTGGTGAATCTTGTAGATGCCGGGGAAATGACCCTGCCGCCGCCGCTGCTGCTGCTGTCCCCGATCAGCGGGAGAATGACCCTGCTGCTGTCCCCGATCAGCGGGAGAAACCTCTCTGCAGTCGACCTGACGTGCGCTTCCATGGCGGCTCCGGCCCGTGCCATCTGATTGGTCGTCAGCGCGATCTGCGCGGCTAGGTAACAGATGGACAGAAAACCACGGGGAAAGCACAGCGACTGCTGCAAAGTGATCTTCCGATCTGGTCGGAAATCTTGGAAGGTACACGGTAAGGGAATAAACGAACTTTGAATATCATCAAGCTGATGGAAAGGATAGTCGGCAAATATGACCCCCACCGTTGGAGTATTAATGTGCTATCGCTTCTCGGCCTTTTGGCTTGGAATATGTGTAGTTTCTGTTCTTATCAGTTTAATCGCTGATATCTCCCGAACGTGGGAGTGTTTGTATTAAATGGATTTTTGGAGCAGGGAGATGGCTTAAGGGCTTGCTCTGTCCCCTCCATGTATCAGCCTGGTATTGCAGTGTTTCCAGGAATGGTGCAGCCAATGCCTACTAGCCAAGTTCAAAAGCAGGTTAATGGAATGTGAATCTCTTGCCTTTGCTAGTTTGCCGTGTTGATTGCAGTGATTGTTCCATCTATTGTCTTTTCAGTTGCATGAAACTATCATCTTTTGTTACCAGTTTTCTGTCTTATGATCCTGCTCTGCAGTTACCTGACGAAGGTGCAGCACGCTGAAAGCCAGGACAGGGTAACCCCCATATCCGCGGCCCGAACGTGCTACAGGGAACATTCTGGAACCAGGGGGCTGCCAGGAAGGTAACTTTCCAATTTAAATGAATGGGTTTGCCCCTATCCGCCGTTTCGGTCTTCTGCGGTCGGTCTTGGAACGTATCCCACCGATGGTACGGCGGGGGTGGTGGTGACTGCTGTACTTCCAAATAACCCCGTTGAGCTGTAACCTGGTGTTGTGGGATTTTTAACACAGTCAAATCAGGTTGTGGGATCCCATAACTCAGCCAATGTCAAATGGCTATCAGATCAGCCCCCACAATCCCTTCCCCACACCCACCGACGCATCAAATTTATCCGAATATTTTCTTGAACAAGAAAGAAATGGCTTTGGTCTGTTTCCTGAATAGAGTGAAACCCCCATCTCTGTTTGTTTCTTCGCAAACTACTACGCGGAAGCAACCTGCTTTAGTGGCTATGCCTGCACGTAAAGATTATTCACACAGACGATCGCCCGAGGCTGGAACTCACTTCAGCTCCCTGGTGCCACGAGGCAGCCGTACTAACCACTGAGCCACCGTGCCACCCGTACGATTTGGAATGGTTTGTCATCATTTGTGGTGCAAGTAGCAAAATAGTTGTCAGTTTGTCAACTGGATCGGCTTCAAATGTTCTCCGCAATCTGCAGTAATGTGAACGGAGAGGTCAAATCGAGCTGCTTGTGGCGATGAGGTGCACTTGCAGCGTGACCTGTTTACATAGGGAGATCAGCTCCCTCCCCATTCTACACAGAGAGTCGGATACAAGTAGAGAGGATATTGAAAGTGGACGATAAAGAAAGGGTGCACGGACGTAATTCACTTTTCACAACTTTTCAGATTGATGTGGAATGCCAAGGAGCGAATCCTGTACGTGAGGGAAACAATGATTCGCATCAATGGGCAAGCGACACGAACACAAGGGGAGGAAATGAATAGGATCTTTCTGTCAAGGCCAACATTTCTTGCCCATCCCGAGATCACCCTGGTGGTGAGCTGCTCTCTCGCACCGCTGCAGTCCATGTGCTGTCGGTAGCCCCGCGATGCTGTTTGGGCGGGGATTCCAGATTTTGACCCAGTGACACCGGAGGAACAACGATATATTTGCAATTCAGGACAGCGAGTGCCTCGGGAAAGAACTTGCGAATGGTGGTGTTCCCACGGATCTGCTGCCGTCATCCCTCAAGGCTGTGTTGGCCATGGGTTTGGAAGGTTGCTGCCTGAGGAATTCTGGTGAATCTTGTAGATGCCGGGGAAATGACCCTGCCGCCGCCGCCGCCGCTGCTGCTGTCCCCGATCACCGGGAGAATGACCCTGCTGCTGTCCCCGATCAGCGGGAGAAACCTCTCTGCAGTCGACCTGACGTGCGCTTCCATGGCGGCTCCGGCCCGTGCCATCTGATTGGTCGTCAGCGCGATCTACGCGGCTAGGTAACAGATGGACAGAAAACCACGGGGAAAGCACTGCGACTGCTGCAAAGTGATCTTCCGATCTGGTCGGAAATCTTGGAAGGGACACGGTAAGGGAATAAACGAACTTTGAATATCATCAAACTGATGGAAAGGATAGTCGGCAAATATGACCCCCACCGTTGGAGTATTAATGTGCTATCGCTTCTCGGCCTTTTGGCTCGGAATATGTGTAGTTTCTGTTCTTATCAGTTTAATCGCTGATATCTCCCGAACGTGGGAGTGTTTGTATTAAATGGATTTTTGGAGCAGGGAGATGGCTTAAGGGCTTGCTCTGTCCCCTCCATGTATCAGCCTGGTATTGCAGTGTTTCCAGGAATGGTGCAGCCAATGCCTACTAGCCAAGTTCAAAAGCAGGTTAATGGAATGTGAATCTCTTGCCTTTGCTAGTTTGCCGTGTTGATTGCAGTGATTGTTCCATCTCTTGTCTTTTCAGTTGCATGAAACTATCATCTTTTGTTACCAGTTTTCTGTCTTATGATCCTGCTCTGCAGTTACCTGACGAAGGTGCAGCACGCTGAAAGCCAGGACAGGGTAACCCCTCTATCCGTGGCCCGAACGTGCTACAGGGAACATTCTGGAACCAGGGGGCTGCCAGGAAGGTAACTTTCCAATTTAAATGAATGGGTTTGCCCCTATCCGCCGTTTCGGTCTTCTGCGGTCGGTCTTGGAACGTATCCCACCGATGGTACGGCGGGGGTGGTGGTGACTGCTGTACTTCCAAATAACCCCGTTGGCCTGTAACCTGGTGTTGTGGGATTTTTAACACAGTCAAATCAGGTTGTGGGATCCCATAACTCAGCCAATGTCAAATGGCTATCAGATCAGCCCCCACAACCCCTTCCCCACACCCACCGACGCATCAAATTTATCCGAATATTTTCTTGAACAAGAAAGAAATGGCTTTGGTCTGTTTCCTGAATAGAGTGAAACCCCCATCTCTGTTTGTTTCTTCGCAAACTACTATACGGAAGCAACCTGCTTTAGTGGCTATGTCTGCACGTAAAGATTATTCACACAGACGATCGCCCGAGGCTGGAACTCACTTCAGCTCCCTGGTGCCACGAGGCAGCCGTACTAACCACTGAGCCACAATGCCACCCGTACGATTTGGAATGGTTTGTCATCGTTTGTGGTGCAAGTAGCAAAATAGTTGTCAGTTTGTCAACTGGATCGGCTTCAAATGTTCTCAGCAATCTGCAGTAATGTGAACGGAGAGGTCAAATCGAGCTGCTTGTGGCGATGAGGTGCGCTTGCAGCGTGACCTGTTTACATAGGGAGATCAGCTCCCTCCCCATTCTACACAGAGAGTCGGATACAAGTAGAGAGGATATTGAAAGTGGACGATAAAGAAAGGGTGCACGGACGTAATTCACTTTTCACAACTTTTCAGATTGATGTGGAATGCCAAGGAGCGAATCCTGTACGTGAGGGAAACAATGATTCGCATTTATGGGCGAGCGACACGAACACAAGGGGAGGAAATGAATAGGATCTTTCTGTCAAGGCCAACATTTCTTGCCCATCCCGAGATCACCCTGGTGGTGAGCTGCTCATCGAACCGCTGCAGTCCATGTGCTGTCGGTAGCCCCGCGATGCTGTTTGGGCGGGGATTCCAGATTTTGACCCAGTGACACCGGAGGAACAACGATATATTTGCAATTCAGGACAGCGAGTGCCTCGGGAAAGAACTTGCGAATGGTGGTGTTCCCACGGATCTGCTGCCGTCATCCCTCAAGGCTGTGTTGGCCATGGGTTTGGAAGGTTGCTGCCCGAGGAATTCTGGTGAATCTTGTAGATGCCGGGGAAATGACCCTGCCGCCGCCGCTGCTGCTGCTGTCCCCGATCAGCGGGAGAATGACCCTGCTGCTGTCCCCGATCAGCGGGAGAAACCTCTCTGCAGTCGACCTGACGTGCGCTTCCATGGCGGCTCCGGCCCGTGCCATCTGATTGGTCGTCAGCGCGATCTGCGCGGCTAGGTAACAGATGGACAGAAAACCACGGGGAAAGCACAGCGACTGCTGCAAAGTGATCTTCCGATCTGGTCGGAAATCTTGGAAGGTACACGGTAAGGGAATAAACGAACTTTGAATATCATCAAGCTGATGGAAAGGATAGTCGGCAAATATGACCCCCACCGTTGGAGTATTAATGTGCTATCGCTTCTCGGCCTTTTGGCTTGGAATATGTGTAGTTTCTGTTCTTATCAGTTTAATCGCTGATATCTCCCGAACGTGGGAGTGTTTGTATTAAATGGATTTTTGGAGCAGGGAGATGGCTTAAGGGCTTGCTCTGTCCCCTCCATGTATCAGCCTGGTATTGCAGTGTTTCCAGGAATGGTGCAGCCAATGCCTACTAGCCAAGTTCAAAAGCAGGTTAATGGAATGTGAATCTCTTGCCTTTGCTAGTTTGCCGTGTTGATTGCAGTGATTGTTCCATCTATTGTCTTTTCAGTTGCATGAAACTATCATCTTTTGTTACCAGTTTTCTGTCTTATGATCCTGCTCTGCAGTTACCTGACGAAGGTGCAGCACGCTGAAAGCCAGGACAGGGTAACCCCCATATCCGCGGCCCGAACGTGCTACAGGGAACATTCTGGAACCAGGGGGCTGCCAGGAAGGTAACTTTCCAATTTAAATGAATGGGTTTGCCCCTATCCGCCGTTTCGGTCTTCTGCGGTCGGTCTTGGAACGTATCCCACCGATGGTACGGCGGGGGTGGTGGTGACTGCTGTACTTCCAAATAACCCCGTTGAGCTGTAACCTGGTGTTGTGGGATTTTTAACACAGTCAAATCAGGTTGTGGGATCCCATAACTCAGCCAATGTCAAATGGCTATCAGATCAGCCCCCACAATCCCTTCCCCACACCCACCGACGCATCAAATTTATCCGAATATTTTCTTGAACAAGAAAGAAATGGCTTTGGTCTGTTTCCTGAATAGAGTGAAACCCCCATCTCTGTTTGTTTCTTCGCAAACTACTACGCGGAAGCAACCTGCTTTAGTGGCTATGCCTGCACGTAAAGATTATTCACACAGACGATCGCCCGAGGCTGGAACTCACTTCAGCTCCCTGGTGCCACGAGGCAGCCGTACTAACCACTGAGCCACCGTGCCACCCGTACGATTTGGAATGGTTTGTCATCATTTGTGGTGCAAGTAGCAAAATAGTTGTCAGTTTGTCAACTGGATCGGCTTCAAATGTTCTCCGCAATCTGCAGTAATGTGAACGGAGAGGTCAAATCGAGCTGCTTGTGGCGATGAGGTGCACTTGCAGCGTGACCTGTTTACATAGGGAGATCAGCTCCCTCCCCATTCTACACAGAGAGTCGGATACAAGTAGAGAGGATATTGAAAGTGGACGATAAAGAAAGGGTGCACGGACGTAATTCACTTTTCACAACTTTTCAGATTGATGTGGAATGCCAAGGAGCGAATCCTGTACGTGAGGGAAACAATGATTCGCATCAATGGGCAAGCGACACGAACACAAGGGGAGGAAATGAATAGGATCTTTCTGTCAAGGCCAACATTTCTTGCCCATCCCGAGATCACCCTGGTGGTGAGCTGCTCTCTCGCACCGCTGCAGTCCATGTGCTGTCGGTAGCCCCGCGATGCTGTTTGGGCGGGGATTCCAGATTTTGACCCAGTGACACCGGAGGAACAACGATATATTTGCAATTCAGGACAGCGAGTGCCTCGGGAAAGAACTTGCGAATGGTGGTGTTCCCACGGATCTGCTGCCGTCATCCCTCAAGGCTGTGTTGGCCATGGGTTTGGAAGGTTGCTGCCTGAGGAATTCTGGTGAATCTTGTAGATGCCGGGGAAATGACCCTGCCGCCGCCGCCGCCGCTGCTGCTGTCCCCGATCACCGGGAGAATGACCCTGCTGCTGTCCCCGATTAGCGGGAGAAACCTCTCTGCAGTCGACCTGACGTGCGCTTCCATGGCGGCTCCGGCCCGTGCCATCTGATTGGTCGTCAGCGCGATCTACGCGGCTAGGTAACAGATGGACAGAAAACCACGGGGAAAGCACTGCGACTGCTGCAAAGTGATCTTCCGATCTGGTCGGAAATCTTGGAAGGGACACGGTAAGGGAATAAACGAACTTTGAATATCATCAAACTGATGGAAAGGATAGTCGGCAAATATGACCCCCACCGTTGGAGTATTAATGTGCTATCGCTTCTCGGCCTTTTGGCTCGGAATATGTGTAGTTTCTGTTCTTATCAGTTTAATCGCTGATATCTCCCGAACGTGGGAGTGTTTGTATTAAATGGATTTTTGGAGCAGGGAGATGGCTTAAGGGCTTGCTCTGTCCCCTCCATGTATCAGCCTGGTATTGCAGTGTTTCCAGGAATGGTGCAGCCAATGCCTACTAGCCAAGTTCAAAAGCAGGTTAATGGAATGTGAATCTCTTGCCTTTGCTAGTTTGCCGTGTTGATTGCAGTGATTGTTCCATCTCTTGTCTTTTCAGTTGCATGAAACTATCATCTTTTGTTACCAGTTTTCTGTCTTATGATCCTGCTCTGCAGTTACCTGACGAAGGTGCAGCACGCTGAAAGCCAGGACAGGGTAACCCCTCTATCCGTGGCCCGAACGTGCTACAGGGAACATTCTGGAACCAGGGGGCTGCCAGGAAGGTAACTTTCCAATTTAAATGAATGGGTTTGCCCCTATCCGCCGTTTCGGTCTTCTGCGGTCGGTCTTGGAACGTATCCCACCGATGGTACGGCGGGGGTGGTGGTGACTGCTGTACTTCCAAATAACCCCGTTGGCCTGTAACCTGGTGTTGTGGGATTTTTAACACAGTCAAATCAGGTTGTGGGATCCCATAACTCAGCCAATGTCAAATGGCTATCAGATCAGCCCCCACAACCCCTTCCCCACACCCACCGACGCATCAAATTTATCCGAATATTTTCTTGAACAAGAAAGAAATGGCTTTGGTCTGTTTCCTGAATAGAGTGAAACCCCCATCTCTGTTTGTTTCTTCGCAAACTACTATACGGAAGCAACCTGCTTTAGTGGCTATGTCTGCACGTAAAGATTATTCACACAGACGATCGCCCGAGGCTGGAACTCACTTCAGCTCCCTGGTGCCACGAGGCAGCCGTACTAACCACTGAGCCACAATGCCACCCGTACGATTTGGAATGGTTTGTCATCGTTTGTGGTGCAAGTAGCAAAATAGTTGTCAGTTTGTCAACTGGATCGGCTTCAAATGTTCTCAGCAATCTGCAGTAATGTGAACGGAGAGGTCAAATCGAGCTGCTTGTGGCGATGAGGTGCGCTTGCAGCGTGACCTGTTTACATAGGGAGATCAGCTCCCTCCCCATTCTACACAGAGAGTCGGATACAAGTAGAGAGGATATTGAAAGTGGACGATAAAGAAAGGGTGCACGGACGTAATTCACTTTTCACAACTTTTCAGATTGATGTGGAATGCCAAGGAGCGAATCCTGTACGTGAGGGAAACAATGATTCGCATTTATGGGCGAGCGACACGAACACAAGGGGAGGAAATGAATAGGATCTTTCTGTCAAGGCCAACATTTCTTGCCCATCCCGAGATCACCCTGGTGGTGAGCTGCTCATCGAACCGCTGCAGTCCATGTGCTGTCGGTAGCCCCGCGATGCTGTTTGGGCGGGGATTCCAGATTTTGACCCAGTGACACCGGAGGAACAACGATATATTTGCAATTCAGGACAGCGAGTGCCTCGGGAAAGAACTTGCGAATGGTGGTGTTCCCACGGATCTGCTGCCGTCATCCCTCAAGGCTGTGTTGGCCATGGGTTTGGAAGGTTGCTGCCCGAGGAATTCTGGTGAATCTTGTAGATGCCGGGGAAATGACCCTGCCGCCGCCGCTGCTGCTGCTGTCCCCGATCAGCGGGAGAATGACCCTGCTGCTGTCCCCGATCAGCGGGAGAAACCTCTCTGCAGTCGACCTGACGTGCGCTTCCATGGCGGCTCCGGCCCGTGCCATCTGATTGGTCGTCAGCGCGATCTGCGCGGCTAGGTAACAGATGGACAGAAAACCACGGGGAAAGCACAGCGACTGCTGCAAAGTGATCTTCCGATCTGGTCGGAAATCTTGGAAGGTACACGGTAAGGGAATAAACGAACTTTGAATATCATCAAGCTGATGGAAAGGATAGTCGGCAAATATGACCCCCACCGTTGGAGTATTAATGTGCTATCGCTTCTCGGCCTTTTGGCTTGGAATATGTGTAGTTTCTGTTCTTATCAGTTTAATCGCTGATATCTCCCGAACGTGGGAGTGTTTGTATTAAATGGATTTTTGGAGCAGGGAGATGGCTTAAGGGCTTGCTCTGTCCCCTCCATGTATCAGCCTGGTATTGCAGTGTTTCCAGGAATGGTGCAGCCAATGCCTACTAGCCAAGTTCAAAAGCAGGTTAATGGAATGTGAATCTCTTGCCTTTGCTAGTTTGCCGTGTTGATTGCAGTGATTGTTCCATCTATTGTCTTTTCAGTTGCATGAAACTATCATCTTTTGTTACCAGTTTTCTGTCTTATGATCCTGCTCTGCAGTTACCTGACGAAGGTGCAGCACGCTGAAAGCCAGGACAGGGTAACCCCCATATCCGCGGCCCGAACGTGCTACAGGGAACATTCTGGAACCAGGGGGCTGCCAGGAAGGTAACTTTCCAATTTAAATGAATGGGTTTGCCCCTATCCGCCGTTTCGGTCTTCTGCGGTCGGTCTTGGAACGTATCCCACCGATGGTACGGCGGGGGTGGTGGTGACTGCTGTACTTCCAAATAACCCCGTTGAGCTGTAACCTGGTGTTGTGGGATTTTTAACACAGTCAAATCAGGTTGTGGGATCCCATAACTCAGCCAATGTCAAATGGCTATCAGATCAGCCCCCACAATCCCTTCCCCACACCCACCGACGCATCAAATTTATCCGAATATTTTCTTGAACAAGAAAGAAATGGCTTTGGTCTGTTTCCTGAATAGAGTGAAACCCCCATCTCTGTTTGTTTCTTCGCAAACTACTACGCGGAAGCAACCTGCTTTAGTGGCTATGCCTGCACGTAAAGATTATTCACACAGACGATCGCCCGAGGCTGGAACTCACTTCAGCTCCCTGGTGCCACGAGGCAGCCGTACTAACCACTGAGCCACCGTGCCACCCGTACGATTTGGAATGGTTTGTCATCATTTGTGGTGCAAGTAGCAAAATAGTTGTCAGTTTGTCAACTGGATCGGCTTCAAATGTTCTCCGCAATCTGCAGTAATGTGAACGGAGAGGTCAAATCGAGCTGCTTGTGGCGATGAGGTGCACTTGCAGCGTGACCTGTTTACATAGGGAGATCAGCTCCCTCCCCATTCTACACAGAGAGTCGGATACAAGTAGAGAGGATATTGAAAGTGGACGATAAAGAAAGGGTGCACGGACGTAATTCACTTTTCACAACTTTTCAGATTGATGTGGAATGCCAAGGAGCGAATCCTGTACGTGAGGGAAACAATGATTCGCATCAATGGGCAAGCGACACGAACACAAGGGGAGGAAATGAATAGGATCTTTCTGTCAAGGCCAACATTTCTTGCCCATCCCGAGATCACCCTGGTGGTGAGCTGCTCTCTCGCACCGCTGCAGTCCATGTGCTGTCGGTAGCCCCGCGATGCTGTTTGGGCGGGGATTCCAGATTTTGACCCAGTGACACCGGAGGAACAACGATATATTTGCAATTCAGGACAGCGAGTGCCTCGGGAAAGAACTTGCGAATGGTGGTGTTCCCACGGATCTGCTGCCGTCATCCCTCAAGGCTGTGTTGGCCATGGGTTTGGAAGGTTGCTGCCTGAGGAATTCTGGTGAATCTTGTAGATGCCGGGGAAATGACCCTGCCGCCGCCGCCGCCGCTGCTGCTGTCCCCGATCACCGGGAGAATGACCCTGCTGCTGTCCCCGATCAGCGGGAGAAACCTCTCTGCAGTCGACCTGACGTGCGCTTCCATGGCGGCTCCGGCCCGTGCCATCTGATTGGTCGTCAGCGCGATCTACGCGGCTAGGTAACAGATGGACAGAAAACCACGGGGAAAGCACTGCGACTGCTGCAAAGTGATCTTCCGATCTGGTCGGAAATCTTGGAAGGGACACGGTAAGGGAATAAACGAACTTTGAATATCATCAAACTGATGGAAAGGATAGTCGGCAAATATGACCCCCACCGTTGGAGTATTAATGTGCTATCGCTTCTCGGCCTTTTGGCTCGGAATATGTGTAGTTTCTGTTCTTATCAGTTTAATCGCTGATATCTCCCGAACGTGGGAGTGTTTGTATTAAATGGATTTTTGGAGCAGGGAGATGGCTTAAGGGCTTGCTCTGTCCCCTCCATGTATCAGCCTGGTATTGCAGTGTTTCCAGGAATGGTGCAGCCAATGCCTACTAGCCAAGTTCAAAAGCAGGTTAATGGAATGTGAATCTCTTGCCTTTGCTAGTTTGCCGTGTTGATTGCAGTGATTGTTCCATCTCTTGTCTTTTCAGTTGCATGAAACTATCATCTTTTGTTACCAGTTTTCTGTCTTATGATCCTGCTCTGCAGTTACCTGACGAAGGTGCAGCACGCTGAAAGCCAGGACAGGGTAACCCCTCTATCCGTGGCCCGAACGTGCTACAGGGAACATTCTGGAACCAGGGGGCTGCCAGGAAGGTAACTTTCCAATTTAAATGAATGGGTTTGCCCCTATCCGCCGTTTCGGTCTTCTGCGGTCGGTCTTGGAACGTATCCCACCGATGGTACGGCGGGGGTGGTGGTGACTGCTGTACTTCCAAATAACCCCGTTGGCCTGTAACCTGGTGTTGTGGGATTTTTAACACAGTCAAATCAGGTTGTGGGATCCCATAACTCAGCCAATGTCAAATGGCTATCAGATCAGCCCCCACAACCCCTTCCCCACACCCACCGACGCATCAAATTTATCCGAATATTTTCTTGAACAAGAAAGAAATGGCTTTGGTCTGTTTCCTGAATAGAGTGAAACCCCCATCTCTGTTTGTTTCTTCGCAAACTACTATACGGAAGCAACCTGCTTTAGTGGCTATGTCTGCACGTAAAGATTATTCACACAGACGATCGCCCGAGGCTGGAACTCACTTCAGCTCCCTGGTGCCACGAGGCAGCCGTACTAACCACTGAGCCACAATGCCACCCGTACGATTTGGAATGGTTTGTCATCGTTTGTGGTGCAAGTAGCAAAATAGTTGTCAGTTTGTCAACTGGATCGGCTTCAAATGTTCTCAGCAATCTGCAGTAATGTGAACGGAGAGGTCAAATCGAGCTGCTTGTGGCGATGAGGTGCGCTTGCAGCGTGACCTGTTTACATAGGGAGATCAGCTCCCTCCCCATTCTACACAGAGAGTCGGATACAAGTAGAGAGGATATTGAAAGTGGACGATAAAGAAAGGGTGCACGGACGTAATTCACTTTTCACAACTTTTCAGATTGATGTGGAATGCCAAGGAGCGAATCCTGTACGTGAGGGAAACAATGATTCGCATTTATGGGCGAGCGACACGAACACAAGGGGAGGAAATGAATAGGATCTTTCTGTCAAGGCCAACATTTCTTGCCCATCCCGAGATCACCCTGGTGGTGAGCTGCTCATCGAACCGCTGCAGTCCATGTGCTGTCGGTAGCCCCGCGATGCTGTTTGGGCGGGGATTCCAGATTTTGACCCAGTGACACCGGAGGAACAACGATATATTTGCAATTCAGGACAGCGAGTGCCTCGGGAAAGAACTTGCGAATGGTGGTGTTCCCACGGATCTGCTGCCGTCATCCCTCAAGGCTGTGTTGGCCATGGGTTTGGAAGGTTGCTGCCCGAGGAATTCTGGTGAATCTTGTAGATGCCGGGGAAATGACCCTGCCGCCGCCGCTGCTGCTGCTGTCCCCGATCAGCGGGAGAATGACCCTGCTGCTGTCCCCGATCAGCGGGAGAAACCTCTCTGCAGTCGACCTGACGTGCGCTTCCATGGCGGCTCCGGCCCGTGCCATCTGATTGGTCGTCAGCGCGATCTGCGCGGCTAGGTAACAGATGGACAGAAAACCACGGGGAAAGCACAGCGACTGCTGCAAAGTGATCTTCCGATCTGGTCGGAAATCTTGGAAGGTACACGGTAAGGGAATAAACGAACTTTGAATATCATCAAGCTGATGGAAAGGATAGTCGGCAAATATGACCCCCACCGTTGGAGTATTAATGTGCTATCGCTTCTCGGCCTTTTGGCTTGGAATATGTGTAGTTTCTGTTCTTATCAGTTTAATCGCTGATATCTCCCGAACGTGGGAGTGTTTGTATTAAATGGATTTTTGGAGCAGGGAGATGGCTTAAGGGCTTGCTCTGTCCCCTCCATGTATCAGCCTGGTATTGCAGTGTTTCCAGGAATGGTGCAGCCAATGCCTACTAGCCAAGTTCAAAAGCAGGTTAATGGAATGTGAATCTCTTGCCTTTGCTAGTTTGCCGTGTTGATTGCAGTGATTGTTCCATCTATTGTCTTTTCAGTTGCATGAAACTATCATCTTTTGTTACCAGTTTTCTGTCTTATGATCCTGCTCTGCAGTTACCTGACGAAGGTGCAGCACGCTGAAAGCCAGGACAGGGTAACCCCCATATCCGCGGCCCGAACGTGCTACAGGGAACATTCTGGAACCAGGGGGCTGCCAGGAAGGTAACTTTCCAATTTAAATGAATGGGTTTGCCCCTATCCGCCGTTTCGGTCTTCTGCGGTCGGTCTTGGAACGTATCCCACCGATGGTACGGCGGGGGTGGTGGTGACTGCTGTACTTCCAAATAACCCCGTTGAGCTGTAACCTGGTGTTGTGGGATTTTTAACACAGTCAAATCAGGTTGTGGGATCCCATAACTCAGCCAATGTCAAATGGCTATCAGATCAGCCCCCACAATCCCTTCCCCACACCCACCGACGCATCAAATTTATCCGAATATTTTCTTGAACAAGAAAGAAATGGCTTTGGTCTGTTTCCTGAATAGAGTGAAACCCCCATCTCTGTTTGTTTCTTCGCAAACTACTACGCGGAAGCAACCTGCTTTAGTGGCTATGCCTGCACGTAAAGATTATTCACACAGACGATCGCCCGAGGCTGGAACTCACTTCAGCTCCCTGGTGCCACGAGGCAGCCGTACTAACCACTGAGCCACCGTGCCACCCGTACGATTTGGAATGGTTTGTCATCATTTGTGGTGCAAGTAGCAAAATAGTTGTCAGTTTGTCAACTGGATCGGCTTCAAATGTTCTCCGCAATCTGCAGTAATGTGAACGGAGAGGTCAAATCGAGCTGCTTGTGGCGATGAGGTGCACTTGCAGCGTGACCTGTTTACATAGGGAGATCAGCTCCCTCCCCATTCTACACAGAGAGTCGGATACAAGTAGAGAGGATATTGAAAGTGGACGATAAAGAAAGGGTGCACGGACGTAATTCACTTTTCACAACTTTTCAGATTGATGTGGAATGCCAAGGAGCGAATCCTGTACGTGAGGGAAACAATGATTCGCATCAATGGGCAAGCGACACGAACACAAGGGGAGGAAATGAATAGGATCTTTCTGTCAAGGCCAACATTTCTTGCCCATCCCGAGATCACCCTGGTGGTGAGCTGCTCTCTCGCACCGCTGCAGTCCATGTGCTGTCGGTAGCCCCGCGATGCTGTTTGGGCGGGGATTCCAGATTTTGACCCAGTGACACCGGAGGAACAACGATATATTTGCAATTCAGGACAGCGAGTGCCTCGGGAAAGAACTTGCGAATGGTGGTGTTCCCACGGATCTGCTGCCGTCATCCCTCAAGGCTGTGTTGGCCATGGGTTTGGAAGGTTGCTGCCTGAGGAATTCTGGTGAATCTTGTAGATGCCGGGGAAATGACCCTGCCGCCGCCGCCGCCGCTGCTGCTGTCCCCGATCACCGGGAGAATGACCCTGCTGCTGTCCCCGATCAGCGGGAGAAACCTCTCTGCAGTCGACCTGACGTGCGCTTCCATGGCGGCTCCGGCCCGTGCCATCTGATTGGTCGTCAGCGCGATCTACGCGGCTAGGTAACAGATGGACAGAAAACCACGGGGAAAGCACTGCGACTGCTGCAAAGTGATCTTCCGATCTGGTCGGAAATCTTGGAAGGGACACGGTAAGGGAATAAACGAACTTTGAATATCATCAAACTGATGGAAAGGATAGTCGGCAAATATGACCCCCACCGTTGGAGTATTAATGTGCTATCGCTTCTCGGCCTTTTGGCTCGGAATATGTGTAGTTTCTGTTCTTATCAGTTTAATCGCTGATATCTCCCGAACGTGGGAGTGTTTGTATTAAATGGATTTTTGGAGCAGGGAGATGGCTTAAGGGCTTGCTCTGTCCCCTCCATGTATCAGCCTGGTATTGCAGTGTTTCCAGGAATGGTGCAGCCAATGCCTACTAGCCAAGTTCAAAAGCAGGTTAATGGAATGTGAATCTCTTGCCTTTGCTAGTTTGCCGTGTTGATTGCAGTGATTGTTCCATCTCTTGTCTTTTCAGTTGCATGAAACTATCATCTTTTGTTACCAGTTTTCTGTCTTATGATCCTGCTCTGCAGTTACCTGACGAAGGTGCAGCACGCTGAAAGCCAGGACAGGGTAACCCCTCTATCCGTGGCCCGAACGTGCTACAGGGAACATTCTGGAACCAGGGGGCTGCCAGGAAGGTAACTTTCCAATTTAAATGAATGGGTTTGCCCCTATCCGCCGTTTCGGTCTTCTGCGGTCGGTCTTGGAACGTATCCCACCGATGGTACGGCGGGGGTGGTGGTGACTGCTGTACTTCCAAATAACCCCGTTGGCCTGTAACCTGGTGTTGTGGGATTTTTAACACAGTCAAATCAGGTTGTGGGATCCCATAACTCAGCCAATGTCAAATGGCTATCAGATCAGCCCCCACAACCCCTTCCCCACACCCACCGACGCATCAAATTTATCCGAATATTTTCTTGAACAAGAAAGAAATGGCTTTGGTCTGTTTCCTGAATAGAGTGAAACCCCCATCTCTGTTTGTTTCTTCGCAAACTACTATACGGAAGCAACCTGCTTTAGTGGCTATGTCTGCACGTAAAGATTATTCACACAGACGATCGCCCGAGGCTGGAACTCACTTCAGCTCCCTGGTGCCACGAGGCAGCCGTACTAACCACTGAGCCACAATGCCACCCGTACGATTTGGAATGGTTTGTCATCGTTTGTGGTGCAAGTAGCAAAATAGTTGTCAGTTTGTCAACTGGATCGGCTTCAAATGTTCTCAGCAATCTGCAGTAATGTGAACGGAGAGGTCAAATCGAGCTGCTTGTGGCGATGAGGTGCGCTTGCAGCGTGACCTGTTTACATAGGGAGATCAGCTCCCTCCCCATTCTACACAGAGAGTCGGATACAAGTAGAGAGGATATTGAAAGTGGACGATAAAGAAAGGGTGCACGGACGTAATTCACTTTTCACAACTTTTCAGATTGATGTGGAATGCCAAGGAGCGAATCCTGTACGTGAGGGAAACAATGATTCGCATTTATGGGCGAGCGACACGAACACAAGGGGAGGAAATGAATAGGATCTTTCTGTCAAGGCCAACATTTCTTGCCCATCCCGAGATCACCCTGGTGGTGAGCTGCTCATCGAACCGCTGCAGTCCATGTGCTGTCGGTAGCCCCGCGATGCTGTTTGGGCGGGGATTCCAGATTTTGACCCAGTGACACCGGAGGAACAACGATATATTTGCAATTCAGGACAGCGAGTGCCTCGGGAAAGAACTTGCGAATGGTGGTGTTCCCACGGATCTGCTGCCGTCATCCCTCAAGGCTGTGTTGGCCATGGGTTTGGAAGGTTGCTGCCCGAGGAATTCTGGTGAATCTTGTAGATGCCGGGGAAATGACCCTGCCGCCGCCGCTGCTGCTGCTGTCCCCGATCAGCGGGAGAATGACCCTGCTGCTGTCCCCGATCAGCGGGAGAAACCTCTCTGCAGTCGACCTGACGTGCGCTTCCATGGCGGCTCCGGCCCGTGCCATCTGATTGGTCGTCAGCGCGATCTGCGCGGCTAGGTAACAGATGGACAGAAAACCACGGGGAAAGCACAGCGACTGCTGCAAAGTGATCTTCCGATCTGGTCGGAAATCTTGGAAGGTACACGGTAAGGGAATAAACGAACTTTGAATATCATCAAGCTGATGGAAAGGATAGTCGGCAAATATGACCCCCACCGTTGGAGTATTAATGTGCTATCGCTTCTCGGCCTTTTGGCTTGGAATATGTGTAGTTTCTGTTCTTATCAGTTTAATCGCTGATATCTCCCGAACGTGGGAGTGTTTGTATTAAATGGATTTTTGGAGCAGGGAGATGGCTTAAGGGCTTGCTCTGTCCCCTCCATGTATCAGCCTGGTATTGCAGTGTTTCCAGGAATGGTGCAGCCAATGCCTACTAGCCAAGTTCAAAAGCAGGTTAATGGAATGTGAATCTCTTGCCTTTGCTAGTTTGCCGTGTTGATTGCAGTGATTGTTCCATCTATTGTCTTTTCAGTTGCATGAAACTATCATCTTTTGTTACCAGTTTTCTGTCTTATGATCCTGCTCTGCAGTTACCTGACGAAGGTGCAGCACGCTGAAAGCCAGGACAGGGTAACCCCCATATCCGCGGCCCGAACGTGCTACAGGGAACATTCTGGAACCAGGGGGCTGCCAGGAAGGTAACTTTCCAATTTAAATGAATGGGTTTGCCCCTATCCGCCGTTTCGGTCTTCTGCGGTCGGTCTTGGAACGTATCCCACCGATGGTACGGCGGGGGTGGTGGTGACTGCTGTACTTCCAAATAACCCCGTTGAGCTGTAACCTGGTGTTGTGGGATTTTTAACACAGTCAAATCAGGTTGTGGGATCCCATAACTCAGCCAATGTCAAATGGCTATCAGATCAGCCCCCACAATCCCTTCCCCACACCCACCGACGCATCAAATTTATCCGAATATTTTCTTGAACAAGAAAGAAATGGCTTTGGTCTGTTTCCTGAATAGAGTGAAACCCCCATCTCTGTTTGTTTCTTCGCAAACTACTACGCGGAAGCAACCTGCTTTAGTGGCTATGCCTGCACGTAAAGATTATTCACACAGACGATCGCCCGAGGCTGGAACTCACTTCAGCTCCCTGGTGCCACGAGGCAGCCGTACTAACCACTGAGCCACCGTGCCACCCGTACGATTTGGAATGGTTTGTCATCATTTGTGGTGCAAGTAGCAAAATAGTTGTCAGTTTGTCAACTGGATCGGCTTCAAATGTTCTCCGCAATCTGCAGTAATGTGAACGGAGAGGTCAAATCGAGCTGCTTGTGGCGATGAGGTGCACTTGCAGCGTGACCTGTTTACATAGGGAGATCAGCTCCCTCCCCATTCTACACAGAGAGTCGGATACAAGTAGAGAGGATATTGAAAGTGGACGATAAAGAAAGGGTGCACGGACGTAATTCACTTTTCACAACTTTTCAGATTGATGTGGAATGCCAAGGAGCGAATCCTGTACGTGAGGGAAACAATGATTCGCATCAATGGGCAAGCGACACGAACACAAGGGGAGGAAATGAATAGGATCTTTCTGTCAAGGCCAACATTTCTTGCCCATCCCGAGATCACCCTGGTGGTGAGCTGCTCTCTCGCACCGCTGCAGTCCATGTGCTGTCGGTAGCCCCGCGATGCTGTTTGGGCGGGGATTCCAGATTTTGACCCAGTGACACCGGAGGAACAACGATATATTTGCAATTCAGGACAGCGAGTGCCTCGGGAAAGAACTTGCGAATGGTGGTGTTCCCACGGATCTGCTGCCGTCATCCCTCAAGGCTGTGTTGGCCATGGGTTTGGAAGGTTGCTGCCTGAGGAATTCTGGTGAATCTTGTAGATGCCGGGGAAATGACCCTGCCGCCGCCGCCGCCGCTGCTGCTGTCCCCGATCACCGGGAGAATGACCCTGCTGCTGTCCCCGATCAGCGGGAGAAACCTCTCTGCAGTCGACCTGACGTGCGCTTCCATGGCGGCTCCGGCCCGTGCCATCTGATTGGTCGTCAGCGCGATCTACGCGGCTAGGTAACAGATGGACAGAAAACCACGGGGAAAGCACTGCGACTGCTGCAAAGTGATCTTCCGATCTGGTCGGAAATCTTGGAAGGGACACGGTAAGGGAATAAACGAACTTTGAATATCATCAAACTGATGGAAAGGATAGTCGGCAAATATGACCCCCACCGTTGGAGTATTAATGTGCTATCGCTTCTCGGCCTTTTGGCTCGGAATATGTGTAGTTTCTGTTCTTATCAGTTTAATCGCTGATATCTCCCGAACGTGGGAGTGTTTGTATTAAATGGATTTTTGGAGCAGGGAGATGGCTTAAGGGCTTGCTCTGTCCCCTCCATGTATCAGCCTGGTATTGCAGTGTTTCCAGGAATGGTGCAGCCAATGCCTACTAGCCAAGTTCAAAAGCAGGTTAATGGAATGTGAATCTCTTGCCTTTGCTAGTTTGCCGTGTTGATTGCAGTGATTGTTCCATCTCTTGTCTTTTCAGTTGCATGAAACTATCATCTTTTGTTACCAGTTTTCTGTCTTATGATCCTGCTCTGCAGTTACCTGACGAAGGTGCAGCACGCTGAAAGCCAGGACAGGGTAACCCCTCTATCCGTGGCCCGAACGTGCTACAGGGAACATTCTGGAACCAGGGGGCTGCCAGGAAGGTAACTTTCCAATTTAAATGAATGGGTTTGCCCCTATCCGCCGTTTCGGTCTTCTGCGGTCGGTCTTGGAACGTATCCCACCGATGGTACGGCGGGGGTGGTGGTGACTGCTGTACTTCCAAATAACCCCGTTGGCCTGTAACCTGGTGTTGTGGGATTTTTAACACAGTCAAATCAGGTTGTGGGATCCCATAACTCAGCCAATGTCAAATGGCTATCAGATCAGCCCCCACAACCCCTTCCCCACACCCACCGACGCATCAAATTTATCCGAATATTTTCTTGAACAAGAAAGAAATGGCTTTGGTCTGTTTCCTGAATAGAGTGAAACCCCCATCTCTGTTTGTTTCTTCGCAAACTACTACGCGGAAGCAACCTGCTTTAGTGGCTATGCCTGCACGTAAAGATTATTCACACAGACGATCGCCCGAGGCTGGAACTCACTTCAGCTCCCTGGTGCCACGAGGCAGCCGTACTAACCACTGAGCCACCGTGCCACCCGTACGATTTGGAATGGTTTGTCATCATTTGTGGTGCAAGTAGCAAAATAGTTGTCAGTTTGTCAACTGGATCGGCTTCAAATGTTCTCAGCAATCTGCAGTAATGTGAACGGAGAGGTCAAATCGAGCTGCTTGTGGCGATGAGGTGCACTTGCAGCGTGACCTGTTTACATAGGGAGATCAGCTCCCTCCCCATTCTACACAGAGAGTCGGATACAAGTAGAGAGGATATTGAAAGTGGACGATAAAGAAAGGGTGCACGGACGTAATTCACTTTTCACAACTTTTCAGATTGATGTGGAATGCCAAGGAGCGAATCCTGTACGTGAGGGAAACAATGATTCGCATCAATGGGCAAGCGACACGAACACAAGGGGAGGAAATGAATAGGATCTTTCTGTCAAGGCCAACATTTCTTGCCCATCCCGAGATCACCCTGGTGGTGAGCTGCTCATCGAACCGCTGCAGTCCATGTGCTGTCGGTAGCCCCGCGATGCTGTTTGGGCGGGGATTCCAGATTTTGACCCAGTGACACCGGAGGAACAACGATATATTTGCAATTCAGGACAGCGAGTGCCTCGGGAAAGAACTTGCGAATGGTGGTGTTCCCACGGATCTGCTGCCGTCATCCCTCAAGGCTGTGTTGGCCATGGGTTTGGAGGGTTGCTGCCCGAGGAATTCTGGTGAATCTTGTAGATGCCGGGGAAATGACCCTGCCGCCGCCGCTGCTGCTGCTGTCCCCGATCAGCGGGAGAATGACCCTGCTGCTGTCCCCGATCAGCGGGAGAAACCTCTCTGCAGTCGACCTGACGTGCGCTTCCATGGCGGCTCCGGCCCGTGCCATCTGATTGGTCGTCAGCGCGATCTGCGCGGCTAGGTAACAGATGGACAGAAAACCACGGGGAAAGCACAGCGACTGCTGCAAAGTGATCTTCCGATCTGGTCGGAAATCTTGGAAGGTACACGGTAAGGGAATAAACGAACTTTGAATATCATCAAGCTGATGGAAAGGATAGTCGGCAAATATGACCCCCACCGTTGGAGTATTAATGTGCTATCGCTTCTCGGCCTTTTGGCTTGGAATATGTGTAGTTTCTGTTCTTATCAGTTTAATCGCTGATATCTCCCGAACGTGGGAGTGTTTGTATTAAATGGATTTTTGGAGCAGGGAGATGGCTTAAGGGCTTGCTCTGTCCCCTCCATGTATCAGCCTGGTATTGCAGTGTTTCCAGGAATGGTGCAGCCAATGCCTACTAGCCAAGTTCAAAAGCAGGTTAATGGAATGTGAATCTCTTGCCTTTGCTAGTTTGCCGTGTTGATTGCAGTGATTGTTCCATCTATTGTCTTTTCAGTTGCATGAAACTATCATCTTTTGTTACCAGTTTTCTGTCTTATGATCCTGCTCTGCAGTTACCTGACGAAGGTGCAGCACGCTGAAAGCCAGGACAGGGTAACCCCCATATCCGCGGCCCGAACGTGCTACAGGGAACATTCTGGAACCAGGGGGCTGCCAGGAAGGTAACTTTCCAATTTAAATGAATGGGTTTGCCCCTATCCGCCGTTTCGGTCTTCTGCGGTCGGTCTTGGAACGTATCCCACCGATGGTACGGCGGGGGTGGTGGTGACTGCTGTACTTCCAAATAACCCCGTTGAGCTGTAACCTGGTGTTGTGGGATTTTTAACACAGTCAAATCAGGTTGTGGGATCCCATAACTCAGCCAATGTCAAATGGCTATCAGATCAGCCCCCACAATCCCTTCCCCACACCCACCGACGCATCAAATTTATCCGAATATTTTCTTGAACAAGAAAGAAATGGCTTTGGTCTGTTTCCTGAATAGAGTGAAACCCCCATCTCTGTTTGTTTCTTCGCAAACTACTATACGGAAGCAACCTGCTTTAGTGGCTATGTCTGCACGTAAAGATTATTCACACAGACGATCGCCCGAGGCTGGAACTCACTTCAGCTCCCTGGTGCCACGAGGCAGCCGTACTAACCACTGAGCCACAATGCCACCCGTACGATTTGGAATGGTTTGTCATCGTTTGTGGTGCAAGTAGCAAAATAGTTGTCAGTTTGTCAACTGGATCGGCTTCAAATGTTCTCAGCAATCTGCAGTAATGTGAACGGAGAGGTCAAATCGAGCTGCTTGTGGCGATGAGGTGCGCTTGCAGCGTGACCTGTTTACATAGGGAGATCAGCTCCCTCCCCATTCTACACAGAGAGTCGGATACAAGTAGAGAGGATATTGAAAGTGGACGATAAAGAAAGGGTGCACGGACGTAATTCACTTTTCACAACTTTTCAGATTGATGTGGAATGCCAAGGAGCGAATCCTGTACGTGAGGGAAACAATGATTCGCATTTATGGGCGAGCGACACGAACACAAGGGGAGGAAATGAATAGGATCTTTCTGTCAAGGCCAACATTTCTTGCCCATCCCGAGATCACCCTGGTGGTGAGCTGCTCATCGAACCGCTGCAGTCCATGTGCTGTCGGTAGCCCCGCGATGCTGTTTGGGCGGGGATTCCAGATTTTGACCCAGTGACACCGGAGGAACAACGATATATTTGCAATTCAGGACAGCGAGTGCCTCGGGAAAGAACTTGCGAATGGTGGTGTTCCCACGGATCTGCTGCCGTCATCCCTCAAGGCTGTGTTGGCCATGGGTTTGGAAGGTTGCTGCCCGAGGAATTCTGGTGAATCTTGTAGATGCCGGGGAAATGACCCTGCCGCCGCCGCTGCTGCTGCTGTCCCCGATCAGCGGGAGAATGACCCTGCTGCTGTCCCCGATCAGCGGGAGAAACCTCTCTGCAGTCGACCTGACGTGCGCTTCCATGGCGGCTCCGGCCCGTGCCATCTGATTGGTCGTCAGCGCGATCTGCGCGGCTAGGTAACAGATGGACAGAAAACCACGGGGAAAGCACAGCGACTGCTGCAAAGTGATCTTCCGATCTGGTCGGAAATCTTGGAAGGTACACGGTAAGGGAATAAACGAACTTTGAATATCATCAAGCTGATGGAAAGGATAGTCGGCAAATATGACCCCCACCGTTGGAGTATTAATGTGCTATCGCTTCTCGGCCTTTTGGCTTGGAATATGTGTAGTTTCTGTTCTTATCAGTTTAATCGCTGATATCTCCCGAACGTGGGAGTGTTTGTATTAAATGGATTTTTGGAGCAGGGAGATGGCTTAAGGGCTTGCTCTGTCCCCTCCATGTATCAGCCTGGTATTGCAGTGTTTCCAGGAATGGTGCAGCCAATGCCTACTAGCCAAGTTCAAAAGCAGGTTAATGGAATGTGAATCTCTTGCCTTTGCTAGTTTGCCGTGTTGATTGCAGTGATTGTTCCATCTATTGTCTTTTCAGTTGCATGAAACTATCATCTTTTGTTACCAGTTTTCTGTCTTATGATCCTGCTCTGCAGTTACCTGACGAAGGTGCAGCACGCTGAAAGCCAGGACAGGGTAACCCCCATATCCGCGGCCCGAACGTGCTACAGGGAACATTCTGGAACCAGGGGGCTGCCAGGAAGGTAACTTTCCAATTTAAATGAATGGGTTTGCCCCTATCCGCCGTTTCGGTCTTCTGCGGTCGGTCTTGGAACGTATCCCACCGATGGTACGGCGGGGGTGGTGGTGACTGCTGTACTTCCAAATAACCCCGTTGAGCTGTAACCTGGTGTTGTGGGATTTTTAACACAGTCAAATCAGGTTGTGGGATCCCATAACTCAGCCAATGTCAAATGGCTATCAGATCAGCCCCCACAATCCCTTCCCCACACCCACCGACGCATCAAATTTATCCGAATATTTTCTTGAACAAGAAAGAAATGGCTTTGGTCTGTTTCCTGAATAGAGTGAAACCCCCATCTCTGTTTGTTTCTTCGCAAACTACTACGCGGAAGCAACCTGCTTTAGTGGCTATGCCTGCACGTAAAGATTATTCACACAGACGATCGCCCGAGGCTGGAACTCACTTCAGCTCCCTGGTGCCACGAGGCAGCCGTACTAACCACTGAGCCACCGTGCCACCCGTACGATTTGGAATGGTTTGTCATCATTTGTGGTGCAAGTAGCAAAATAGTTGTCAGTTTGTCAACTGGATCGGCTTCAAATGTTCTCCGCAATCTGCAGTAATGTGAACGGAGAGGTCAAATCGAGCTGCTTGTGGCGATGAGGTGCACTTGCAGCGTGACCTGTTTACATAGGGAGATCAGCTCCCTCCCCATTCTACACAGAGAGTCGGATACAAGTAGAGAGGATATTGAAAGTGGACGATAAAGAAAGGGTGCACGGACGTAATTCACTTTTCACAACTTTTCAGATTGATGTGGAATGCCAAGGAGCGAATCCTGTACGTGAGGGAAACAATGATTCGCATCAATGGGCAAGCGACACGAACACAAGGGGAGGAAATGAATAGGATCTTTCTGTCAAGGCCAACATTTCTTGCCCATCCCGAGATCACCCTGGTGGTGAGCTGCTCTCTCGAACCGCTGCAGTCCATGTGCTGTCGGTAGCCCCGCGATGCTGTTTGGGCGGGGATTCCAGATTTTGACCCAGTGACACCGGAGGAACAACGATATATTTGCAATTCAGGACAGCGAGTGCCTCGGGAAAGAACTTGCGAATGGTGGTGTTCCCACGGATCTGCTGCCGTCATCCCTCAAGGCTGTGTTGGCCATGGGTTTGGAAGGTTGCTGCCTGAGGAATTCTGGTGAATCTTGTAGATGCCGGGGAAATGACCCTGCCGCCGCCGCCGCCGCTGCTGCTGTCCCCGATCACCGGGAGAATGACCCTGCTGTTGTCCCCGATCAGCGGGAGAAACCTCTCTGCAGTCGACCTGACGTGCGCTTCCATGGCGGCTCCGGCCCGTGCCATCTGATTGGTCGTCAGCGCGATCTACGCGGCTAGGTAACAGATGGACAGAAAACCACGGGGAAAGCACTGCGACTGCTGCAAAGTGATCTTCCGATCTGGTCGGAAATCTTGGAAGGGACACGGTAAGGGAATAAACGAACTTTGAATATCATCAAACTGATGGAAAGGATAGTCGGCAAATATGACCCCCACCGTTGGAGTATTGATGTGGTATCGCTTCTCGGCCTTTTGGCTCGGAATATGTGTAGTTTCTGTTCTTATCAGTTTAATCGCTGATATCTCCCGAACGTGGGAGTGTTTGTATTAAATGGATTTTTGGAGCAGGGAGATGGCTTAAGGGCTTGCTCTGTCCCCTCCATGTATCAGCCTGGTATTGCAGTGTTTCCAGGAATGGTGCAGCCAATGCCTACTAGCCAAGTTCAAAAGCAGGTTAATGGAATGTGAATCTCTTGCCTTTGCTAGTTTGCCGTGTTGATTGCAGTGATTGTTCCATCTCTTGTCTTTTCAGTTGCATGAAACTATCATCTTTTGTTACCAGTTTTCTGTCTTATGATCCTGCTCTGCAGTTACCTGACGAAGGTGCAGCACGCTGAAAGCCAGGACAGGGTAACCCCTCTATCCGCGGCCCGAACGTGCTACAGGGAACATTCTGGAACCAGGGGGCTGCCAGGAAGGTAACTTTCCAATTTAAATGAATGGGTTTGCCCCTATCCGCCGTTTCGGTCTTCTGCGGTCGGTCTTGGAACGTATCCCACCGATGGTACGGCGGGGGTGGTGGTGACTGCTGTACTTCCAAATAACCCCGTTGGCCTGTAACCTGGTGTTGTGGGATTTTTAACACAGTCAAATCAGGTTGTGGGATCCCATAACTCAGCCAATGTCAAATGGCTATCAGATCAGCCCCCACAACCCCTTCCCCACACCCACCGACGCATCAAATTTATCCGAATATTTTCTTGAACAAGAAAGAAATGGCTTTGGTCTGTTTCCTGAATAGAGTGAAACCCCCATCTCTGTTTGTTTCTTCGCAAACTACTACGCGGAAGCAACCTGCTTTAGTGGCTATGCCTGCACGTAAAGATTATTCACACAGACGATCGCCCGAGGCTGGAACTCACTTCAGCTCCCTGGTGCCACGAGGCAGCCGTACTAACCACTGAGCCACCGTGCCACCCGTACGATTTGGAATGGTTTGTCATCATTTGTGGTGCAAGTAGCAAAATAGTTGTCAGTTTGTCAACTGGATCGGCTTCAAATGTTCTCAGCAATCTGCAGTAATGTGAACGGAGAGGTCAAATCGAGCTGCTTGTGGCGATGAGGTGCACTTGCAGCGTGACCTGTTTACATAGGGAGATCAGCTCCCTCCCCATTCTACACAGAGAGTCGGATACAAGTAGAGAGGATATTGAAAGTGGACGATAAAGAAAGGGTGCACGGACGTAATTCACTTTTCACAACTTTTCAGATTGATGTGGAATGCCAAGGAGCGAATCCTGTACGTGAGGGAAACAATGATTCGCATCAATGGGCAAGCGACACGAACACAAGGGGAGGAAATGAATAGGATCTTTCTGTCAAGGCCAACATTTCTTGCCCATCCCGAGATCACCCTGGTGGTGAGCTGCTCATCGAACCGCTGCAGTCCATGTGCTGTCGGTAGCCCCGCGATGCTGTTTGGGCGGGGATTCCAGATTTTGACCCAGTGACACCGGAGGAACAACGATATATTTGCAATTCAGGACAGCGAGTGCCTCGGGAAAGAACTTGCGAATGGTGGTGTTCCCACGGATCTGCTGCCGTCATCCCTCAAGGCTGTGTTGGCCATGGGTTTGGAAGGTTGCTGCCCGAGGAATTCTGGTGAATCTTGTAGATGCCGGGGAAATGACCCTGCCGCCGCCGCTGCTGCTGCTGTCCCCGATCAGCGGGAGAATGACCCTGCTGCTGTCCCCGATCAGCGGGAGAAACCTCTCTGCAGTCGACCTGACGTGCGCTTCCATGGCGGCTCCGGCCCGTGCCATCTGATTGGTCGTCAGCGCGATCTGCGCGGCTAGGTAACAGATGGACAGAAAACCACGGGGAAAGCACAGCGACTGCTGCAAAGTGATCTTCCGATCTGGTCGGAAATCTTGGAAGGTACACGGTAAGGGAATAAACGAACTTTGAATATCATCAAGCTGATGGAAAGGATAGTCGGCAAATATGACCCCCACCGTTGGAGTATTAATGTGCTATCGCTTCTCGGCCTTTTGGCTTGGAATATGTGTAGTTTCTGTTCTTATCAGTTTAATCGCTGATATCTCCCGAACGTGGGAGTGTTTGTATTAAATGGATTTTTGGAGCAGGGAGATGGCTTAAGGGCTTGCTCTGTCCCCTCCATGTATCAGCCTGGTATTGCAGTGTTTCCAGGAATGGTGCAGCCAATGCCTACTAGCCAAGTTCAAAAGCAGGTTAATGGAATGTGAATCTCTTGCCTTTGCTAGTTTGCCGTGTTGATTGCAGTGATTGTTCCATCTATTGTCTTTTCAGTTGCATGAAACTATCATCTTTTGTTACCAGTTTTCTGTCTTATGATCCTGCTCTGCAGTTACCTGACGAAGGTGCAGCACGCTGAAAGCCAGGACAGGGTAACCCCCATATCCGCGGCCCGAACGTGCTACAGGGAACATTCTGGAACCAGGGGGCTGCCAGGAAGGTAACTTTCCAATTTAAATGAATGGGTTTGCCCCTATCCGCCGTTTCGGTCTTCTGCGGTCGGTCTTGGAACGTATCCCACCGATGGTACGGCGGGGGTGGTGGTGACTGCTGTACTTCCAAATAACCCCGTTGAGCTGTAACCTGGTGTTGTGGGATTTTTAACACAGTCAAATCAGGTTGTGGGATCCCATAACTCAGCCAATGTCAAATGGCTATCAGATCAGCCCCCACAATCCCTTCCCCACACCCACCGACGCATCAAATTTATCCGAATATTTTCTTGAACAAGAAAGAAATGGCTTTGGTCTGTTTCCTGAATAGAGTGAAACCCCCATCTCTGTTTGTTTCTTCGCAAACTACTATACGGAAGCAACCTGCTTTAGTGGCTATGTCTGCACGTAAAGATTATTCACACAGACGATCGCCCGAGGCTGGAACTCACTTCAGCTCCCTGGTGCCACGAGGCAGCCGTACTAACCACTGAGCCACAATGCCACCCGTACGATTTGGAATGGTTTGTCATCGTTTGTGGTGCAAGTAGCAAAATAGTTGTCAGTTTGTCAACTGGATCGGCTTCAAATGTTCTCAGCAATCTGCAGTAATGTGAACGGAGAGGTCAAATCGAGCTGCTTGTGGCGATGAGGTGCGCTTGCAGCGTGACCTGTTTACATAGGGAGATCAGCTCCCTCCCCATTCTACACAGAGAGTCGGATACAAGTAGAGAGGATATTGAAAGTGGACGATAAAGAAAGGGTGCACGGACGTAATTCACTTTTCACAACTTTTCAGATTGATGTGGAATGCCAAGGAGCGAATCCTGTACGTGAGGGAAACAATGATTCGCATTTATGGGCGAGCGACACGAACACAAGGGGAGGAAATGAATAGGATCTTTCTGTCAAGGCCAACATTTCTTGCCCATCCCGAGATCACCCTGGTGGTGAGCTGCTCATCGAACCGCTGCAGTCCATGTGCTGTCGGTAGCCCCGCGATGCTGTTTGGGCGGGGATTCCAGATTTTGACCCAGTGACACCGGAGGAACAACGATATATTTGCAATTCAGGACAGCGAGTGCCTCGGGAAAGAACTTGCGAATGGTGGTGTTCCCACGGATCTGCTGCCGTCATCCCTCAAGGCTGTGTTGGCCATGGGTTTGGAAGGTTGCTGCCCGAGGAATTCTGGTGAATCTTGTAGATGCCGGGGAAATGACCCTGCCGCCGCCGCTGCTGCTGCTGTCCCCGATCAGCGGGAGAATGACCCTGCTGCTGTCCCCGATCAGCGGGAGAAACCTCTCTGCAGTCGACCTGACGTGCGCTTCCATGGCGGCTCCGGCCCGTGCCATCTGATTGGTCGTCAGCGCGATCTGCGCGGCTAGGTAACAGATGGACAGAAAACCACGGGGAAAGCACAGCGACTGCTGCAAAGTGATCTTCCGATCTGGTCGGAAATCTTGGAAGGTACACGGTAAGGGAATAAACGAACTTTGAATATCATCAAGCTGATGGAAAGGATAGTCGGCAAATATGACCCCCACCGTTGGAGTATTAATGTGCTATCGCTTCTCGGCCTTTTGGCTTGGAATATGTGTAGTTTCTGTTCTTATCAGTTTAATCGCTGATATCTCCCGAACGTGGGAGTGTTTGTATTAAATGGATTTTTGGAGCAGGGAGATGGCTTAAGGGCTTGCTCTGTCCCCTCCATGTATCAGCCTGGTATTGCAGTGTTTCCAGGAATGGTGCAGCCAATGCCTACTAGCCAAGTTCAAAAG
Source organism: Chiloscyllium plagiosum (assembly GCF_037043375.1). Taxonomy (NCBI): domain Eukaryota; kingdom Metazoa; phylum Chordata; class Chondrichthyes; order Orectolobiformes; family Hemiscylliidae; genus Chiloscyllium; species Chiloscyllium plagiosum. Next base: position 21,562,729 of record NW_028270171.1, read on the forward strand.
CAGGTTAATGGAATGTGAATCTCTTGCCTTTGCTAGTTTGCCGTGTTGATTGCAGTGATTGTTCCATCTATTGTCTTTTCAGTTGCATGAAACTATCATCTTTTGTTACCAGTTTTCTGTCTTATGATCCTGCTCTGCAGTTACCTGACGAAGGTGCAGCACGCTGAAAGCCAGGACAGGGTAACCCCCATATCCGCGGCCCGAACGTGCTACAGGGAACATTCTGGAACCAGGGGGCTGCCAGGAAGGTAACTTTCCAATTTAAATGAATGGGTTTGCCCCTATCCGCCGTTTCGGTCTTCTGCGGTCGGTCTTGGAACGTATCCCACCGATGGTACGGCGGGGGTGGTGGTGACTGCTGTACTTCCAAATAACCCCGTTGAGCTGTAACCTGGTGTTGTGGGATTTTTAACACAGTCAAATCAGGTTGTGGGATCCCATAACTCAGCCAATGTCAAATGGCTATCAGATCAGCCCCCACAATCCCTTCCCCACACCCACCGACGCATCAAATTTATCCGAATATTTTCTTGAACAAGAAAGAAATGGCTTTGGTCTGTTTCCTGAATAGAGTGAAACCCCCATCTCTGTTTGTTTCTTCGCAAACTACTACGCGGAAGCAACCTGCTTTAGTGGCTATGCCTGCACGTAAAGATTATTCACACAGACGATCGCCCGAGGCTGGAACTCACTTCAGCTCCCTGGTGCCACGAGGCAGCCGTACTAACCACTGAGCCACCGTGCCACCCGTACGATTTGGAATGGTTTGTCATCATTTGTGGTGCAAGTAGCAAAATAGTTGTCAGTTTGTCAACTGGATCGGCTTCAAATGTTCTCCGCAATCTGCAGTAATGTGAACGGAGAGGTCAAATCGAGCTGCTTGTGGCGATGAGGTGCACTTGCAGCGTGACCTGTTTACATAGGGAGATCAGCTCCCTCCCCATTCTACACAGAGAGTCGGATACAAGTAGAGAGGATATTGAAAGTGGACGATAAAGAAAGGGTGCACGGACGTAATTCACTTTTCACAACTTTTCAGATTGATGTGGAATGCCAAGGAGCGAATCCTGTACGTGAGGGAAACAATGATTCGCATCAATGGGCAAGCGACACGAACACAAGGGGAGGAAATGAATAGGATCTTTCTGTCAAGGCCAACATTTCTTGCCCATCCCGAGATCACCCTGGTGGTGAGCTGCTCTCTCGAACCGCTGCAGTCCATGTGCTGTCGGTAGCCCCGCGATGCTGTTTGGGCGGGGATTCCAGATTTTGACCCAGTGACACCGGAGGAACAACGATATATTTGCAATTCAGGACAGCGAGTGCCTCGGGAAAGAACTTGCGAATGGTGGTGTTCCCACGGATCTGCTGCCGTCATCCCTCAAGGCTGTGTTGGCCATGGGTTTGGAAGGTTGCTGCCTGAGGAATTCTGGTGAATCTTGTAGATGCCGGGGAAATGACCCTGCCGCCGCCGCCGCCGCTGCTGCTGTCCCCGATCACCGGGAGAATGACCCTGCTGTTGTCCCCGATCAGCGGGAGAAACCTCTCTGCAGTCGACCTGACGTGCGCTTCCATGGCGGCTCCGGCCCGTGCCATCTGATTGGTCGTCAGCGCGATCTACGCGGCTAGGTAACAGATGGACAGAAAACCACGGGGAAAGCACAGCGACTGCTGCAAAGTGATCTTCCGATCTGGTCGGAAATCTTGGAAGGGACACGGTAAGGGAATAAACGAACTTTGAATATCATCAAACTGATGGAAAGGATAGTCGGCAAATATGACCCCCACCGTTGGAGTATTGATGTGGTATCGCTTCTCGGCCTTTTGGCTCGGAATATGTGTAGTTTCTGTTCTTATCAGTTTAATCGCTGATATCTCCCGAACGTGGGAGTGTTTGTATTAAATGGATTTTTGGAGCAGGGAGATGGCTTAAGGGCTTGCTCTGTCCCCTCCATGTATCAGCCTGGTATTGCAGTGTTTCCAGGAATGGTGCAGCCAATGCCTACTAGCCAAGTTCAAAAGCAGGTTAATGGAATGTGAATCTCTTGCCTTTGCTAGTTTGCCGTGTTGATTGCAGTGATTGTTCCATCTCTTGTCTTTTCAGTTGCATGAAACTATCATCTTTTGTTACCAGTTTTCTGTCTTATGATCCTGCTCTGCAGTTACCTGACGAAGGTGCAGCACGCTGAAAGCCAGGACAGGGTAACCCCTCTATCCGCGGCCCGAACGTGCTACAGGGAACATTCTGGAACCAGGGGGCTGCCAGGAAGGTAACTTTCCAATTTAAATGAATGGGTTTGCCCCTATCCGCCGTTTCGGTCTTCTGCGGTCGGTCTTGGAACGTATCCCACCGATGGTACGGCGGGGGTGGTGGTGACTGCTGTACTTCCAAATAACCCCGTTGGCCTGTAACCTGGTGTTGTGGGATTTTTAACACAGTCAAATCAGGTTGTGGGATCCCATAACTCAGCCAATGTCAAATGGCTATCAGATCAGCCCCCACAACCCCTTCCCCACACCCACCGACGCATCAAATTTATCCGAATATTTTCTTGAACAAGAAAGAAATGGCTTTGGTCTGTTTCCTGAATAGAGTGAAACCCCCATCTCTGTTTGTTTCTTCGCAAACTACTATACGGAAGCAACCTGCTTTAGTGGCTATGTCTGCACGTAAAGATTATTCACACAGACGATCGCCCGAGGCTGGAACTCACTTCAGCTCCCTGGTGCCACGAGGCAGCCGTACTAACCACTGAGCCACAATGCCACCCGTACGATTTGGAATGGTTTGTCATCGTTTGTGGTGCAAGTAGCAAAATAGTTGTCAGTTTGTCAACTGGATCGGCTTCAAATGTTCTCAGCAATCTGCAGTAATGTGAACGGAGAGGTCAAATCGAGCTGCTTGTGGCGATGAGGTGCGCTTGCAGCGTGACCTGTTTACATAGGGAGATCAGCTCCCTCCCCATTCTACACAGAGAGTCGGATACAAGTAGAGAGGATATTGAAAGTGGACGATAAAGAAAGGGTGCACGGACGTAATTCACTTTTCACAACTTTTCAGATTGATGTGGAATGCCAAGGAGCGAATCCTGTACGTGAGGGAAACAATGATTCGCATTTATGGGCGAGCGACACGAACACAAGGGGAGGAAATGAATAGGATCTTTCTGTCAAGGCCAACATTTCTTGCCCATCCCGAGATCACCCTGGTGGTGAGCTGCTCATCGAACCGCTGCAGTCCATGTGCTGTCGGTAGCCCCGCGATGCTGTTTGGGCGGGGATTCCAGATTTTGACCCAGTGACACCGGAGGAACAACGATATATTTGCAATTCAGGACAGCGAGTGCCTCGGGAAAGAACTTGCGAATGGTGGTGTTCCCACGGATCTGCTGCCGTCATCCCTCAAGGCTGTGTTGGCCATGGGTTTGGAAGGTTGCTGCCCGAGGAATTCTGGTGAATCTTGTAGATGCCGGGGAAATGACCCTGCCGCCGCCGCTGCTGCTGCTGTCCCCGATCAGCGGGAGAATGACCCTGCTGCTGTCCCCGATCAGCGGGAGAAACCTCTCTGCAGTCGACCTGACGTGCGCTTCCATGGCGGCTCCGGCCCGTGCCATCTGATTGGTCGTCAGCGCGATCTGCGCGGCTAGGTAACAGATGGACAGAAAACCACGGGGAAAGCACAGCGACTGCTGCAAAGTGATCTTCCGATCTGGTCGGAAATCTTGGAAGGTACACGGTAAGGGAATAAACGAACTTTGAATATCATCAAGCTGATGGAAAGGATAGTCGGCAAATATGACCCCCACCGTTGGAGTATTAATGTGCTATCGCTTCTCGGCCTTTTGGCTTGGAATATGTGTAGTTTCTGTTCTTATCAGTTTAATCGCTGATATCTCCCGAACGTGGGAGTGTTTGTATTAAATGGATTTTTGGAGCAGGGAGATGGCTTAAGGGCTTGCTCTGTCCCCTCCATGTATCAGCCTGGTATTGCAGTGTTTCCAGGAATGGTGCAGCCAATGCCTACTAGCCAAGTTCAAAAGCAGGTTAATGGAATGTGAATCTCTTGCCTTTGCTAGTTTGCCGTGTTGATTGCAGTGATTGTTCCATCTATTGTCTTTTCAGTTGCATGAAACTATCATCTTTTGTTACCAGTTTTCTGTCTTATGATCCTGCTCTGCAGTTACCTGACGAAGGTGCAGCACGCTGAAAGCCAGGACAGGGTAACCCCCATATCCGCGGCCCGAACGTGCTACAGGGAACATTCTGGAACCAGGGGGCTGCCAGGAAGGTAACTTTCCAATTTAAATGAATGGGTTTGCCCCTATCCGCCGTTTCGGTCTTCTGCGGTCGGTCTTGGAACGTATCCCACCGATGGTACGGCGGGGGTGGTGGTGACTGCTGTACTTCCAAATAACCCCGTTGAGCTGTAACCTGGTGTTGTGGGATTTTTAACACAGTCAAATCAGGTTGTGGGATCCCATAACTCAGCCAATGTCAAATGGCTATCAGATCAGCCCCCACAATCCCTTCCCCACACCCACCGACGCATCAAATTTATCCGAATATTTTCTTGAACAAGAAAGAAATGGCTTTGGTCTGTTTCCTGAATAGAGTGAAACCCCCATCTCTGTTTGTTTCTTCGCAAACTACTACGCGGAAGCAACCTGCTTTAGTGGCTATGCCTGCACGTAAAGATTATTCACACAGACGATCGCCCGAGGCTGGAACTCACTTCAGCTCCCTGGTGCCACGAGGCAGCCGTACTAACCACTGAGCCACCGTGCCACCCGTACGATTTGGAATGGTTTGTCATCATTTGTGGTGCAAGTAGCAAAATAGTTGTCAGTTTGTCAACTGGATCGGCTTCAAATGTTCTCCGCAATCTGCAGTAATGTGAACGGAGAGGTCAAATCGAGCTGCTTGTGGCGATGAGGTGCACTTGCAGCGTGACCTGTTTACATAGGGAGATCAGCTCCCTCCCCATTCTACACAGAGAGTCGGATACAAGTAGAGAGGATATTGAAAGTGGACGATAAAGAAAGGGTGCACGGACGTAATTCACTTTTCACAACTTTTCAGATTGATGTGGAATGCCAAGGAGCGAATCCTGTACGTGAGGGAAACAATGATTCGCATCAATGGGCAAGCGACACGAACACAAGGGGAGGAAATGAATAGGATCTTTCTGTCAAGGCCAACATTTCTTGCCCATCCCGAGATCACCCTGGTGGTGAGCTGCTCTCTCGAACCGCTGCAGTCCATGTGCTGTCGGTAGCCCCGCGATGCTGTTTGGGCGGGGATTCCAGATTTTGACCCAGTGACACCGGAGGAACAACGATATATTTGCAATTCAGGACAGCGAGTGCCTCGGGAAAGAACTTGCGAATGGTGGTGTTCCCACGGATCTGCTGCCGTCATCCCTCAAGGCTGTGTTGGCCATGGGTTTGGAAGGTTGCTGCCTGAGGAATTCTGGTGAATCTTGTAGATGCCGGGGAAATGACCCTGCCGCCGCCGCCGCCGCTGCTGCTGTCCCCGATCACCGGGAGAATGACCCTGCTGTTGTCCCCGATCAGCGGGAGAAACCTCTCTGCAGTCGACCTGACGTGCGCTTCCATGGCGGCTCCGGCCCGTGCCATCTGATTGGTCGTCAGCGCGATCTACGCGGCTAGGTAACAGATGGACAGAAAACCACGGGGAAAGCACAGCGACTGCTGCAAAGTGATCTTCCGATCTGGTCGGAAATCTTGGAAGGGACACGGTAAGGGAATAAACGAACTTTGAATATCATCAAACTGATGGAAAGGATAGTCGGCAAATATGACCCCCACCGTTGGAGTATTGATGTGGTATCGCTTCTCGGCCTTTTGGCTCGGAATATGTGTAGTTTCTGTTCTTATCAGTTTAATCGCTGATATCTCCCGAACGTGGGAGTGTTTGTATTAAATGGATTTTTGGAGCAGGGAGATGGCTTAAGGGCTTGCTCTGTCCCCTCCATGTATCAGCCTGGTATTGCAGTGTTTCCAGGAATGGTGCAGCCAATGCCTACTAGCCAAGTTCAAAAGCAGGTTAATGGAATGTGAATCTCTTGCCTTTGCTAGTTTGCCGTGTTGATTGCAGTGATTGTTCCATCTCTTGTCTTTTCAGTTGCATGAAACTATCATCTTTTGTTACCAGTTTTCTGTCTTATGATCCTGCTCTGCAGTTACCTGACGAAGGTGCAGCACGCTGAAAGCCAGGACAGGGTAACCCCTCTATCCGCGGCCCGAACGTGCTACAGGGAACATTCTGGAACCAGGGGGCTGCCAGGAAGGTAACTTTCCAATTTAAATGAATGGGTTTGCCCCTATCCGCCGTTTCGGTCTTCTGCGGTCGGTCTTGGAACGTATCCCACCGATGGTACGGCGGGGGTGGTGGTGACTGCTGTACTTCCAAATAACCCCGTTGGCCTGTAACCTGGTGTTGTGGGATTTTTAACACAGTCAAATCAGGTTGTGGGATCCCATAACTCAGCCAATGTCAAATGGCTATCAGATCAGCCCCCACAACCCCTTCCCCACACCCACCGACGCATCAAATTTATCCGAATATTTTCTTGAACAAGAAAGAAATGGCTTTGGTCTGTTTCCTGAATAGAGTGAAACCCCCATCTCTGTTTGTTTCTTCGCAAACTACTATACGGAAGCAACCTGCTTTAGTGGCTATGTCTGCACGTAAAGATTATTCACACAGACGATCGCCCGAGGCTGGAACTCACTTCAGCTCCCTGGTGCCACGAGGCAGCCGTACTAACCACTGAGCCACAATGCCACCCGTACGATTTGGAATGGTTTGTCATCGTTTGTGGTGCAAGTAGCAAAATAGTTGTCAGTTTGTCAACTGGATCGGCTTCAAATGTTCTCAGCAATCTGCAGTAATGTGAACGGAGAGGTCAAATCGAGCTGCTTGTGGCGATGAGGTGCGCTTGCAGCGTGACCTGTTTACATAGGGAGATCAGCTCCCTCCCCATTCTACACAGAGAGTCGGATACAAGTAGAGAGGATATTGAAAGTGGACGATAAAGAAAGGGTGCACGGACGTAATTCACTTTTCACAACTTTTCAGATTGATGTGGAATGCCAAGGAGCGAATCCTGTACGTGAGGGAAACAATGATTCGCATTTATGGGCGAGCGACACGAACACAAGGGGAGGAAATGAATAGGATCTTTCTGTCAAGGCCAACATTTCTTGCCCATCCCGAGATCACCCTGGTGGTGAGCTGCTCATCGAACCGCTGCAGTCCATGTGCTGTCGGTAGCCCCGCGATGCTGTTTGGGCGGGGATTCCAGATTTTGACCCAGTGACACCGGAGGAACAACGATATATTTGCAATTCAGGACAGCGAGTGCCTCGGGAAAGAACTTGCGAATGGTGGTGTTCCCACGGATCTGCTGCCGTCATCCCTCAAGGCTGTGTTGGCCATGGGTTTGGAAGGTTGCTGCCCGAGGAATTCTGGTGAATCTTGTAGATGCCGGGGAAATGACCCTGCCGCCGCCGCCGCCGCTGCTGCTGTCCCCGATCACCGGGAGAATGACCCTGCTGCTGTCCCCGATCAGCGGGAGAAACCTCTCTGCAGTCGACCTGACGTGCGCTTCCATGGCGGCTCCGGCCCGTGCCATCTGATTGGTCGTCAGCGCGATCTACGCGGCTAGGTAACAGATGGACAGAAAACCACGGGGAAAGCACAGCGACTGCTGCAAAGTGATCTTCCGATCTGGTCGGAAATCTTGGAAGGTACACGGTAAGGGAATAAACGAACTTTGAATATCATCAAACTGATGGAAAGGATAGTCGGCAAATATGACCCCCACCGTTGGAGTATTAATGTGCTATCGCTTCTCGGCCTTTTGGCTTGGAATATGTGTAGTTTCTGTTCTTATCAGTTTAATCGCTGATATCTCCCGAACGTGGGAGTGTTTGTATTAAATGGATTTTTGGAGCAGGGAGATGGCTTAAGGGCTTGCTCTGTCCCCTCCATGTATCAGCCTGGTATTGCAGTGTTTCCAGGAATGGTGCAGCCAATGCCTACTAGCCAAGTTCAAAAGCAGGTTAATGGAATGTGAATCTCTTGCCTTTGCTAGTTTGCCGTGTTGATTGCAGTGATTGTTCCATCTATTGTCTTTTCAGTTGCATGAAACTATCATCTTTTGTTACCAGTTTTCTGTCTTATGATCCTGCTCTGCAGTTACCTGACGAAGGTGCAGCACGCTGAAAGCCAGGACAGGGTAACCCCCATATCCGCGGCCCGAACGTGCTACAGGGAACATTCTGGAACCAGGGGGCTGCCAGGAAGGTAACTTTCCAATTTAAATGAATGGGTTTGCCCCTATCCGCCGTTTCGGTCTTCTGCGGTCGGTCTTGGAACGTATCCCACCGATGGTACGGCGGGGGTGGTGGTGACTGCTGTACTTCCAAATAACCCCGTTGAGCTGTAACCTGGTGTTGTGGGATTTTTAACACAGTCAAATCAGGTTGTGGGATCCCATAACTCAGCCAATGTCAAATGGCTATCAGATCAGCCCCCACAATCCCTTCCCCACACCCACCGACGCATCAAATTTATCCGAATATTTTCTTGAACAAGAAAGAAATGGCTTTGGTCTGTTTCCTGAATAGAGTGAAACCCCCATCTCTGTTTGTTTCTTCGCAAACTACTATACGGAAGCAACCTGCTTTAGTGGCTATGTCTGCACGTAAAGATTATTCACACAGACGATCGCCCGAGGCTGGAACTCACTTCAGCTCCCTGGTGCCACGAGGCAGCCGTACTAACCACTGAGCCACAATGCCACCCGTACGATTTGGAATGGTTTGTCATCGTTTGTGGTGCAAGTAGCAAAATAGTTGTCAGTTTGTCAACTGGATCGGCTTCAAATGTTCTCAGCAATCTGCAGTAATGTGAACGGAGAGGTCAAATCGAGCTGCTTGTGGCGATGAGGTGCGCTTGCAGCGTGACCTGTTTACATAGGGAGATCAGCTCCCTCCCCATTCTACACAGAGAGTCGGATACAAGTAGAGAGGATATTGAAAGTGGACGATAAAGAAAGGGTGCACGGACGTAATTCACTTTTCACAACTTTTCAGATTGATGTGGAATGCCAAGGAGCGAATCCTGTACGTGAGGGAAACAATGATTCGCATTTATGGGCGAGCGACACGAACACAAGGGGAGGAAATGAATAGGATCTTTCTGTCAAGGCCAACATTTCTTGCCCATCCCGAGATCACCCTGGTGGTGAGCTGCTCATCGAACCGCTGCAGTCCATGTGCTGTCGGTAGCCCCGCGATGCTGTTTGGGCGGGGATTCCAGATTTTGACCCAGTGACACCGGAGGAACAACGATATATTTGCAATTCAGGACAGCGAGTGCCTCGGGAAAGAACTTGCGAATGGTGGTGTTCCCACGGATCTGCTGCCGTCATCCCTCAAGGCTGTGTTGGCCATGGGTTTGGAAGGTTGCTGCCCGAGGAATTCTGGTGAATCTTGTAGATGCCGGGGAAATGACCCTGCCGCCGCCGCTGCTGCTGCTGTCCCCGATCAGCGGGAGAATGACCCTGCTGCTGTCCCCGATCAGCGGGAGAAACCTCTCTGCAGTCGACCTGACGTGCGCTTCCATGGCGGCTCCGGCCCGTGCCATCTGATTGGTCGTCAGCGCGATCTACGCGGCTAGGTAACAGATGGACAGAAAACCACGGGGAAAGCACAGCGACTGCTGCAAAGTGATCTTCCGATCTGGTCGGAAATCTTGGAAGGTACACGGTAAGGGAATAAACGAACTTTGAATATCATCAAACTGATGGAAAGGATAGTCGGCAAATATGACCCCCACCGTTGGAGTATTAATGTGCTATCGCTTCTCGGCCTTTTGGCTCGGAATATGTGTAGTTTCTGTTCTTATCAGTTTAATCGCTGATATCTCCCGAACGTGGGAGTGTTTGTATTAAATGGATTTTTGGAGCAGGGAGATGGCTTAAGGGCTTGCTCTGTCCCCTCCATGTATCAGCCTGGTATTGCAGTGTTTCCAGGAATGGTGCAGCCAATGCCTACTAGCCAAGTTCAAAAGCAGGTTAATGGAATGTGAATCTCTTGCCTTTGCTAGTTTGCTGTGTTGATTGCAGTGATTGTTCCATCTATTGTCTTTTCAGTTGCATGAAACTATCAATCTTTTGTTACCAGTTTTCTGTCTTATGATCCTGCTCTGCAGTTACCTGACGAAGGTGCAGCACGCTGAAAGCCAGGACAGGGTAACCCCCATATCCGCGGCCCGAACGTGATACAGGGAACATTCTGGAACCAGGGGGCTGCCAGGAAGGTAACTTTCCAATTTAAATGAATGGGTTTGCCCCTATCCGCCGTTTCGGTCTTCTGCGGTCGGTCTTGGAACGTATCCCACCGATGGTACGGCGGGGGTGGTGGTGACTGCTGTACTTCCAAATAACCCCGTTGAGCTGTAACCTGGTGTTTTGGGATTTTTAACACAGTCAAATCAGGTTGTGGGATCCCATAACTCAGCCAATGTCAAATGGCTATCAGATCAGCCCCCACAATCCCTTCCCCACACCCACCGACGCATCAAATTTATCCGAATATTTTCTTGAACAAGAAAGAAATGGCTTTGGTCTGTTTCCTGAATAGAGTGAAACCCCCATCTCTGTTTGTTTCTTCGCAAACTACTATACGGAAGCAACCTGCTTTAGTGGCTATGTCTGCACGTAAAGATTATTCACACAGACGATCGCCCGAGGCTGGAACTCACTTCAGCTCCCTGGTGCCACGAGGCAGCCGTACTAACCACTGAGCCACAATGCCACCCGTACGATTTGGAATGGTTTGTCATCGTTTGTGGTGCAAGTAGCAAAATAGTTGTCAGTTTGTCAACTGGATCGGCTTCAAATGTTCTCAGCAATCTGCAGTAATGTGAACGGAGAGGTCAAATCGAGCTGCTTGTGGCGATGAGGTGCGCTTGCAGCGTGACCTGTTTACATAGGGAGATCAGCTCCCTCCCCATTCTACACAGAGAGTCGGATACAAGTAGAGAGGATATTGAAAGTGGACGATAAAGAAAGGGTGCACGGACGTAATTCACTTTTCACAACTTTTCAGATTGATGTGGAATGCCAAGGAGCGAATCCTGTACGTGAGGGAAACAATGATTCGCATTTATGGGCGAGCGACACGAACACAAGGGGAGGAAATGAATAGGATCTTTCTGTCAAGGCCAACATTTCTTGCCCATCCCGAGATCACCCTGGTGGTGAGCTGCTCATCGAACCGCTGCAGTCCATGTGCTGTCGGTAGCCCCGCGATGCTGTTTGGGCGGGGATTCCAGATTTTGACCCAGTGACACCGGAGGAACAACGATATATTTGCAATTCAGGACAGCGAGTGCCTCGGGAAAGAACTTGCGAATGGTGGTGTTCCCACGGATCTGCTGCCGTCATCCCTCAAGGCTGTGTTGGCCATGGGTTTGGAAGGTTGCTGCCCGAGGAATTCTGGTGAATCTTGTAGATGCCGGGGAAATGACCCTGCCGCCGCCGCCGCCGCTGCTGCTGTCCCCGATCACCGGGAGAATGACCCTGCTGCTGTCCCCGATCAGCGGGAGAAACCTCTCTGCAGTCGACCTGACGTGCGCTTCCATGGCGGCTCCGGCCCGTGCCATCTGATTGGTCGTCAGCGCGATCTACGCGGCTAGGTAACAGATGGACAGAAAACCACGGGGAAAGCACAGCGACTGCTGCAAAGTGATCTTCCGATCTGGTCGGAAATCTTGGAAGGTACACGGTAAGGGAATAAACGAACTTTGAATATCATCAAACTGATGGAAAGGATAGTCGGCAAATATGACCCCCACCGTTGGAGTATTAATGTGCTATCGCTTCTCGGCCTTTTGGCTTGGAATATGTGTAGTTTCTGTTCTTATCAGTTTAATCGCTGATATCTCCCGAACGTGGGAGTGTTTGTATTAAATGGATTTTTGGAGCAGGGAGATGGCTTAAGGGCTTGCTCTGTCCCCTCCATGTATCAGCCTGGTATTGCAGTGTTTCCAGGAATGGTGCAGCCAATGCCTACTAGCCAAGTTCAAAAGCAGGTTAATGGAATGTGAATCTCTTGCCTTTGCTAGTTTGCCGTGTTGATTGCAGTGATTGTTCCATCTATTGTCTTTTCAGTTGCATGAAACTATCATCTTTTGTTACCAGTTTTCTGTCTTATGATCCTGCTCTGCAGTTACCTGACGAAGGTGCAGCACGCTGAAAGCCAGGACAGGGTAACCCCCATATCCGCGGCCCGAACGTGCTACAGGGAACATTCTGGAACCAGGGGGCTGCCAGGAAGGTAACTTTCCAATTTAAATGAATGGGTTTGCCCCTATCCGCCGTTTCGGTCTTCTGCGGTCGGTCTTGGAACGTATCCCACCGATGGTACGGCGGGGGTGGTGGTGACTGCTGTACTTCCAAATAACCCCGTTGAGCTGTAACCTGGTGTTGTGGGATTTTTAACACAGTCAAATCAGGTTGTGGGATCCCATAACTCAGCCAATGTCAAATGGCTATCAGATCAGCCCCCACAATCCCTTCCCCACACCCACCGACGCATCAAATTTATCCGAATATTTTCTTGAACAAGAAAGAAATGGCTTTGGTCTGTTTCCTGAATAGAGTGAAACCCCCATCTCTGTTTGTTTCTTCGCAAACTACTATACGGAAGCAACCTGCTTTAGTGGCTATGTCTGCACGTAAAGATTATTCACACAGACGATCGCCCGAGGCTGGAACTCACTTCAGCTCCCTGGTGCCACGAGGCAGCCGTACTAACCACTGAGCCACAATGCCACCCGTACGATTTGGAATGGTTTGTCATCGTTTGTGGTGCAAGTAGCAAAATAGTTGTCAGTTTGTCAACTGGATCGGCTTCAAATGTTCTCAGCAATCTGCAGTAATGTGAACGGAGAGGTCAAATCGAGCTGCTTGTGGCGATGAGGTGCGCTTGCAGCGTGACCTGTTTACATAGGGAGATCAGCTCCCTCCCCATTCTACACAGAGAGTCGGATACAAGTAGAGAGGATATTGAAAGTGGACGATAAAGAAAGGGTGCACGGACGTAATTCACTTTTCACAACTTTTCAGATTGATGTGGAATGCCAAGGAGCGAATCCTGTACGTGAGGGAAACAATGATTCGCATTTATGGGCGAGCGACACGAACACAAGGGGAGGAAATGAATAGGATCTTTCTGTCAAGGCCAACATTTCTTGCCCATCCCGAGATCACCCTGGTGGTGAGCTGCTCATCGAACCGCTGCAGTCCATGTGCTGTCGGTAGCCCCGCGATGCTGTTTGGGCGGGGATTCCAGATTTTGACCCAGTGACACCGGAGGAACAACGATATATTTGCAATTCAGGACAGCGAGTGCCTCGGGAAAGAACTTGCGAATGGTGGTGTTCCCACGGATCTGCTGCCGTCATCCCTCAAGGCTGTGTTGGCCATGGGTTTGGAAGGTTGCTGCCCGAGGAATTCTGGTGAATCTTGTAGATGCCGGGGAAATGACCCTGCCGCCGCCGCTGCTGCTGCTGTCCCCGATCAGCGGGAGAATGACCCTGCTGCTGTCCCCGATCAGCGGGAGAAACCTCTCTGCAGTCGACCTGACGTGCGCTTCCATGGCGGCTCCGGCCCGTGCCATCTGATTGGTCGTCAGCGCGATCTACGCGGCTAGGTAACAGATGGACAGAAAACCACGGGGAAAGCACAGCGACTGCTGCAAAGTGATCTTCCGATCTGGTCGGAAATCTTGGAAGGTACACGGTAAGGGAATAAACGAACTTTGAATATCATCAAACTGATGGAAAGGATAGTCGGCAAATATGACCCCCACCGTTGGAGTATTAATGTGCTATCGCTTCTCGGCCTTTTGGCTCGGAATATGTGTAGTTTCTGTTCTTATCAGTTTAATCGCTGATATCTCCCGAACGTGGGAGTGTTTGTATTAAATGGATTTTTGGAGCAGGGAGATGGCTTAAGGGCTTGCTCTGTCCCCTCCATGTATCAGCCTGGTATTGCAGTGTTTCCAGGAATGGTGCAGCCAATGCCTACTAGCCAAGTTCAAAAGCAGGTTAATGGAATGTGAATCTCTTGCCTTTGCTAGTTTGCTGTGTTGATTGCAGTGATTGTTCCATCTATTGTCTTTTCAGTTGCATGAAACTATCAATCTTTTGTTACCAGTTTTCTGTCTTATGATCCTGCTCTGCAGTTACCTGACGAAGGTGCAGCACGCTGAAAGCCAGGACAGGGTAACCCCCATATCCGCGGCCCGAACGTGATACAGGGAACATTCTGGAACCAGGGGGCTGCCAGGAAGGTAACTTTCCAATTTAAATGAATGGGTTTGCCCCTATCCGCCGTTTCGGTCTTCTGCGGTCGGTCTTGGAACGTATCCCACCGATGGTACGGCGGGGGTGGTGGTGACTGCTGTACTTCCAAATAACCCCGTTGAGCTGTAACCTGGTGTTTTGGGATTTTTAACACAGTCAAATCAGGTTGTGGGATCCCATAACTCAGCCAATGTCAAATGGCTATCAGATCAGCCCCCACAATCCCTTCCCCACACCCACCGACGCATCAAATTTATCCGAATATTTTCTTGAACAAGAAAGAAATGGCTTTGGTCTGTTTCCTGAATAGAGTGAAACCCCCATCTCTGTTTGTTTCTTCGCAAACTACTATACGGAAGCAACCTGCTTTAGTGGCTATGTCTGCACGTAAAGATTATTCACACAGACGATCGCCCGAGGCTGGAACTCACTTCAGCTCCCTGGTGCCACGAGGCAGCCGTACTAACCACTGAGCCACAATGCCACCCGTACGATTTGGAATGGTTTGTCATCGTTTGTGGTGCAAGTAGCAAAATAGTTGTCAGTTTGTCAACTGGATCGGCTTCAAATGTTCTCAGCAATCTGCAGTAATGTGAACGGAGAGGTCAAATCGAGCTGCTTGTGGCGATGAGGTGCGCTTGCAGCGTGACCTGTTTACATAGGGAGATCAGCTCCCTCCCCATTCTACACAGAGAGTCGGATACAAGTAGAGAGGATATTGAAAGTGGACGATAAAGAAAGGGTGCACGGACGTAATTCACTTTTCACAACTTTTCAGATTGATGTGGAATGCCAAGGAGCGAATCCTGTACGTGAGGGAAACAATGATTCGCATTTATGGGCGAGCGACACGAACACAAGGGGAGGAAATGAATAGGATCTTTCTGTCAAGGCCAACATTTCTTGCCCATCCCGAGATCACCCTGGTGGTGAGCTGCTCATCGAACCGCTGCAGTCCATGTGCTGTCGGTAGCCCCGCGATGCTGTTTGGGCGGGGATTCCAGATTTTGACCCAGTGACACCGGAGGAACAACGATATATTTGCAATTCAGGACAGCGAGTGCCTCGGGAAAGAACTTGCGAATGGTGGTGTTCCCACGGATCTGCTGCCGTCATCCCTCAAGGCTGTGTTGGCCATGGGTTTGGAAGGTTGCTGCCCGAGGAATTCTGGTGAATCTTGTAGATGCCGGGGAAATGACCCTGCCGCCGCCGCCGCCGCTGCTGCTGTCCCCGATCACCGGGAGAATGACCCTGCTGCTGTCCCCGATCAGCGGGAGAAACCTCTCTGCAGTCGACCTGACGTGCGCTTCCATGGCGGCTCCGGCCCGTGCCATCTGATTGGTCGTCAGCGCGATCTACGCGGCTAGGTAACAGATGGACAGAAAACCACGGGGAAAGCACAGCGACTGCTGCAAAGTGATCTTCCGATCTGGTCGGAAATCTTGGAAGGTACACGGTAAGGGAATAAACGAACTTTGAATATCATCAAACTGATGGAAAGGATAGTCGGCAAATATGACCCCCACCGTTGGAGTATTAATGTGCTATCGCTTCTCGGCCTTTTGGCTCGGAATATGTGTAGTTTCTGTTCTTATCAGTTTAATCGCTGATATCTCCCGAACGTGGGAGTGTTTGTATTAAATGGATTTTTGGAGCAGGGAGATGGCTTAAGGGCTTGCTCTGTCCCCTCCATGTATCAGCCTGGTATTGCAGTGTTTCCAGGAATGGTGCAGCCAATGCCTACTAGCCAAGTTCAAAAGCAGGTTAATGGAATGTGAATCTCTTGCCTTTGCTAGTTTGCTGTGTTGATTGCAGTGATTGTTCCATCTATTGTCTTTTCAGTTGCATGAAACTATCAATCTTTTGTTACCAGTTTTCTGTCTTATGATCCTGCTCTGCAGTTACCTGACGAAGGTGCAGCACGCTGAAAGCCAGGACAGGGTAACCCCCATATCCGCGGCCCGAACGTGATACAGGGAACATTCTGGAACCAGGGGGCTGCCAGGAAGGTAACTTTCCAATTTAAATGAATGGGTTTGCCCCTATCCGCCGTTTCGGTCTTCTGCGGTCGGTCTTGGAACGTATCCCACCGATGGTACGGCGGGGGTGGTGGTGACTGCTGTACTTCCAAATAACCCCGTTGAGCTGTAACCTGGTGTTTTGGGATTTTTAACACAGTCAAATCAGGTTGTGGGATCCCATAACTCAGCCAATGTCAAATGGCTATCAGATCAGCCCCCACAATCCCTTCCCCACACCCACCGACGCATCAAATTTATCCGAATATTTTCTTGAACAAGAAAGAAATGGCTTTGGTCTGTTTCCTGAATAGAGTGAAACCCCCATCTCTGTTTGTTTCTTCGCAAACTACTATACGGAAGCAACCTGCTTTAGTGGCTATGTCTGCACGTAAAGATTATTCACACAGACGATCGCCCGAGGCTGGAACTCACTTCAGCTCCCTGGTGCCACGAGGCAGCCGTACTAACCACTGAGCCACAATGCCACCCGTACGATTTGGAATGGTTTGTCATCGTTTGTGGTGCAAGTAGCAAAATAGTTGTCAGTTTGTCAACTGGATCGGCTTCAAATGTTCTCAGCAATCTGCAGTAATGTGAACGGAGAGGTCAAATCGAGCTGCTTGTGGCGATGAGGTGCGCTTGCAGCGTGACCTGTTTACATAGGGAGATCAGCTCCCTCCCCATTCTACACAGAGAGTCGGATACAAGTAGAGAGGATATTGAAAGTGGACGATAAAGAAAGGGTGCACGGACGTAATTCACTTTTCACAACTTTTCAGATTGATGTGGAATGCCAAGGAGCGAATCCTGTACGTGAGGGAAACAATGATTCGCATTTATGGGCGAGCGACACGAACACAAGGGGAGGAAATGAATAGGATCTTTCTGTCAAGGCCAACATTTCTTGCCCATCCCGAGATCACCCTGGTGGTGAGCTGCTCATCGAACCGCTGCAGTCCATGTGCTGTCGGTAGCCCCGCGATGCTGTTTGGGCGGGGATTCCAGATTTTGACCCAGTGACACCGGAGGAACAACGATATATTTGCAATTCAGGACAGCGAGTGCCTCGGGAAAGAACTTGCGAATGGTGGTGTTCCCACGGATCTGCTGCCGTCATCCCTCAAGGCTGTGTTGGCCATGGGTTTGGAAGGTTGCTGCCCGAGGAATTCTGGTGAATCTTGTAGATGCCGGGGAAATGACCCTGCCGCCGCCGCCGCCGCTGCTGCTGTCCCCGATCACCGGGAGAATGACCCTGCTGCTGTCCCCGATCAGCGGGAGAAACCTCTCTGCAGTCGACCTGACGTGCGCTTCCATGGCGGCTCCGGCCCGTGCCATCTGATTGGTCGTCAGCGCGATCTACGCGGCTAGGTAACAGATGGACAGAAAACCACGGGGAAAGCACAGCGACTGCTGCAAAGTGATCTTCCGATCTGGTCGGAAATCTTGGAAGGTACACGGTAAGGGAATAAACGAACTTTGAATATCATCAAACTGATGGAAAGGATAGTCGGCAAATATGACCCCCACCGTTGGAGTATTAATGTGCTATCGCTTCTCGGCCTTTTGGCTCGGAATATGTGTAGTTTCTGTTCTTATCAGTTTAATCGCTGATATCTCCCGAACGTGGGAGTGTTTGTATTAAATGGATTTTTGGAGCAGGGAGATGGCTTAAGGGCTTGCTCTGTCCCCTCCATGTATCAGCCTGGTATTGCAGTGTTTCCAGGAATGGTGCAGCCAATGCCTACTAGCCAAGTTCAAAAGCAGGTTAATGGAATGTGAATCTCTTGCCTTTGCTAGTTTGCCGTGTTGATTGCAGTGATTGTTCCATCTGTTGTCTTTTCAGTTGCATGAAACTATCATCTTTTGTTACCAGTTTTCTGTCTTATGATCCTGCTCTGCAGTTACCTGACGAAGGTGCAGCACGCTGAAAGCCAGGACAGGGTAACCCCCATATCCGCGGCCCGAACGTGATACAGGGAACATTCTGGAACCAGGGGGCTGCCAGGAAGGTAACTTTCCAATTTAAATGAATGGGTTTGCCCCTATCCGCCGTTTCGGTCTTCTGCGGTCGGTCTTGGAACGTATCCCACCGATGGTACGGCGGGGGTGGTGGTGACTGCTGTACTTCCAAATAACCCCGTTGAGCTGTAACCTGGTGTTTTGGGATTTTTAACACAGTCAAATCAGGTTGTGGGATCCCATAACTCAGCCAATGTCAAATGGCTATCAGATCAGCCCCCACAATCCCTTCCCCACACCCACCGACGCATCAAATTTATCCGAATATTTTCTTGAACAAGAAAGAAATGGCTTTGGTCTGTTTCCTGAATAGAGTGAAACCCCCATCTCTGTTTGTTTCTTCGCAAACTACTATACGGAAGCAACCTGCTTTAGTGGCTATGTCTGCACGTAAAGATTATTCACACAGACGATCGCCCGAGGCTGGAACTCACTTCAGCTCCCTGGTGCCACGAGGCAGCCGTACTAACCACTGAGCCACAATGCCACCCGTACGATTTGGAATGGTTTGTCATCGTTTGTGGTGCAAGTAGCAAAATAGTTGTCAGTTTGTCAACTGGATCGGCTTCAAATGTTCTCAGCAATCTGCAGTAATGTGAACGGAGAGGTCAAATCGAGCTGCTTGTGGCAATGAGGTGCGCTTGCAGCGTGACCTGTTTACATAGGGAGATCAGCTCCCTCCCCATTCTACACAGAGAGTCGGATACAAGTAGAGAGGATATTGAAAGTGGACGATAAAGAAAGGGTGCACGGACGTAATTCACTTTTCACAACTTTTCAGATTGATGTGGAATGCCAAGGAGCGAATCCTGTACGTGAGGGAAACAATGATTCGCATTTATGGGCGAGCGACACGAACACAAGGGGAGGAAATGAATAGGATCTTTCTGTCAAGGCCAACATTTCTTGCCCATCCCGAGATCACCCTGGTGGTGAGCTGCTCATCGAACCGCTGCAGTCCATGTGCTGTCGGTAGCCCCGCGATGCTGTTTGGGCGGGGATTCCAGATTTTGACCCAGTGACACCGGAGGAACAACGATATATTTGCAATTCAGGACAGCGAGTGCCTCGGGAAAGAACTTGCGAATGGTGGTGTTCCCACGGATCTGCTGCCGTCATCCCTCAAGGCTGTGTTGGCCATGGGTTTGGAAGGTTGCTGCCCGAGGAATTCTGGTGAATCTTGTAGATGCCGGGGAAATGACCCTGCCGCCGCCGCCGCCGCTGCTGCTGTCCCCGATCACCGGGAGAATGACCCTGCTGCTGTCCCCGATCAGCGGGAGAAACCTCTCTGCAGTCGACCTGACGTGCGCTTCCATGGCGGCTCCGGCCCGTGCCATCTGATTGGTCGTCAGCGCGATCTACGCGGCTAGGTAACAGATGGACAGAAAACCACGGGGAAAGCACAGCGACTGCTGCAAAGTGATCTTCCGATCTGGTCGGAAATCTTGGAAGGTACACGGTAAGGGAATAAACGAACTTTGAATATCATCAAACTGATGGAAAGGATAGTCGGCAAATATGACCCCCACCGTTGGAGTATTAATGTGCTATCGCTTCTCGGCCTTTTGGCTCGGAATATGTGTAGTTTCTGTTCTTATCAGTTTAATCGCTGATATCTCCCGAACGTGGGAGTGTTTGTATTAAATGGATTTTTGGAGCAGGGAGATGGCTTAAGGGCTTGCTCTGTCCCCTCCATGTATCAGCCTGGTATTGCAGTGTTTCCAGGAATGGTGCAGCCAATGCCTACTAGCCAAGTTCAAAAGCAGGTTAATGGAATGTGAATCTCTTGCCTTTGCTAGTTTGCCGTGTTGATTGCAGTGATTGTTCCATCTGTTGTCTTTTCAGTTGCATGAAACTATCATCTTTTGTTACCAGTTTTCTGTCTTATGATCCTGCTCTGCAGTTACCTGACGAAGGTGCAGCACGCTGAAAGCCAGGACAGGGTAACCCCCATATCCGCGGCCCGAACGTGATACAGGGAACATTCTGGAACCAGGGGGCTGCCAGGAAGGTAACTTTCCAATTTAAATGAATGGGTTTGCCCCTATCCGCCGTTTCGGTCTTCTGCGGTCGGTCTTGGAACGTATCCCACCGATGGTACGGCGGGGGTGGTGGTGACTGCTGTACTTCCAAATAACCCCGTTGAGCTGTAACCTGGTGTTTTGGGATTTTTAACACAGTCAAATCAGGTTGTGGGATCCCATAACTCAGCCAATGTCAAATGGCTATCAGATCAGCCCCCACAATCCCTTCCCCACACCCACCGACGCATCAAATTTATCCGAATATTTTCTTGAACAAGAAAGAAATGGCTTTGGTCTGTTTCCTGAATAGAGTGAAACCCCCATCTCTGTTTGTTTCTTCGCAAACTACTATACGGAAGCAACCTGCTTTAGTGGCTATGTCTGCACGTAAAGATTATTCACACAGACGATCGCCCGAGGCTGGAACTCACTTCAGCTCCCTGGTGCCACGAGGCAGCCGTACTAACCACTGAGCCACAATGCCACCCGTACGATTTGGAATGGTTTGTCATCGTTTGTGGTGCAAGTAGCAAAATAGTTGTCAGTTTGTCAACTGGATCGGCTTCAAATGTTCTCAGCAATCTGCAGTAATGTGAACGGAGAGGTCAAATCGAGCTGCTTGTGGCAATGAGGTGCGCTTGCAGCGTGACCTGTTTACATAGGGAGATCAGCTCCCTCCCCATTCTACACAGAGAGTCGGATACAAGTAGAGAGGATATTGAAAGTGGACGATAAAGAAAGGGTGCACGGACGTAATTCACTTTTCACAACTTTTCAGATTGATGTGGAATGCCAAGGAGCGAATCCTGTACGTGAGGGAAACAATGATTCGCATTTATGGGCGAGCGACACGAACACAAGGGGAGGAAATGAATAGGATCTTTCTGTCAAGGCCAACATTTCTTGCCCATCCCGAGATCACCCTGGTGGTGAGCTGCTCATCGAACCGCTGCAGTCCATGTG
Source organism: Chiloscyllium plagiosum (assembly GCF_037043375.1). NCBI lineage: Eukaryota > Metazoa > Chordata > Chondrichthyes > Orectolobiformes > Hemiscylliidae > Chiloscyllium > Chiloscyllium plagiosum. The sequence continues at coordinate 21,584,159 of NW_028270171.1, forward strand.
CTGTCGGTAGCCCCGCGATGCTGTTTGGGCGGGGATTCCAGATTTTGACCCAGTGACACCGGAGGAACAACGATATATTTGCAATTCAGGACAGCGAGTGCCTCGGGAAAGAACTTGCGAATGGTGGTGTTCCCACGGATCTGCTGCCGTCATCCCTCAAGGCTGTGTTGGCCATGGGTTTGGAAGGTTGCTGCCCGAGGAATTCTGGTGAATCTTGTAGATGCCGGGGAAATGACCCTGCCGCCGCCGCTGCTGCTGCTGTCCCCGATCAGCGGGAGAATGACCCTGCTGCTGTCCCCGATCAGCGGGAGAAACCTCTCTGCAGTCGACCTGACGTGCGCTTCCATGGCGGCTCCGGCCCGTGCCATCTGATTGGTCGTCAGCGCGATCTGCGCGGCTAGGTAACAGATGGACAGAAAACCACGGGGAAAGCACAGCGACTGCTGCAAAGTGATCTTCCGATCTGGTCGGAAATCTTGGAAGGTACACGGTAAGGGAATAAACGAACTTTGAATATCATCAAGCTGATGGAAAGGATAGTCGGCAAATATGACCCCCACCGTTGGAGTATTAATGTGCTATCGCTTCTCGGCCTTTTGGCTTGGAATATGTGTAGTTTCTGTTCTTATCAGTTTAATCGCTGATATCTCCCGAACGTGGGAGTGTTTGTATTAAATGGATTTTTGGAGCAGGGAGATGGCTTAAGGGCTTGCTCTGTCCCCTCCATGTATCAGCCTGGTATTGCAGTGTTTCCAGGAATGGTGCAGCCAATGCCTACTAGCCAAGTTCAAAAGCAGGTTAATGGAATGTGAATCTCTTGCCTTTGCTAGTTTGCCGTGTTGATTGCAGTGATTGTTCCATCTATTGTCTTTTCAGTTGCATGAAACTATCATCTTTTGTTACCAGTTTTCTGTCTTATGATCCTGCTCTGCAGTTACCTGACGAAGGTGCAGCACGCTGAAAGCCAGGACAGGGTAACCCCCATATCCGCGGCCCGAACGTGCTACAGGGAACATTCTGGAACCAGGGGGCTGCCAGGAAGGTAACTTTCCAATTTAAATGAATGGGTTTGCCCCTATCCGCCGTTTCGGTCTTCTGCGGTCGGTCTTGGAACGTATCCCACCGATGGTACGGCGGGGGTGGTGGTGACTGCTGTACTTCCAAATAACCCCGTTGAGCTGTAACCTGGTGTTGTGGGATTTTTAACACAGTCAAATCAGGTTGTGGGATCCCATAACTCAGCCAATGTCAAATGGCTATCAGATCAGCCCCCACAATCCCTTCCCCACACCCACCGACGCATCAAATTTATCCGAATATTTTCTTGAACAAGAAAGAAATGGCTTTGGTCTGTTTCCTGAATAGAGTGAAACCCCCATCTCTGTTTGTTTCTTCGCAAACTACTATACGGAAGCAACCTGCTTTAGTGGCTATGTCTGCACGTAAAGATTATTCACACAGACGATCGCCCGAGGCTGGAACTCACTTCAGCTCCCTGGTGCCACGAGGCAGCCGTACTAACCACTGAGCCACAATGCCACCCGTACGATTTGGAATGGTTTGTCATCGTTTGTGGTGCAAGTAGCAAAATAGTTGTCAGTTTGTCAACTGGATCGGCTTCAAATGTTCTCAGCAATCTGCAGTAATGTGAACGGAGAGGTCAAATCGAGCTGCTTGTGGCGATGAGGTGCGCTTGCAGCGTGACCTGTTTACATAGGGAGATCAGCTCCCTCCCCATTCTACACAGAGAGTCGGATACAAGTAGAGAGGATATTGAAAGTGGACGATAAAGAAAGGGTGCACGGACGTAATTCACTTTTCACAACTTTTCAGATTGATGTGGAATGCCAAGGAGCGAATCCTGTACGTGAGGGAAACAATGATTCGCATTTATGGGCAAGCGACACGAACACAAGGGGAGGAAATGAATAGGATCTTTCTGTCAAGGCCAACATTTCTTGCCCATCCCGAGATCACCCTGGTGGTGAGCTGCTCTCTCGAACCGCTGCAGTCCATGTGCTGTCGGTAGCCCCGCGATGCTGTTTGGGCGGGGATTCCAGATTTTGACCCAGTGACACCGGAGGAACAACGATATATTTGCAATTCAGGACAGCGAGTGCCTCGGGAAAGAACTTGCGAATGGTGGTGTTCCCACGGATCTGCTGCCGTCATCCCTCAAGGCTGTGTTGGCCATGGGTTTGGAAGGTTGCTGCCTGAGGAATTCTGGTGAATCTTGTAGATGCCGGGGAAATGACCCTGCCGCCGCCGCCGCCGCTGCTGCTGTCCCCGATCACCGGGAGAATGACCCTGCTGCTGTCCCCGATCAGCGGGAGAAACCTCTCTGCAGTCGACCTGACGTGCGCTTCCATGGCGGCTCCGGCCCGTGCCATCTGATTGGTCGTCAGCGCGATCTACGCGGCTAGGTAACAGATGGACAGAAAACCACGGGGAAAGCACAGCGACTGCTGCAAAGTGATCTTCCGATCTGGTCGGAAATCTTGGAAGGTACACGGTAAGGGAATAAACGAACTTTGAATATCATCAAACTGATGGAAAGGATAGTCGGCAAATATGACCCCCACCGTTGGAGTATTAATGTGCTATCGCTTCTCGGCCTTTTGGCTCGGAATATGTGTAGTTTCTGTTCTTATCAGTTTAATCGCTGATATCTCCCGAACGTGGGAGTGTTTGTATTAAATGGATTTTTGGAGCAGGGAGATGGCTTAAGGGCTTGCTCTGTCCCCTCCATGTATCAGCCTGGTATTGCAGTGTTTCCAGGAATGGTGCAGCCAATGCCTACTAGCCAAGTTCAAAAGCAGGTTAATGGAATGTGAATCTCTTGCCTTTGCTAGTTTGCCGTGTTGATTGCAGTGATTGTTCCATCTGTTGTCTTTTCAGTTGCATGAAACTATCATCTTTTGTTACCAGTTTTCTGTCTTATGATCCTGCTCTGCAGTTACCTGACGAAGGTGCAGCACGCTGAAAGCCAGGACAGGGTAACCCCCATATCCGCGGCCCGAACGTGATACAGGGAACATTCTGGAACCAGGGGGCTGCCAGGAAGGTAACTTTCCAATTTAAATGAATGGGTTTGCCCCTATCCGCCGTTTCGGTCTTCTGCGGTCGGTCTTGGAACGTATCCCACCGATGGTACGGCGGGGGTGGTGGTGACTGCTGTACTTCCAAATAACCCCGTTGAGCTGTAACCTGGTGTTTTGGGATTTTTAACACAGTCAAATCAGGTTGTGGGATCCCATAACTCAGCCAATGTCAAATGGCTATCAGATCAGCCCCCACAATCCCTTCCCCACACCCACCGACGCATCAAATTTATCCGAATATTTTCTTGAACAAGAAAGAAATGGCTTTGGTCTGTTTCCTGAATAGAGTGAAACCCCCATCTCTGTTTGTTTCTTCGCAAACTACTACGCGGAAGCAACCTGCTTTAGTGGCTATGCCTGCACGTAAAGATTATTCACACAGACGATCGCCCGAGGCTGGAACTCACTTCAGCTCCCTGGTGCCACGAGGCAGCCGTACTAACCACTGAGCCACCGTGCCACCCGTACGATTTGGAATGGTTTGTCATCATTTGTGGTGCAAGTAGCAAAATAGTTGTCAGTTTGTCAACTGGATCGGCTTCAAATGTTCTCCGCAATCTGCAGTAATGTGAACGGAGAGGTCAAATCGAGCTGCTTGTGGCGATGAGGTGCACTTGCAGCGTGACCTGTTTACATAGGGAGATCAGCTCCCTCCCCATTCTACACAGAGAGTCGGATACAAGTAGAGAGGATATTGAAAGTGGACGATAAAGAAAGGGTGCACGGACGTAATTCACTTTTCACAACTTTTCAGATTGATGTGGAATGCCAAGGAGCGAATCCTGTACGTGAGGGAAACAATGATTCGCATCAATGGGCAAGCGACACGAACACAAGGGGAGGAAATGAATAGGATCTTTCTGTCAAGGCCAACATTTCTTGCCCATCCCGAGATCACCCTGGTGGTGAGCTGCTCTCTCGCACCGCTGCAGTCCATGTGCTGTCGGTAGCCCCGCGATGCTGTTTGGGCGGGGATTCCAGATTTTGACCCAGTGACACCGGAGGAACAACGATATATTTGCAATTCAGGACAGCGAGTGCCTCGGGAAAGAACTTGCGAATGGTGGTGTTCCCACGGATCTGCTGCCGTCATCCCTCAAGGCTGTGTTGGCCATGGGTTTGGAAGGTTGCTGCCTGAGGAATTCTGGTGAATCTTGTAGATGCCGGGGAAATGACCCTGCCGCCGCCGCCGCCGCTGCTGCTGTCCCCGATCACCGGGAGAATGACCCTGCTGCTGTCCCCGATCAGCGGGAGAAACCTCTCTGCAGTCGACCTGACGTGCGCTTCCATGGCGGCTCCGGCCCGTGCCATCTGATTGGTCGTCAGCGCGATCTACGCGGCTAGGTAACAGATGGACAGAAAACCACGGGGAAAGCACTGCGACTGCTGCAAAGTGATCTTCCGATCTGGTCGGAAATCTTGGAAGGGACACGGTAAGGGAATAAACGAACTTTGAATATCATCAAACTGATGGAAAGGATAGTCGGCAAATATGACCCCCACCGTTGGAGTATTAATGTGCTATCGCTTCTCGGCCTTTTGGCTCGGAATATGTGTAGTTTCTGTTCTTATCAGTTTAATCGCTGATATCTCCCGAACGTGGGAGTGTTTGTATTAAATGGATTTTTGGAGCAGGGAGATGGCTTAAGGGCTTGCTCTGTCCCCTCCATGTATCAGCCTGGTATTGCAGTGTTTCCAGGAATGGTGCAGCCAATGCCTACTAGCCAAGTTCAAAAGCAGGTTAATGGAATGTGAATCTCTTGCCTTTGCTAGTTTGCCGTGTTGATTGCAGTGATTGTTCCATCTATTGTCTTTTCAGTTGCATGAAACTATCATCTTTTGTTACCAGTTTTCTGTCTTATGATCCTGCTCTGCAGTTACCTGACGAAGGTGCAGCACGCTGAAAGCCAGGACAGGGTAACCCCCATATCCGCGGCCCGAACGTGCTACAGGGAACATTCTGGAACCAGGGGGCTGCCAGGAAGGTAACTTTCCAATTTAAATGAATGGGTTTGCCCCTATCCGCCGTTTCGGTCTTCTGCGGTCGGTCTTGGAACGTATCCCACCGATGGTACGGCGGGGGTGGTGGTGACTGCTGTACTTCCAAATAACCCCGTTGAGCTGTAACCTGGTGTTGTGGGATTTTTAACACAGTCAAATCAGGTTGTGGGATCCCATAACTCAGCCAATGTCAAATGGCTATCAGATCAGCCCCCACAATCCCTTCCCCACACCCACCGACGCATCAAATTTATCCGAATATTTTCTTGAACAAGAAAGAAATGGCTTTGGTCTGTTTCCTGAATAGAGTGAAACCCCCATCTCTGTTTGTTTCTTCGCAAACTACTATACGGAAGCAACCTGCTTTAGTGGCTATGTCTGCACGTAAAGATTATTCACACAGACGATCGCCCGAGGCTGGAACTCACTTCAGCTCCCTGGTGCCACGAGGCAGCCGTACTAACCACTGAGCCACAATGCCACCCGTACGATTTGGAATGGTTTGTCATCGTTTGTGGTGCAAGTAGCAAAATAGTTGTCAGTTTGTCAACTGGATCGGCTTCAAATGTTCTCAGCAATCTGCAGTAATGTGAACGGAGAGGTCAAATCGAGCTGCTTGTGGCGATGAGGTGCACTTGCAGCGTGACCTGTTTACATAGGGAGATCAGCTCCCTCCCCATTCTACACAGAGAGTCGGATACAAGTAGAGAGGATATTGAAAGTGGACGATAAAGAAAGGGTGCACGGACGTAATTCACTTTTCACAACTTTTCAGATTGATGTGGAATGCCAAGGAGCGAATCCTGTACGTGAGGGAAACAATGATTCGCATTTATGGGCGAGCGACACGAACACAAGGGGAGGAAATGAATAGGATCTTTCTGTCAAGGCCAACATTTCTTGCCCATCCCGAGATCACCCTGGTGGTGAGCTGCTCATCGAACCGCTGCAGTCCATGTGCTGTCGGTAGCCCCGCGATGCTGTTTGGGCGGGGATTCCAGATTTTGACCCAGTGACACCGGAGGAACAACGATATATTTGCAATTCAGGACAGCGAGTGCCTCGGGAAAGAACTTGCGAATGGTGGTGTTCCCACGGATCTGCTGCCGTCATCCCTCAAGGCTGTGTTGGCCATGGGTTTGGAAGGTTGCTGCCCGAGGAATTCTGGTGAATCTTGTAGATGCCGGGGAAATGACCCTGCCGCCGCCGCCGCCGCTGCTGCTGTCCCCGATCACCGGGAGAATGACCCTGCTGCTGTCCCCGATCAGCGGGAGAAACCTCTCTGCAGTCGACCTGACGTGCGCTTCCATGGCGGCTCCGGCCCGTGCCATCTGATTGGTCGTCAGCGCGATCTACGCGGCTAGGTAACAGATGGACAGAAAACCACGGGGAAAGCACAGCGACTGCTGCAAAGTGATCTTCCGATCTGGTCGGAAATCTTGGAAGGTACACGGTAAGGGAATAAACGAACTTTGAATATCATCAAACTGATGGAAAGGATAGTCGGCAAATATGACCCCCACCGTTGGAGTATTAATGTGCTATCGCTTCTCGGCCTTTTGGCTCGGAATATGTGTAGTTTCTGTTCTTATCAGTTTAATCGCTGATATCTCCCGAACGTGGGAGTGTTTGTATTAAATGGATTTTTGGAGCAGGGAGATGGCTTAAGGGCTTGCTCTGTCCCCTCCATGTATCAGCCTGGTATTGCAGTGTTTCCAGGAATGGTGCAGCCAATGCCTACTAGCCAAGTTCAAAAGCAGGTTAATGGAATGTGAATCTCTTGCCTTTGCTAGTTTGCTGTGTTGATTGCAGTGATTGTTCCATCTATTGTCTTTTCAGTTGCATGAAACTATCAATCTTTTGTTACCAGTTTTCTGTCTTATGATCCTGCTCTGCAGTTACCTGACGAAGGTGCAGCACGCTGAAAGCCAGGACAGGGTAACCCCCATATCCGCGGCCCGAACGTGATACAGGGAACATTCTGGAACCAGGGGGCTGCCAGGAAGGTAACTTTCCAATTTAAATGAATGGGTTTGCCCCTATCCGCCGTTTCGGTCTTCTGCGGTCGGTCTTGGAACGTATCCCACCGATGGTACGGCGGGGGTGGTGGTGACTGCTGTACTTCCAAATAACCCCGTTGAGCTGTAACCTGGTGTTTTGGGATTTTTAACACAGTCAAATCAGGTTGTGGGATCCCATAACTCAGCCAATGTCAAATGGCTATCAGATCAGCCCCCACAATCCCTTCCCCACACCCACCGACGCATCAAATTTATCCGAATATTTTCTTGAACAAGAAAGAAATGGCTTTGGTCTGTTTCCTGAATAGAGTGAAACCCCCATCTCTGTTTGTTTCTTCGCAAACTACTATACGGAAGCAACCTGCTTTAGTGGCTATGTCTGCACGTAAAGATTATTCACACAGACGATCGCCCGAGGCTGGAACTCACTTCAGCTCCCTGGTGCCACGAGGCAGCCGTACTAACCACTGAGCCACAATGCCACCCGTACGATTTGGAATGGTTTGTCATCGTTTGTGGTGCAAGTAGCAAAATAGTTGTCAGTTTGTCAACTGGATCGGCTTCAAATGTTCTCCGCAATCTGCAGTAATGTGAACGGAGAGGTCAAATCGAGCTGCTTGTGGCAATGAGGTGCGCTTGCAGCGTGACCTGTTTACATAGGGAGATCAGCTCCCTCCCCATTCTACACAGAGAGTCGGATACAAGTAGAGAGGATATTGAAAGTGGACGATAAAGAAAGGGTGCACGGACGTAATTCACTTTTCACAACTTTTCAGATTGATGTGGAATGCCAAGGAGCGAATCCTGTACGTGAGGGAAACAATGATTCGCATTTATGGGCGAGCGACACGAACACAAGGGGAGGAAATGAATAGGATCTTTCTGTCAAGGCCAACATTTCTTGCCCATCCCGAGATCACCCTGGTGGTGAGCTGCTCATCGAACCGCTGCAGTCCATGTGCTGTCGGTAGCCCCGCGATGCTGTTTGGGCGGGGATTCCAGATTTTGACCCAGTGACACCGGAGGAACAACGATATATTTGCAATTCAGGACAGCGAGTGCCTCGGGAAAGAACTTGCGAATGGTGGTGTTCCCACGGATCTGCTGCCGTCATCCCTCAAGGCTGTGTTGGCCATGGGTTTGGAAGGTTGCTGCCCGAGGAATTCTGGTGAATCTTGTAGATGCCGGGGAAATGACCCTGCCGCCGCCGCCGCCGCTGCTGCTGTCCCCGATCACCGGGAGAATGACCCTGCTGCTGTCCCCGATCAGCGGGAGAAACCTCTCTGCAGTCGACCTGACGTGCGCTTCCATGGCGGCTCCGGCCCGTGCCATCTGATTGGTCGTCAGCGCGATCTACGCGGCTAGGTAACAGATGGACAGAAAACCACGGGGAAAGCACAGCGACTGCTGCAAAGTGATCTTCCGATCTGGTCGGAAATCTTGGAAGGTACACGGTAAGGGAATAAACGAACTTTGAATATCATCAAACTGATGGAAAGGATAGTCGGCAAATATGACCCCCACCGTTGGAGTATTAATGTGCTATCGCTTCTCGGCCTTTTGGCTCGGAATATGTGTAGTTTCTGTTCTTATCAGTTTAATCGCTGATATCTCCCGAACGTGGGAGTGTTTGTATTAAATGGATTTTTGGAGCAGGGAGATGGCTTAAGGGCTTGCTCTGTCCCCTCCATGTATCAGCCTGGTATTGCAGTGTTTCCAGGAATGGTGCAGCCAATGCCTACTAGCCAAGTTCAAAAGCAGGTTAATGGAATGTGAATCTCTTGCCTTTGCTAGTTTGCCGTGTTGATTGCAGTGATTGTTCCATCTGTTGTCTTTTCAGTTGCATGAAACTATCATCTTTTGTTACCAGTTTTCTGTCTTATGATCCTGCTCTGCAGTTACCTGACGAAGGTGCAGCACGCTGAAAGCCAGGACAGGGTAACCCCCATATCCGCGGCCCGAACGTGATACAGGGAACATTCTGGAACCAGGGGGCTGCCAGGAAGGTAACTTTCCAATTTAAATGAATGGGTTTGCCCCTATCCGCCGTTTCGGTCTTCTGCGGTCGGTCTTGGAACGTATCCCACCGATGGTACGGCGGGGGTGGTGGTGACTGCTGTACTTCCAAATAACCCCGTTGAGCTGTAACCTGGTGTTTTGGGATTTTTAACACAGTCAAATCAGGTTGTGGGATCCCATAACTCAGCCAATGTCAAATGGCTATCAGATCAGCCCCCACAATCCCTTCCCCACACCCACCGACGCATCAAATTTATCCGAATATTTTCTTGAACAAGAAAGAAATGGCTTTGGTCTGTTTCCTGAATAGAGTGAAACCCCCATCTCTGTTTGTTTCTTCGCAAACTACTATACGGAAGCAACCTGCTTTAGTGGCTATGTCTGCACGTAAAGATTATTCACACAGACGATCGCCCGAGGCTGGAACTCACTTCAGCTCCCTGGTGCCACGAGGCAGCCGTACTAACCACTGAGCCACAATGCCACCCGTACGATTTGGAATGGTTTGTCATCGTTTGTGGTGCAAGTAGCAAAATAGTTGTCAGTTTGTCAACTGGATCGGCTTCAAATGTTCTCAGCAATCTGCAGTAATGTGAACGGAGAGGTCAAATCGAGCTGCTTGTGGCAATGAGGTGCGCTTGCAGCGTGACCTGTTTACATAGGGAGATCAGCTCCCTCCCCATTCTACACAGAGAGTCGGATACAAGTAGAGAGGATATTGAAAGTGGACGATAAAGAAAGGGTGCACGGACGTAATTCACTTTTCACAACTTTTCAGATTGATGTGGAATGCCAAGGAGCGAATCCTGTACGTGAGGGAAACAATGATTCGCATTTATGGGCGAGCGACACGAACACAAGGGGAGGAAATGAATAGGATCTTTCTGTCAAGGCCAACATTTCTTGCCCATCCCGAGATCACCCTGGTGGTGAGCTGCTCATCGAACCGCTGCAGTCCATGTGCTGTCGGTAGCCCCGCGATGCTGTTTGGGCGGGGATTCCAGATTTTGACCCAGTGACACCGGAGGAACAACGATATATTTGCAATTCAGGACAGCGAGTGCCTCGGGAAAGAACTTGCGAATGGTGGTGTTCCCACGGATCTGCTGCCGTCATCCCTCAAGGCTGTGTTGGCCATGGGTTTGGAAGGTTGCTGCCCGAGGAATTCTGGTGAATCTTGTAGATGCCGGGGAAATGACCCTGCCGCCGCCGCTGCTGCTGCTGTCCCCGATCAGCGGGAGAATGACCCTGCTGCTGTCCCCGATCAGCGGGAGAAACCTCTCTGCAGTCGACCTGACGTGCGCTTCCATGGCGGCTCCGGCCCGTGCCATCTGATTGGTCGTCAGCGCGATCTGCGCGGCTAGGTAACAGATGGACAGAAAACCACGGGGAAAGCACAGCGACTGCTGCAAAGTGATCTTCCGATCTGGTCGGAAATCTTGGAAGGTACACGGTAAGGGAATAAACGAACTTTGAATATCATCAAACTGATGGAAAGGATAGTCGGCAAATATGACCCCCACCGTTGGAGTAGTAATGTGCTATCGCTTCTCGGCCTTTTGGCTCGGAATATGTGTAGTTTCTGTTCTTATCAGTTTAATCGCTGATATCTCCCGAACGTGGGAGTGTTTGTATTAAATGGATTTTTGGAGCAGGGAGATGGCTTAAGGGCTTGCTCTGTCCCCTCCATGTATCAGCCTGGTATTGCAGTGTTTCCAGGAATGGTGCAGCCAATGCCTACTAGCCAAGTTCAAAAGCAGGTTAATGGAATGTGAATCTCTTGCCTTTGCTAGTTTGCTGTGTTGATTGCAGTGATTGTTCCATCTATTGTCTTTTCAGTTGCATGAAACTATCAATCTTTTGTTACCAGTTTTCTGTCTTATGATCCTGCTCTGCAGTTACCTGACGAAGGTGCAGCACGCTGAAAGCCAGGACAGGGTAACCCCCATATCCGCGGCCCGAACGTGATACAGGGAACATTCTGGAACCAGGGGGCTGCCAGGAAGGTAACTTTCCAATTTAAATGAATGGGTTTGCCCCTATCCGCCGTTTCGGTCTTCTGCGGTCGGTCTTGGAACGTATCCCACCGATGGTACGGCGGGGGTGGTGGTGACTGCTGTACTTCCAAATAACCCCGTTGAGCTGTAACCTGGTGTTTTGGGATTTTTAACACAGTCAAATCAGGTTGTGGGATCCCATAACTCAGCCAATGTCAAATGGCTATCAGATCAGCCCCCACAATCCCTTCCCCACACCCACCGACGCATCAAATTTATCCGAATATTTTCTTGAACAAGAAAGAAATGGCTTTGGTCTGTTTCCTGAATAGAGTGAAACCCCCATCTCTGTTTGTTTCTTCGCAAACTACTATACGGAAGCAACCTGCTTTAGTGGCTATGTCTGCACGTAAAGATTATTCACACAGACGATCGCCCGAGGCTGGAACTCACTTCAGCTCCCTGGTGCCACGAGGCAGCCGTACTAACCACTGAGCCACAATGCCACCCGTACGATTTGGAATGGTTTGTCATCGTTTGTGGTGCAAGTAGCAAAATAGTTGTCAGTTTGTCAACTGGATCGGCTTCAAATGTTCTCAGCAATCTGCAGTAATGTGAACGGAGAGGTCAAATCGAGCTGCTTGTGGCGATGAGGTGCACTTGCAGCGTGACCTGTTTACATAGGGAGATCAGCTCCCTCCCCATTCTACACAGAGAGTCGGATACAAGTAGAGAGGATATTGAAAGTGGACGATAAAGAAAGGGTGCACGGACGTAATTCACTTTTCACAACTTTTCAGATTGATGTGGAATGCCAAGGAGCGAATCCTGTACGTGAGGGAAACAATGATTCGCATTTATGGGCGAGCGACACGAACACAAGGGGAGGAAATGAATAGGATCTTTCTGTCAAGGCCAACATTTCTTGCCCATCCCGAGATCACCCTGGTGGTGAGCTGCTCATCGAACCGCTGCAGTCCATGTGCTGTCTGTAGCCCCGCGATGCTGTTTGGGCGGGGATTCCAGATTTTGACCCAGTGACACCGGAGGAACAACGATATATTTGCAATTCAGGACAGCGAGTGCCTCGGGAAAGAACTTGCGAATGGTGGTGTTCCCACGGATCTGCTGCCGTCATCCCTCAAGGCTGTGTTGGCCATGGGTTTGGAAGGTTGCTGCCCGAGGAATTCTGGTGAATCTTGTAGATGCCGGGGAAATGACCCTGCCGCCGCCGCTGCTGCTGCTGTCCCCGATCAGCGGGAGAATGACCCTGCTGCTGTCCCCGATCAGCGGGAGAAACCTCTCTGCAGTCGACCTGACGTGCGCTTCCATGGCGGCTCCGGCCCGTGCCATCTGATTGGTCGTCAGCGCGATCTACGCGGCTAGGTAACAGATGGACAGAAAACCACGGGGAAAGCACAGCGACTGCTGCAAAGTGATCTTCCGATCTGGTCGGAAATCTTGGAAGGTACACGGTAAGGGAATAAACGAACTTTGAATATCATCAAACTGATGGAAAGGATAGTCGGCAAATATGACCCCCACCGTTGGAGTATTAATGTGCTATCGCTTCTCGGCCTTTTGGCTCGGAATATGTGTAGTTTCTGTTCTTATCAGTTTAATCGCTGATATCTCCCGAACGTGGGAGTGTTTGTATTAAATGGATTTTTGGAGCAGGGAGATGGCTTAAGGGCTTGCTCTGTCCCCTCCATGTATCAGCCTGGTATTGCAGTGTTTCCAGGAATGGTGCAGCCAATGCCTACTAGCCAAGTTCAAAAGCAGGTTAATGGAATGTGAATCTCTTGCCTTTGCTAGTTTGCTGTGTTGATTGCAGTGATTGTTCCATCTATTGTCTTTTCAGTTGCATGAAACTATCAATCTTTTGTTACCAGTTTTCTGTCTTATGATCCTGCTCTGCAGTTACCTGACGAAGGTGCAGCACGCTGAAAGCCAGGACAGGGTAACCCCCATATCCGCGGCCCGAACGTGATACAGGGAACATTCTGGAACCAGGGGGCTGCCAGGAAGGTAACTTTCCAATTTAAATGAATGGGTTTGCCCCTATCCGCCGTTTCGGTCTTCTGCGGTCGGTCTTGGAACGTATCCCACCGATGGTACGGCGGGGGTGGTGGTGACTGCTGTACTTCCAAATAACCCCGTTGAGCTGTAACCTGGTGTTTTGGGATTTTTAACACAGTCAAATCAGGTTGTGGGATCCCATAACTCAGCCAATGTCAAATGGCTATCAGATCAGCCCCCACAATCCCTTCCCCACACCCACCGACGCATCAAATTTATCCGAATATTTTCTTGAACAAGAAAGAAATGGCTTTGGTCTGTTTCCTGAATAGAGTGAAACCCCCATCTCTGTTTGTTTCTTCGCAAACTACTATACGGAAGCAACCTGCTTTAGTGGCTATGTCTGCACGTAAAGATTATTCACACAGACGATCGCCCGAGGCTGGAACTCACTTCAGCTCCCTGGTGCCACGAGGCAGCCGTACTAACCACTGAGCCACAATGCCACCCGTACGATTTGGAATGGTTTGTCATCGTTTGTGGTGCAAGTAGCAAAATAGTTGTCAGTTTGTCAACTGGATCGGCTTCAAATGTTCTCCGCAATCTGCAGTAATGTGAACGGAGAGGTCAAATCGAGCTGCTTGTGGCGATGAGGTGCGCTTGCAGCGTGACCTGTTTACATAGGGAGATCAGCTCCCTCCCCATTCTACACAGAGAGTCGGATACAAGTAGAGAGGATATTGAAAGTGGACGATAAAGAAAGGGTGCACGGACGTAATTCACTTTTCACAACTTTTCAGATTGATGTGGAATGCCAAGGAGCGAATCCTGTACGTGAGGGAAACAATGATTCGCATTTATGGGCGAGCGACACGAACACAAGGGGAGGAAATGAATAGGATCTTTCTGTCAAGGCCAACATTTCTTGCCCATCCCGAGATCACCCTGGTGGTGAGCTGCTCATCGAACCGCTGCAGTCCATGTGCTGTCGGTAGCCCCGCGATGCTGTTTGGGCGGGGATTCCAGATTTTGACCCAGTGACACCGGAGGAACAACGATATATTTGCAATTCAGGACAGCGAGTGCCTCGGGAAAGAACTTGCGAATGGTGGTGTTCCCACGGATCTGCTGCCGTCATCCCTCAAGGCTGTGTTGGCCATGGGTTTGGAAGGTTGCTGCCCGAGGAATTCTGGTGAATCTTGTAGATGCCGGGGAAATGACCCTGCCGCCGCCGCCGCCGCTGCTGCTGTCCCCGATCACCGGGAGAATGACCCTGCTGCTGTCCCCGATCAGCGGGAGAAACCTCTCTGCAGTCGACCTGACGTGCGCTTCCATGGCGGCTCCGGCCCGTGCCATCTGATTGGTCGTCAGCGCGATCTACGCGGCTAGGTAACAGATGGACAGAAAACCACGGGGAAAGCACAGCGACTGCTGCAAAGTGATCTTCCGATCTGGTCGGAAATCTTGGAAGGTACACGGTAAGGGAATAAACGAACTTTGAATATCATCAAACTGATGGAAAGGATAGTCGGCAAATATGACCCCCACCGTTGGAGTATTAATGTGCTATCGCTTCTCGGCCTTTTGGCTCGGAATATGTGTAGTTTCTGTTCTTATCAGTTTAATCGCTGATATCTCCCGAACGTGGGAGTGTTTGTATTAAATGGATTTTTGGAGCAGGGAGATGGCTTAAGGGCTTGCTCTGTCCCCTCCATGTATCAGCCTGGTATTGCAGTGTTTCCAGGAATGGTGCAGCCAATGCCTACTAGCCAAGTTCAAAAGCAGGTTAATGGAATGTGAATCTCTTGCCTTTGCTAGTTTGCCGTGTTGATTGCAGTGATTGTTCCATCTGTTGTCTTTTCAGTTGCATGAAACTATCATCTTTTGTTACCAGTTTTCTGTCTTATGATCCTGCTCTGCAGTTACCTGACGAAGGTGCAGCACGCTGAAAGCCAGGACAGGGTAACCCCCATATCCGCGGCCCGAACGTGATACAGGGAACATTCTGGAACCAGGGGGCTGCCAGGAAGGTAACTTTCCAATTTAAATGAATGGGTTTGCCCCTATCCGCCGTTTCGGTCTTCTGCGGTCGGTCTTGGAACGTATCCCACCGATGGTACGGCGGGGGTGGTGGTGACTGCTGTACTTCCAAATAACCCCGTTGAGCTGTAACCTGGTGTTTTGGGATTTTTAACACAGTCAAATCAGGTTGTGGGATCCCATAACTCAGCCAATGTCAAATGGCTATCAGATCAGCCCCCACAATCCCTTCCCCACACCCACCGACGCATCAAATTTATCCGAATATTTTCTTGAACAAGAAAGAAATGGCTTTGGTCTGTTTCCTGAATAGAGTGAAACCCCCATCTCTGTTTGTTTCTTCGCAAACTACTATACGGAAGCAACCTGCTTTAGTGGCTATGTCTGCACGTAAAGATTATTCACACAGACGATCGCCCGAGGCTGGAACTCACTTCAGCTCCCTGGTGCCACGAGGCAGCCGTACTAACCACTGAGCCACAATGCCACCCGTACGATTTGGAATGGTTTGTCATCGTTTGTGGTGCAAGTAGCAAAATAGTTGTCAGTTTGTCAACTGGATCGGCTTCAAATGTTCTCAGCAATCTGCAGTAATGTGAACGGAGAGGTCAAATCGAGCTGCTTGTGGCAATGAGGTGCGCTTGCAGCGTGACCTGTTTACATAGGGAGATCAGCTCCCTCCCCATTCTACACAGAGAGTCGGATACAAGTAGAGAGGATATTGAAAGTGGACGATAAAGAAAGGGTGCACGGACGTAATTCACTTTTCACAACTTTTCAGATTGATGTGGAATGCCAAGGAGCGAATCCTGTACGTGAGGGAAACAATGATTCGCATTTATGGGCGAGCGACACGAACACAAGGGGAGGAAATGAATAGGATCTTTCTGTCAAGGCCAACATTTCTTGCCCATCCCGAGATCACCCTGGTGGTGAGCTGCTCATCGAACCGCTGCAGTCCATGTGCTGTCGGTAGCCCCGCGATGCTGTTTGGGCGGGGATTCCAGATTTTGACCCAGTGACACCGGAGGAACAACGATATATTTGCAATTCAGGACAGCGAGTGCCTCGGGAAAGAACTTGCGAATGGTGGTGTTCCCACGGATCTGCTGCCGTCATCCCTCAAGGCTGTGTTGGCCATGGGTTTGGAAGGTTGCTGCCCGAGGAATTCTGGTGAATCTTGTAGATGCCGGGGAAATGACCCTGCCGCCGCCGCTGCTGCTGCTGTCCCCGATCAGCGGGAGAATGACCCTGCTGCTGTCCCCGATCAGCGGGAGAAACCTCTCTGCAGTCGACCTGACGTGCGCTTCCATGGCGGCTCCGGCCCGTGCCATCTGATTGGTCGTCAGCGCGATCTGCGCGGCTAGGTAACAGATGGACAGAAAACCACGGGGAAAGCACAGCGACTGCTGCAAAGTGATCTTCCGATCTGGTCGGAAATCTTGGAAGGTACACGGTAAGGGAATAAACGAACTTTGAATATCATCAAGCTGATGGAAAGGATAGTCGGCAAATATGACCCCCACCGTTGGAGTATTAATGTGCTATCGCTTCTCGGCCTTTTGGCTCGGAATATGTGTAGTTTCTGTTCTTATCAGTTTAATCGCTGATATCTCCCGAACGTGGGAGTGTTTGTATTAAATGGATTTTTGGAGCAGGGAGATGGCTTAAGGGCTTGCTCTGTCCCCTCCATGTATCAGCCTGGTATTGCAGTGTTTCCAGGAATGGTGCAGCCAATGCCTACTAGCCAAGTTCAAAAGCAGGTTAATGGAATGTGAATCTCTTGCCTTTGCTAGTTTGCCGTGTTGATTGCAGTGATTGTTCCATCTATTGTCTTTTCAGTTGCATGAAACTATCATCTTTTGTTACCAGTTTTCTGTCTTATGATCCTGCTCTGCAGTTACCTGACGAAGGTGCAGCACGCTGAAAGCCAGGACAGGGTAACCCCCATATCCGCGGCCCGAACGTGCTACAGGGAACATTCTGGAACCAGGGGGCTGCCAGGAAGGTAACTTTCCAATTTAAATGAATGGGTTTGCCCCTATCCGCCGTTTCGGTCTTCTGCGGTCGGTCTTGGAACGTATCCCACCGATGGTACGGCGGGGGTGGTGGTGACTGCTGTACTTCCAAATAACCCCGTTGAGCTGTAACCTGGTGTTGTGGGATTTTTAACACAGTCAAATCAGGTTGTGGGATCCCATAACTCAGCCAATGTCAAATGGCTATCAGATCAGCCCCCACAATCCCTTCCCCACACCCACCGACGCATCAAATTTATCCGAATATTTTCTTGAACAAGAAAGAAATGGCTTTGGTCTGTTTCCTGAATAGAGTGAAACCCCCATCTCTGTTTGTTTCTTCGCAAACTACTATACGGAAGCAACCTGCTTTAGTGGCTATGTCTGCACGTAAAGATTATTCACACAGACGATCGCCCGAGGCTGGAACTCACTTCAGCTCCCTGGTGCCACGAGGCAGCCGTACTAACCACTGAGCCACAATGCCACCCGTACGATTTGGAATGGTTTGTCATCGTTTGTGGTGCAAGTAGCAAAATAGTTGTCAGTTTGTCAACTGGATCGGCTTCAAATGTTCTCAGCAATCTGCAGTAATGTGAACGGAGAGGTCAAATCGAGCTGCTTGTGGCGATGAGGTGCGCTTGCAGCGTGACCTGTTTACATAGGGAGATCAGCTCCCTCCCCATTCTACACAGAGAGTCGGATACAAGTAGAGAGGATATTGAAAGTGGACGATAAAGAAAGGGTGCACGGACGTAATTCACTTTTCACAACTTTTCAGATTGATGTGGAATGCCAAGGAGCGAATCCTGTACGTGAGGGAAACAATGATTCGCATTTATGGGCGAGCGACACGAACACAAGGGGAGGAAATGAATAGGATCTTTCTGTCAAGGCCAACATTTCTTGCCCATCCCGAGATCACCCTGGTGGTGAGCTGCTCTCTCGAACCGCTGCAGTCCATGTGCTGTCGGTAGCCCCGCGATGCTGTTTGGGCGGGGATTCCAGATTTTGACCCAGTGACACCGGAGGAACAACGATATATTTGCAATTCAGGACAGCGAGTGCCTCGGGAAAGAACTTGCGAATGGTGGTGTTCCCACGGATCTGCTGCCGTCATCCCTCAAGGCTGTGTTGGCCATGGGTTTGGAAGGTTGCTGCCTGAGGAATTCTGGTGAATCTTGTAGATGCCGGGGAAATGACCCTGCCGCCGCCGCCGCCGCTGCTGCTGTCCCCGATCACCGGGAGAATGACCCTGCTGCTGTCCCCGATCAGCGGGAGAAACCTCTCTGCAGTCGACCTGACGTGCGCTTCCATGGCGGCTCCGGCCCGTGCCATCTGATTGGTCGTCAGCGCGATCTACGCGGCTAGGTAACAGATGGACAGAAAACCACGGGGAAAGCACAGCGACTGCTGCAAAGTGATCTTCCGATCTGGTCGGAAATCTTGGACGGTACACGGTAAGGGAATAAACGAACTTTGAATATCATCAAACTGATGGAAAGGATAGTCGGCAAATATGACCCCCACCGTTGGAGTATTAATGTGCTATCGCTTCTCGGCCTTTTGGCTCGGAATATGTGTAGTTTCTGTTCTTATCAGTTTAATCGCTGATATCTCCCGAACGTGGGAGTGTTTGTATTAAATGGATTTTTG